>NC_142110.1:5336562-5660625 GCF_056152115.1 Neolamprologus brichardi | reverse complement strand
TTTGTCTTGTTTTTGTTGTTTTGCTTTTCCCAACAGAGCTGTCTTGTTGGAGCTAATATTTCTAGGGAAACAAACCTTCACAGTTGAGATATGAGCTGCCACTGCCTTGTTTTCCTCCCCTGAGATTAGAAGCTTCGCTCCTTCGTAGCTATGCAAAACAACATCATCTTCCCTGTTTTTCAAATGAAGATGTATGGGGAGTGCAATAAATCCTCCCTCCTAGTGCTCAGTTGAAAGTAATCCAACCAAATCCCTGCTCACAACAAGCTCATTTATTACCGCTCTGCCTAACAAGACATTTACTTGCCCAAGGTGCAAGTTGGGGCATGTAAATATCTTTACAAGGACATGTGGCTGTCCTCTGGGTTTGCACCAAGAGAAGCATAGCAATTGAGGTTGTGTTAATTATAGTTATTCATGAATATGAGTACGCTCTATCTTTTTTTTTTCTGGGGCTGAATATAAAGAACAAGCCTAATAAGTGCAAGAGCATTTAAATTCTGTTCATACGTTCACCTTGTAATCATCAGTGTCTGTGCTTCTACTTCTAAAATTACTAAAACTTTGTAAGTGTAGTATGCTAATAAAGTCCACATTAGCGCTAAAGTGTCTCTCTTATTTTCATTCTTCCTCTGTTTTAATTCTATATAGGCATTCCCATCAAGTTTACCAGAATGTCTGTGTGCATGAGAGAAGCACAGCCCGCCTGGAGTGTGAGATGAGCTCCAAGGACGTGCACATTCACAGGCTGAAGGATGGGTGTGAAATCACAGCAAGCGGGCGCTACATCTTCATGAGTGAGGGGAAAAGGGCCGAGGTTATTATAGAAGAGTGTCAGCTGGCTGATGAGGGAGAGTACTCTGTTGTCTGCACTCAGGACAACGATACACGCGAATATGTCAAGTCTGCTAAAGTCACTGTGGCTGGTAAGAATTCTGCTCTGAACACTTAAATTTTCTTGGACTATGAGGTGAAAGTGCATGTGTTCCTCCACCGATCAAACAATGCAGTAAACTGCAGTTACAGCAACAGAGAAATAGAAAAATAGCACAGTGCTGTTCAGAACAAAACAGAGTGTCAGTGCCAAAAAAGATGCTTTGCGGAAACAAAACACAGGCCTATTGTGTGTATTATTATAGTACTGCACAGCAACAGAGTAGTGGTGAGAGTAAGTGCTCCAACTGTTGAACTGTTAGCCACAGATTCCTATCAGGCATGCACCCAGTGCTCTCCCTTGCAACACTGCAGCGGAAAGACTTGCAAGTATGGCGATCTATCTTCTTCACTCTTCTGTAACTTCCCATATTCTTTTGTCTCTCCCTTGTTGCACTCCCACACATCCTTCCTCCTCTTTCAGGCTGTTACCCCTGCAGAATTTTTATCTGAGCAGACTCCACCATGTTCACAAATTGCTTACTGCTCTCAAGTTCTGTAAATATGCTTTACAATAGTCATGCTCGTGACTTCCACCCTTCAGCTTCTGACAATAAGATGATCATTTTGGATGTAAAATACTACTAGCATATTTAAGAGAGTAAAACATATGTTTCTTTTGCAGATTTCAGCTAACGTTTTTGAATCAGCCAAAGCCAAGGCAATGGAAAAAACTGTAAAAATCTAACAACACGGCATAACTGATTAATAATTAATTCTATGAATGTTAATTCTCTCTAAGTTCTTTTTCTCTGTGTGTTGCCAGAACGTTTTGCCTCACTGAAGAGTGGTATGTCAGATGTTCAGTGTTCGACAGGCTCCCCTGCAGAGCCGAGTGTTGTTCTTGCTGATGAGAAGGTGGATGGAGTATGGCTGAAGGATGGGGTGGAGGTAAGAGATAACGCAGAACTGGATAAAAGACTCGTTAGCTGTTAATATTGAAATGTAAATTTGACAATTTTTTTGGTCTTTTTCATCCATCCTTTTGTGTTAAATTCAACAGATTTCGAAGCTGATGGAGTTCAGGTGGTAAAACAGGGAGCTGTGCACAAACTAATTTTCTCTGGTGTGAATGAGTCCCATGAGAGCAAGTACACATTCAGAGCTAAAGGGGCTGAAAGTGAGGCTGTGCCCAGTATTGCAGGTTAGTGCAGTGGTTCCCAAACTGTTTTGCTAGGTCCCCTTTTGTTTTACATGAAAAATCCCCCCCCACGAAACCTCCGTGCACAAACATCCTCCAAACACACACGCCCATATTTTTTTTCAAACTCCATTGTGGTTTATTTCTATGGGGAACAGCTGGGACAAATCAGACCTAACGAGACAAGGGGAAACAAAACTAGGCACACTGCACAGGGACTTTCACAATAAAACAGGAAACAAGATTCTTTATTTGTCACATGCATAGTTATACAAGTACAATACTCAGTGAAATGTATCTAAGCTTACAGCACCTGGTATTCCAAGGCAGTCTCCCATCCAAGTACTAACCAACCCCAACCCTGCTTAGCTTCCAAGATCAGGCGAGATCGGATGTGCTCAGGGTGGTATAGCTGTAAGAGCGTAAACATGACAACACAAGCTTGACAATTAGAACATGGAACATGCAGACATGAAATACCTGAGGAGACATGGAAGATAGGGAGAGACTAAAGCACTGGCATTACAGAAAGTAAAACAATGAGGACAAGACAGACTATATAGAGGACAAGAAAAGACTCATAAATCATGGAGACATGGATGAAACGAAACCCTAACTAAGTAATACCACAAGAACTTTATATTATGGAAAACTAACATAATAAAAATCAAAAACACAAAATAAACTCAAAACAGTGGGTCACAGACCTAGCCCCTGACACATTGTCAATATGAACTAAAAATGCTTATTATTAGTTTGTAGTCATCTTTGCTACTCTTTTGGATACCAGAGCTTTTCTCAAAGCTTTGAAAAACCGTACTAAAAAATAAAGACTGCAGAGAATCAATCCCATTTATATATGATCTCATTTTCCTAGACCCTCCAGAAATTGATTTGTCTGACCACTGGACTTGTTGGGGCCTCAGCCTGTGACTGTAAAGGCAGGCCACACAGCCACCATTAGATCTCTTCAAAGGCAAACCAGATCCTAAGCTTACCTGGTATAAGGATGGTGTGAAGGTTATGGAGGATGAGAGGACCAAGGTGGAGCAGACAGACAATAGCACCTCATTGGTGCTTAGCAGGTGGATTAAAATAAAGGGTGTCATCCTGTATCATATGCAGATACAGTTGTTTTTTTATTCACTTTGGATGTTTACTTGATGCGTGAGAGAAGATTAGTGGCACATTTATGCGCTGTCTCAAGAGCGACTGTGGTGCTGCTGTTACTGACGTGCAACTCATTGTGATTGGTGGATGAAATCACACAATCATATCAATTTAAAGCACTTTTTCAAATGGAGGTTTGTATTTAACTAACACATCACTTTCTTCAGACCGCCCAAAGCCTCCTCAAGGGAAAGTTGAGTTCCTTGAGCCGTAAGAGAAGTGTATCAAGATATAATGGAAGGCTCGGAGTGACAACGGGGGTAAGCAGGTCACCAGTTTTGTGATCGATTGCTGTATGGTAGGCAAGAGGTCCTGGAACAGGGTTGGAGAAGTGGATAGCAGCATTAATGCCTTCACTGATGACAAAGTGGAGGAGGGCCATGCATACTAGCATGCATCAGAGCCATCAATGAAGAGGGAATGAGTGACCCTCTGGAGACAGAGGAGGTCCGTGGTGGAGAGCCCATAGGTGAGCACTAATCATGATCAAAATCAGCCCAAATAGGTCCAACTGGAGGTGAAAGGTAAAGGGAAATGCTTTATGGTTTACAGTTCACTGCAGTTCCACTTCATTGCCATGCTAAAAGTTTCATATCCTGGATTTGAGATGTCTATTGACACCTGTTTAAAATCCACTTATCCAGAGCCTCCAGGTACAGCATCGCAGCATCATGTGTCTAATTTAACTAAGAACACCATGACAGTGAGTTGGAGTCCTCCAGCCAGTGATGGAGGAGCTTCCGTTCACGGCTACATCTGTGAACTGAGGAGAAATAAAGGCTGCAAATCCATAAGGAGCTACTCACTGGTCAGGCTTGGAGCAGCGTGCCAAGCCAAGCTATCTCATGCGTCACTGCAAATTTTTTATTGAAATCAGTGGTACTGTTACAAGCCGAAGTGCCCATTTTAGCATTTTATCTAAAAACTTCTGACTCCAAGGTTCCTTACTGATGCTACATTCACATCTATCACATTCAAGCCTTTATTACTGTTTCTAGAAACCAACTTCATGGTGTATGAATCGGTGGAAGATATGGGGTATGAGTGACTAGTGTAAACAGGGCTGCTGCAGGCACTCCCAGCAACGTTTCTAATCTCATGCTGGCTAAAAGTCCAGCACGTACGTCTTCCCCTCACAGTGTGTTGTTTATTTTCTTTCCTGAATCAGCAGGATGGAGCCCGTCGGTGTGTAGGCTCCCATATTGAAGCTTTGAGTTTTGAATTTGTGTCTTAACCACTTAGTCATTTGCTTTATCACCTATTTTACTCTAAATGAATACCATGCTGTATTAAAAAAAAAACTTGAAATTAGCAACTTATCCAGTGATTTGGAAAATGTTTACTCAGATCAAAAATTAAGTGTAAAGTTTTGCCATTTCTAATGTATGGTTTCGCTTTTTTTATGCCCCTGTTGGCCATTTAAAAAAACAGAGTAATTCACTTTATGTGGAGTTTATGTTCAGCTTTTATTTCTGTACCTAAATATTTGATTTATTCAACAGTATACAAATTTAATTTTCCCCTGAAGCAGCTCCCGGCCTAGTGAGGAACCTGAATGTATCTGATTCCACAAACTCCTCCATTTCTCTAAAGTGGACTCCTCCATGCCAAGGAGACGAGCCCATCAAGGAAATGCTAAGACGTGGAGGAAAGCCACTAAGATTCCCGTCTCCTGTACTGCCTTCACAGTGGTGGGACTTCAGGAGCAGATGAGGTACCACTTCCGTGTCCGAGCTGTCAATGAAATAGGGGTTGGGGAGCCCACTGAGCTAGCGAAAGGTGTATTGGCCATAATCGTGTGGTTTTCCAAGCTGGAAAGGCAATTTGCCTTGACTTCAGCTTCACTGTAAGACTTCATCAGTGAAATAAAGTGGCTAATATTTAACAGTTGTCTTTCTCTTCAGGAGGATGTAATAACTGTACCTCGAAACACAAACCACAAACATCCAGTCAGACACATTTATATCCAAGATGGCATTCTCACCACAGGAAGACAGGTCATCACAAACACCAAGAATCACTCCCAGTCATTCATTTCTTCCACTCAGCAACTTGACTCTGGCATCTGTTCTCCTGAAGAATAACTATGGAGAGGCTCACTATGAAGTCCATGTCAAGGTTATAGGTAAGTGACGAATGCTTCGTTATTTACTCCCCACTTTGTCCTTCTTTAATGATTGTATTCTGTAACAAAAAGTCACTTCAGATCCATTTTTGCTGTTTTTATAGCTTTATACAAACTTCCAGATCTGTCAAGAGAAATTTACAGTAATTTCTTCCTCTTGTTCTCACAATATGTACACATTATGTACAGCTTCCTGGTTTACTGTGACCGAGTGTGTTTTCATTAGCAAGTACACTGTTACTGGACTGCTTCCAGGAAGGAAGTACTATTTTTAGGGTCACTGCACAGAATTCAGTCGGTGACAGAATCCCTTTGATTCAAAGCAACCTTTCATCATCGCCAAGGAGAAAGGTAAAAGTCTCAGTCACGCTCTTTACTCAGATTTATTTATGTCTGCTGTGTGTTTCCAAGACAGCATCAACAGCCTTCAGGGGAAGGAATATGCATTACCTCAAAGTCATGTTAAACTTACTTTCCTGCTGCCGCTGAAGGACTAAGCCGTTCTCAGAGGACATGACTGCACCATGAGCTGTGCCTAACAGGGGCTGCCAACTCCACTGGTATGAAAGACATGGCTACTGATGTCAGCAACCATAATATATGTGAAGCAAAATTTAAAACATCTGTGCGTACAATCTTTGTACACACAGATGTTCACTTCTGTTGCCCACAAGGCTTGCTGGTATCAAGGGGAATCCATGATCTCTGATTCCACTCACTTTTGGCACAGTTAATGGAGTGTGTACTCTAGTCATCCCCACTTGTGGTGCTCAAGACAATGTAGAATACACTCTGGTGCTGGAAAACCCTCTGGGGATGGTCAAGTGTACCTGTAACCTAGTAGTGTATGGTAGGTTCTACAATGAGAGAGGGTGGAGAGTGAAATAATTAATAATTTATAATGATATTACCTGATCTATATGTTGTGACTTTCAGATAAAGATGACAAGGGTCTGCTGGAGAGCTTCCTGACTAATCAGAAAAACAAAGAGATGCTTATTTTGTAAGGAGTCTTCTATAGTTACCCTTTTCTGTTTTCATTTTTTTCAATTCTGGTAATACCTTTAACAAACACTAGAGGTCAGACTCTCACTCTTCCTTCAGGAGTGGCTAAATGTTTGGTATGTTTGGGGGTTGCTCCTCATTAGTCAGCTCATTCAGCCAGAGAGATTGTCTTTTATCTTTAGCTCACAAATGCTTTTCTGTCTTAAAAATAAGAAAGAAAGAAAAGAATAGAAAAAAAAAAATTTTTCCCCTCCTTATAGGTGTCAAGTTCTTCCAGAATAGCTTGTTTCACAGGACTCTGCATCAGGCCACCTATTAAAAAAACTCCAGTTTGTTGCTCTAGTTTTTGTGTGACCTTAAGATTCAAACTAAACCAAGTTAATTCACGGTACACGTTGCACCACATCCACAACAGACAATAGTATGAAAATAGTTTTCTGCCAATTATGCAAAAGGCCACAATTTAAAGCTCACTTATCCCCATAGCTTACTTTGCGGATCTGTATCGTGTAATTACAATGACCTGTGCTTGAAGGCAGGCTGGAGCCGTCGTCAGATATCTTTCTTTTCTTGCACACCCAGCATTGCTTGGTGTATTGGACTGTGCTTTAAAAAAACATAAAAATCAAAGTTGCCTCAAGATGTATTTCAAACAAAAACTTGTTTACCTCAAAGTGCTACAGGGCCTCAGGTACAACTACGTTTTTAGGACAATCTGCACGGATCCGTTTTCACTTCTTCGTTTTTGGTTGTCTTTTGTTTTGAGGTTTGTTTGTTTTTTGTGTCTTTTGGCCACTGACACTAATCTGCAGCCAATTTGAGGTCAGGTGATCAACTTTGCATGCCAGCTGCTTGCATGGTTTTTATGTGTAGGACTGCTAACTTACTGTATTGCCTTACAATGCAATGCCTGTATAAAGGGTGTGTATGAATCCAACAGTAATTATACAGATTCTACTTTCAACCATAACGTCCACTTAACCACAGCGTTATCCATTCCTTTTAAATCCAGTGCTTTAAAAAATACCAGATTACTTTTAATCTGCATATCTGACAGTCTCTTTAAAAGACATTGCTTCAGAGCGGACCGCTGCTGCTTGAGACTGAGTGTGGTCTGGTAAGGAGCTGCCAGCCTGACAGAGAGGGGTTACAACCCCTCTCTGTCCTTGCGTCACTGTTGCTGGCGCCCACAACTCCATTTGTATAGACCCACCAGAGGACTGGCAGTCAGACTGCCAGGTTCAAATCAATTAAGCACCAAAAGGCACTATACTGACGTCACAGGTACCTTCCGCTTCTCCCCTATTCAGCTAAGCCACAATAAAGTTGAAATACCGTGGAGTGAAACTTTGAATGGTTAGTCTCGGCATTTCAAAGAAACTAAAGGCTGCTGCGCTCAAACGGAACTTGATTCTTGTGCATTTCTAATGGATTTCTTTGATGTTTTATTGTATCACATTTTCATTAATGTGATTATGTTGTTTTGTTTTTTTAAAAAGAACTTTCTTCACTCTTCAGGAGTGACATTATTTCATCAGTTTCATGTATATTTCGTGTCGCACCAAGTCTGTTTTTATAAGGGCCATAAAAGAGATACTTTATTTCTTAGAAGACTGGACTTCTTTGATGGCAAGACTTTGGCTGCAAATGAATGGGACACATTTGAAGAGAACTGGCACGGATTCAGCAGGACAAAATTCTTAAGATGTCTGTGTGCATGTTGAGGAAGAAAATACAGACAAGGTAAGGTAACAGGAAGCTGAAATGGAAGAGAAACAGAGAGCCTTGTCGGTCGAACTCTGAGTGAGTTTTCACAGGGTTAACTGCTGTTGAAAGCACATTTCCCTCGGCCAGACAATACTGCACAGCAGCTACTAGAACAGAGCTCTCTGTTGTCCTCCAGTTCATTCTGTCTGTAATGGCACTTTAGCTGCAGAGGACCATCAGCTTCAGTAGAAACACAAAAAACCAAAGAGTTATAAACATCTGCTGACATTTTCAATGCAGTGATCCTAGGAAACACAAAAACAACAACAAAGAAGAAAAAAAAAGAGACATTTTGCTGAACTTGCATTGTAATTGCATTTATTTCTCCAATAGTTATTCACATTCATAGCAGTTTCACTACAGGAAAGAAACTATTTCATCTCTACAGTCATGAAAGAAAGAAATCACAATAAAGTGAAAAGCTCAAGGACAACAAGGTAAAGCATGTCATCGAATTAAAAGAAAAGTGAAACATTCTTTCAATAAACGGAATTCAAATTCTGCGTTGCGATGGACCTTAAAACAAGAATTAAATAATCTGTGGGAAACAAATTTGGCTTTTCCCACATTGACAGGCAAAACATTTTGGGTTTTCATTTTCTGCAAATGAAAGGATAACACTTTAAAAAAAAGATTTATACATCAAGGTAAGTAACACTTTAATTAAAATGAATGTCTTTTAAAGAAAACACATGATTCTCACATGCTGATTTGTCACTTTCAAAACACGAACTTTTCGAGAAAAAAATGAAAGGAAAAATGAGCATATACTTTAGAGGATACAGTGCACAATAATCCTTTGTTAATAACACTTTCACTGCTAGGTTTAAGGAGAGATCGACTGGCCTTACTTTGGGTACAGAAAAGTGCAGAACATGGTGAGGGGGAGGGGGGTGATTTTACAAAGATGTTTATTTCCACATTTCTCTTAAGCTCATACTGATGTTGCAGGGCTGTCAGTTGTAGTAAAAAAAAAAACAACACATTGGTGTTGATGTGGAGGAGTCACATCAACCCACTAGTCATGCATGATAAATACACAAACTTTACAGCTATCTGTTTTGAATGCAACCCACTTCAGAATCATGAGCACAGTGCATTAGCAGCAAAGTCTTCAAATCAACAATCACAAGAAACAACAGCAAAAAGAATTCAGCAAGAAAACTTCTAATCAAAGAAAAGTGCTAACCTATTCAGAGGACCAAGTGGAACCACAGGAGACCTCTGACAGCTCTCTCTGGTCCCTTTTACATGCGCACACAAAGCTTTGAACAACGGGCCGTTGACAGACTAAGGTAAACTGATGCGCCTGCTGGCCTGCCATCTGTGGGGGAACAGGGTGGTAGCTAACAGCTTCCCCTCTGTGTCATATTTCACCTTCTAATCTAATTCAAGCTACAATATCACCCAATAATAACCTCCGTCCTCAATGAAAAAGCTAAAAGCAATCCTGCACCAGTGAGGGGGGGGGGGGGGGGGGGGATTTCTGTCACCTGTGAAACAACAGCTGGTTTGACACATGAGAAACCTCCAATGTTGACATGTTCCACTCAGTCAAATGAGTTCAGTTTTGAATTATAATTAATTTAAGCTTGGTTTCTGGAGCCCAAATCAAATAAAAGCAGATACTTTAGAGAAGAAACGGTTTGGCCAAGAAAAAATATCTCAAAAATAAATGCTCTGTACTGTAGGAACAACAGTCAGGAGGCTTTGTGTAGCAAAGGACAAAGAAGGAGGTGCCCACAGAAATTGCCCACATAGTAAGGATGAGTAAGACTGCTTGACTAAGTCCTGCCATCCCTGCATGGTTTTACTTGAGGCCATGTACTAGAGTCTGTGTTGGCTAGCATCTCTACTTGCACTCCACTTTCTTTTAAGACTGCTATCAAGCTTCAGTGGACGGCTTTCAGCACAAAGGCGGCCGATATTAATTGTTGACAGAACGTGCTCCATCGGTGATGAAAACAGGGAGAGAACTGCAGAGTCAAAGTCTGCAGTGCTGGGAGGACAAATTAAAACACGCAACAGAAGTGGTCACACGGCCAGACTGATGGAACATTTCTGACTGACAAAGCAGAAACATTGTGCTGACAAGCACAGTGACAGACTGAAAGAATATTGAGGAACTTTCTGGCAAAGCAGTAGTCAAGAATAGCCACTTGTGCCAAGTGTCTTTCTCGGTCAAAGCAAAACTGTGATACTGATTTTGATAAAAACCTTGATGACAGTCAACACCATTGTCTGCCTGCAGATCTGTCATGGTGGCTAAGGTGATGCCTAAACACCTTTTGAAGTGTTTGAATGTGTGTGGGGTTTTTTGTGGTATGGTTTTTCTTTTTGTGCGCATGTAGCTGCTGACTGCTGTTGGGGTCAATGACCCAGCAGAAGAAACCCATAACATGGGCTTGTAATTTTCCACGGTTGCTTCATAAACAACATATATACAGCATCACATCTGAGAGTTTCATTATTAAACTATTGCGCTAAATATGTTCCACTGTCATGTTTAACAGTGATTAATAATTTAAATTTTTCTCCACCAGCATATAAACAGGAGGCATGTCCAGCAATGGAAATTGTCACTATTAAAACACTTGCCTAAAGTTCTTAACTGACAGTAGATCTGCAGTCTGTTACAAAGCTGCAGTTCTGAAGAGGCGACGGGCATGAAGATGGTTTTAAGAGCATTGTGATAATACAATAAAAATATCCAGTAGTGTGTGTACTTCATAGAAACTCTGTTGGTTCACAGCATGTCGGGCCTTGAGTTGGTTCTGATTTGCCACAAGAACACACAGACGTTCAAGCAACAGCTAAGAAGAAAAAAAAAAGCAGTGTACGCACTCTCACACATATGCAGACGCTCAAAAACACGCGCAAGTGTAGACATCTGAAGAAAAAGTTGCAGTGTAATTCTTAAATATTCAGTAAGACACTTAGTTTTAAAATAAAAAAAATTTGCAGGGGACAAAACAAACGAGAGGTGAGAAGCAGAAATATGCAAGAGATGAAAGACAAAATAGGAGCCAGCCTGTTAGGGATTAGCTGTGGTGGATTTTGCAGGATTAAAGCTGATGAAGTGTCCTGTGAGAGGGAATTATTGGGAATAATGGGATAACTGTTTCCTCACATGACATGCCAGTTCCCTTGTCTTCCCCATTTTTTTTCCATTTTGGTTTTTCAGTTCGTTTTGGCTGCCTTAAGGACAAAGCGCACACTTTTGTGCATGTATGTGTGCATTTCATTATGAGTGAGCGAGCCCTTTCCCAGGGCCCTGACAGACACACACAGAGTTGATAAACAAAAAGATTCCATCCTGTAACATAGCCCTTCTTTTCAGTCATCATAACATTGCTATTAGGCCAAATAAGCGCATGTCAGCTGATCCATTCTAGTAATAAGAGCCCCATGAACTTTTTCCAATAACTAACACGGCAGGAGCTGTGGGTGTCAGATGTGTGTACGTGGTAACATTTGCACCTGCGCTTCTTAAAAAGCTGCTGGTGGGGAAAACAAATTCCTGGTGGACTTAACACCAAAAGGAGAAGCAGGTGCACACTACACAGCAAGTAATAATGTGCAGTAGTCTGCTGTGTCTATGGTATTTAGTGTGTTCTCCTTGTGACAGCGGGACACTGACAGCAGTGTGAATCTCAGGAGAAAGCTAAACTTCTTCCCCATCCAACATAAATGTTCAGTCATGAAACTTCCAGTACACACTGGTTTGTTGACACCCAAATTTCCCTCCCTGAATTTCAGCCTTATTGGTTTACTTTTTATAATTTTTTAAGCTGTGCGTCTAGTTATTCGAGGACATCGTAGAAGAAAAAATACTTTAAAAAATACGTCGATGATGACTTATGAAAGTGTAGAGGAGCAGGATTGTTATAAATAATATCAAGGGGATCGCAGATAACGAAAACAGGTTTGGACAAGCTTTTAGAATAGCACCCTTAATTAAGGGGAACACAGAGCAACAGAGAATGGAAAAAAAATATGTATACGTCGGTATTAAAAAAACTCCCTTTTTAACAACAACAAATAACAAACTAAATGTTAAATAGTAATGCTGGACAACATAAAGCATACGTCTGTGCAGGGAGTGTGAGGTGTGTGAAAGGACTGTGTGCCAAGCGAGGTAAAAATCAAATACATCAACGCACACAGACCCCATTGCTCTCCCATACACACTCCTTGAAGGTGCCCAGTGACATGCTTCCATTAGTCAGTTAAAAGTATGTAATACTCTCTACATAGCAGGTTAATATTACTGCACTTATCACCTTTGTAACTAGGTTGAAAGCCGTTCTATCTTTAGAGGAGGCAGGTAGGACTGTTGTCGGGTGAGGCAGAAGATAATACTACTGTATCTTCTTGGTTAGAGGACACATGTGAGATTACAACGCTAATGGGGCAGAAGGGTGATGCAAAGGCTGTAGTGGCCCAGCGGTGTTTGAGCACCACACTGAGATGAAGGCTGGGGGCTGGGAACCTGGCAGTGAGATGTGTCCATAATCACATGGTTTGGAGATTTCTGCAACTCATGTTCTCTTCCTGGCCACCTCCACGTCCTGGCACTCAACAGCTGACAGTGCTATGAGCATCTGCGCAGCGTAGTAGGTGGCCATGATGATGGCTCGCGAATGGGGCACCGGGAAGCAGAACTTGTTGACTGCAATGGTGAGGTCGGAGACCATGAAGAGCACGGCACCCAGGCAGGCAGACAACTTGGTCCAGGTCCACAGGTCATTCGCCAGCTGCAAACCTGCGATGGCCCTCCAGCCCATGAAACCGATTAGGGCGATGTAGACGGCCACCAAGTAGGTGAAGGGGCCAGAGAGGTAGGGGTACAGCAGGATATAGCACAGAAAGGATACAGCAGTGATCACCAGCCCAGCACGCACATTAATGGGCTTCATCCCAAAAGCAGAAGAGTAGAGTATATGGGTAATGGCAAACATCAGAAGGCCTGTAGAATATTAAATAATACATGAAACCATAATTAGGTTTTAATACAAGTTGTTTCCATTGAGTTTTATTTAGTCTTTCTAATGGTTCTGATTAATGTTTTCAATGGGCTCAAAAGGCCAAGAAGGAGGAGGAGTCAGGTGATAAAACCTGAACCAGGGGTTATGTCTGTTAATATTTGATGGCTGTTTACAACAGACTTTTTTTTTTTTTAAATGGACACACCTAGACATTTATTGTTATATGGTTGAATTACATCTGATGAGATAATTGTTAAAATGCAGAGCTTTTCCTCACCATGGACAAAGTAGCCCTGCTCCTGCCAGATGAGAAAGGCATCACCCAGAGCAGAAAAGATTAGGCCAGCCAAGATCTTGCGGGCACTGGAGTGAGCACAGAGAAAGGTGAAGCCATGAGCCAGCAAAAACACCCACAGGCAGAAGATGGGCAGGCATTTGATCAAGGCGCTGAACCAAGATGGGCTTGAGGTGGGCAGCCACAGGACAAAGTATACACAGGTCGCTTTGAAGAATGGCACCAATTTAGGGCCTTCACTCTTGACCTGAAAGTAAAATGAATAGTTACATTAATAACTGAAATATAGTTGCAAATACACGTGATGCTCTTATAATCATCGACTTAACCTCTTAAGCCCCAAGCCTACCTGATCTCCTGCCTTTTGCCCCCGTGTCAGGTGGCGTTGGGGCTTATTTTCTGTTTGAGCTGCATAGTGTTATATTCAGTGTTGGGAAGGTTACTTTTAAAATGTATTCCATTACAGAATACAGAATACATGCCCCAAAATGTATTCTGTAACGTATTCCGTTACGTTACTCAATGAGAGTAACGTATTCTGAATACTTTGGATTACTTAATATATTATCATGCTGTCTACAACTACATGAATGTACTATTGCTGTGATTTATTACTGTTACTGAAGGTCCGCGGCTCCGAACCGTAGTAAAGGGACCTCTGGCTAATACGGTGGGTTCTGTGTCGGGCTCGTAGCCGAAAACTAGCTTTACTTTGTTGTCTGGGTCAACCTTGCTTGCGAGAGACAGAGAGAGGCGTTGAAAGGCTGCTCCAACGGAACTTATTGTTTTTGGAGGAAAACACGAACACGGTGTACAGTCGAGTCTTAATAGCTTACTTACAACTGGGCTCGTCAGGCTCTCTTCTTGGCTGCAGTGGTTATTATTATATTTACATGCTTCCAGCTCCCGTTTTTGCTCGATGACAGCTCGTACTTTTCCTTTTTCTCCCTCCCTCGCTCACAGACACATAACGTGTATGGCAGTCCATTCTCCCTGCAGCACGGACTACACTGCCTATGATGCTACATTCTTTAGAGCTATACCTGTAGCATTCTGCCTATTAGCTTAGCACAACAACAACAAAAAGGCCTCTCTCACCCAGGAAACACGCAGAGAGAGAGCGTCACCCTGTAACCATGGCAACCGTAACGCTTCCACCTGGAACAACAGAACGTAGCTGTCAAACAAACCCAAACAGTCCTGACCCGCCACAATATGAAACAGGGAAGTACCGCCGTGTAATCCATTTATTTCAACAAAGTAACTGTATTCTAAATACCACCTTTTTAAACGGTAACTGTAACTGAATACAGTTACTCATATTTTGTATTTTAAATACGTAACCGCGGTACATGTATTCCGTTACTCCCCAACACTGATTATATTTGTGAATAAAGGAGGGAAAAAAACAAGTAGTGAGATTTAAAACTGCTGACTTTGTGTGGCCATTCGTTTCTCGCCATCAGCCATACGTCACTGAAACCAAACTTTGTGGGAAAAGGCTGTCGAAGGAAATGAGAATACTCCCAAACTGTGACTCCTAGTAACCTTTAAATTTCTCCTTTTTGCAACTAATTTTATTATGTTGTAAAAAGAGAATTATGATTCTCGTCTGGTTTACCTTCTTCCTCGTATATGAAATT
Source organism: Neolamprologus brichardi (assembly GCF_056152115.1). Taxonomy (NCBI): domain Eukaryota; kingdom Metazoa; phylum Chordata; class Actinopteri; order Cichliformes; family Cichlidae; genus Neolamprologus; species Neolamprologus brichardi. The sequence continues at coordinate 5,645,558 of NC_142110.1, read as the reverse complement.
ACTGAGAACTGTGAAGTGTAATCATCACTCAAGTTCCTCTTTCCAACTGTGTTACCAGTCATATTTATTTTTGTCCAAATAGATGAGGCACACAACACACATACAAATTCAGAGTATGAAAAAGTTTCACAAAACCCCTGGAATGATGAGCCACCGGTGATTCTGAGAATCACTTTTGAGGCAGGCCCGTGGGATCAAAAGGCAAAAGAAAAAAGAAAGTGGGTGAGGTGGAAGGAAAAGGCACCGAGTGTGGGTTCACTAGAGGTGAGATTGCTGGAGGAGAGAAGAAGAGTATATGAATAAGGCGGGAAGAAGAGGAGGAACAATGGGTCATAGTGCAGCAAGGAAAAGTTTCAAAAGACTGGGCAAGAACTGCTGGTTTGATGTCCCAAAGGGCTATTTTACATCCTACCCTGATATATTCGGTGGTAAGCAAAATGATGTAAAAAAACAAACAAACAAAAAAAGCCCTGGCATGGTTGCAAAGTTCAAAAGAGAAAAAAAAAGGAAAGAAAAGGCAACTAGGACAAAGAGAAAGGAAAATAAGAAGAAGCACAAATAAAGAAGCCTTAGGGGAAGAAAACAGTGAATGAGCTGGTGTACCACCATTCAGATGGCAGCTGGATGTAGTAGCAGAGGAGGAGTAGGATAGAGAGACTGAAAGGAACAGACCAGAATTGCACAATTCTTCAAAAAACTAACAGATCAAATGACAGTACAGGATCAACTGTGTTCAGTTTATTTTAATTCAATTTTATTTGTATAGTGCCAATTTGCAATAACAGTAGAATGAATGTGACTTATATAGCAAGGTAAACTCCTGCAATATTAACTGGAAAACCCTAATGATCAGACGATTCCCTGTGCTCAAGGACGTGGAAACATGGAGAAGGAAGAAGAGGGTGAGGTTTAAGTGACCGAGTTTAGGTGACCCCAAACCTACTCTAGAGTACCTGATAGACTACCAGCAGGAAAACAACAGGGATCTGACGCATAAGTTCATACAGTCACGACCATATTGAGCTAAAAGTAGGACAGCAAAGTAACTATTGCCTGGGTTCTCCAGTATTAAAAGCAGGATGCTGAGAAGATCATTTGCATGTTCCCTGAAAGCATGCCAGACTAGGAAGGCACTTTTGACCATTTTTCTAAATGTATTCAATAGTCTGCTTCAGGGAGGATGTAACAAACACATTACTTCCAAGGGCTTGTGTGGTGCAAGGACATCCATTGAGAACGAGACAATAGAGGAAAAAGGCAGTAATGTATCTGTCTAAATTTCCTGAATTATATGGTCTCCAGGAAAGCCCTTGCTTGGAAACAGGTTTCCATCAGGTAGATATGCCAGGAGTGTGTTTTAGCACTCAGGTAGTTTGACGTAGGTTAGCTATATGTTTATCCACTGCTTACATGTGTTATATGATCCTCCCAGGAGCTCTACAGACCTACTAAAGCAGGGGTGTTGAACTCCAGGCCTCGAGGGCCGGTGTCCTGCAGGTTTTAGATATCACCCTGGGTCAACACACCTGAATCAAATGATTAGTTCATTACCAGGCCTCAGGAGAACTTCAAAACATGTTGAGGAGATAATTTAGCGATTTAAATCAGCTGTGTTGGATCAAGGACACATCTAAAACTTGCAGGACACCAGCCCTCGAGGCCTGGAGTTCGACACCTGTGTACTAAAGCTTCATACACAACATTATTTGATATTGTTCCATAGTCACAATATAAGTTTTAGCTAATTATATATATCCTTAAGATGTGATTGCAGAGTGTATGAAGATACCTAGCACACAGAGCTTCTGGATACCTAGTGGTCTGTGTGCCAAGATTGGACATTTACTTTTAAACTCACCTCTTAAGCCGCTTCAGCATCTGGATTACAATACTAAAATTACCGATCGTGACTCAAGAGTTGGGAGTTCGCCTTGTAATCGAAAGGTTGCCGGTTCGAGCCCCGGCTTGGACAGTTTGTGTCCTTGGGCAAGACACTTCACCTACTGCCTACTGGTGTGGGCCAGAAGGGCCGATGGCGCGATATGGCAGCCTCGCTTCTGTCAGTCAGCCCCAGGGCAGCTGTGGCTACAACTGTAGCTGCCTCCACCAGTATGTGAATGGGTGGATGACTGGGTGTGTAAAGCGCTTTGGGGTCCCTAGGGATGACTAGTAAAAGCGCTATACAAATACAGGCCATTTACCCCTGATTATTACTTCAAATTCTTGCGTTATAAAGTACTTTTAGTTAGATGTATCCTGTAAAAACAAAAGTTGTTTCAGTCATTTTTCTTTGAATATTTAGGCTTCCTACCAAAATGGCAAAAAGAGAAGTAACAATACTTGCTCTGCCACTTTTTCACTCTGACAAGATTAAGATAAATTTCAGCAGTTTTGTTTTCTGCTTTCACAATACATTTAAGATTAATATCAGTCTCCTCTAGGTACAAGTATAATGCTGTTTTCCACTGCCATCAAACCAGGGTTAGGTATATAATGGGAACTAATGCACTCCTTTCCATTATCCACTTTGCTGTACTTGTACAGTGAACCTATCTATCACATTAAGGCCACATAGGTGGCGAGGCAAGGAGACGGCCCTGGCAACACTCCCAGACTAACCGATATAAAAATTCTGCTTAAAAAGCCAGGGTTGTCTTACTTTAAGACAGAGCACAAGAAAACACCACATATCTGTTACACTCCTGGGACGCAAGGATGACTTTAAGTATTCTCATTACACATATAGCGGTTAGATCTTATTAAATAAGGTCCAGTGAAACAGTTTACTAGGCTCAATAAGGCAGTGTCAGTTTGATTTCTATCTACAGAAAAGACTAATGATTGGTTTGGCACTTAAGAAAGGAAAGGAAGTTGGGAGGAAGTCAGTGATTCCTATAACCTTTAGTCTGTTCTATGCTGGGTTTGAGATACTTTTCAGCTTTGTTTTTCATTCTTTGTCATCCAATCATGGCATGTACACGCTAAACAAAATCCTTTAAGGAGAAAGGCATAACTAAAATTGGATTTGAAACATTTATAACATAATCCTTCAAGTCTTCTAATACAATTATGCTTCAATTTTGTTACAGTGTTCTATAAAAGAAGTTTCATTTTGCTGACTTAGATATGAATCCAGATTATGATCGTATCAGGAGTTCAAGTATTAATTTCTGTCATATCCTAAACAATTACTGCTGTAATATTCCCCCACCCCATTAAAATGTGATTGCACAAATTTCTCCATCAGGAAAGCATAATCGCTTGTGGGAATCCATAAACTGCTTTATACCAGTTTTAATGGGTTTCTTGCTCAGATGATCAGCATTTTTCTCCTGTTCAGTTTCTTGTACTTGACTGAAATTGGTGGAGTTATGTAGCACACTATCATCTCAACTGTAAACCAGTCCACTCTTATTCGTGGAGGCGTCAGTTTGTCTGTGGGAGCACTGAAGACAGGGACATTAGTGATGCCTGTTAGTCCTGTATTAGCCGGCTGTCGCCAGGAAAAAAAAAGGAGAACATAATACCTCACTTAAGAAGCAAAGAAAATGAATCATTTCGTCATCATTTATCTGTCTAAATGATCACATTATAAATAAAGGATGTTTGCAAAAGTGCAGGACCATATAAAGCTGAACAGCTACACACACCTGCTCCTGTCCTCTGTTAAACAATAATACTGTTAATGATTGACTATATTTGCATGATTAGTCAATACAGATCGACTGACCTTTAAAAGGCACCTCGTATCCTAAACCATAGAAAAGGCAATTTGTTCTTTCTTTTATTGCGTCCTTTTGAAGTACAGATATATGGCGCCTCTAAAGTCTGCACAGCTGGCATGTGAGTCTTATGACGATGTTATTTCTACGAAGCCTCACACAACTCTGTTTTTTCCACCTTTGAGCTGCTTTAGCTCAACAAAGATGACTTGAAGACATTTGGGGATGCAGACTAGAAAGGAATACAACCTTACTGCTGCACTGTATGACGTCTTGAGTTCCTGACGTAAGAGTAAAAACTTCAGTTTCTGATAAAAAACAAAACAAAACAAAAAAACCCCACTGTGGGCACTGGATGTGCTGATGCCTCTACAGATGATCAATATAGCCAAAAATAAGCAAATCAAGTTAAGGCAAGCAACGTGAGTCAAAGTCTTTGGGCAGTACAGATTGGCTTCAGGCTGCATGTGCTCTGCCTGTTTGAATGGTTCCTTGACATATCTAGATTTAAAAATGTTCATAGAGTCCCTTATAAGGACAACATTCTGCTCACTGTTGTAAAACTGAGTGTAGTACTGTGTTTAAAAAAACATACCAAAGAATCAAGCAGGAACTATTGAACTGCATCTAAGTAATAACTGAATAATAGCAGCCTCCAGTGGGACAATAATCACGTTTACTTCTGAACATGTACTGGCAATTATCAGACACTAACACACCAATATCGCCTGTTTACTTTTTTCAGCATCAGAAAAACGACCCTGAATAAAAGCATACATCTTTTTCTCAGCAATGCTGGGACCCTAATAGAAATAAAGGAAAACCAGGACCTGCACAGTATCTTCATCACTAAGGAAACTAGTCTGTATGGCAGGCATTCCTCCACACAGGCTTACACACCCGGGTTTTCTACAGGCCAACTTACAATGAACCGTCCTTCATGGCCCCAGCAAAGGGGGTAAAATTTCATAGCAGCTCTGCTAGAGCAAGATGATGCTCCACCTGCTTAAATTATTCATGTAGTTATCAGCTTTTTTTGTCAAAATGGACGATTTCCAGGTGAGGTCCATTATTGAGTCAATAGATACGCCAAACAATAAACTATATAAAGCACAGCTACAACAAGGGAGATGAAAAGAAAGCCAGAATCGACCACAGCTCGGCGCATGCGTTACTGGAGGGTAAGGAACGGGAAAAAAAGACAAAAAAGGTCGTGGCATGACAGCTTTTTCTTTTTTGTCAGAGATAGCCTTTCGAAATTTGTGTACGTTCAATACCGAGAAGGAACAGCGAGCAGCGTCGCTGCTGTGCCAAAAAAAGGAAACGGCTAGACGGAAACAAGAAAGTTTCTGCCTTGTGTCTGCACAAACATACAGATGGACACTATTTAATGACGAGAAAATGAGATAGCTGCGTGAGTTACCGCGAGCACCTGAGCGAACGGTTTTTCATTTAGCAGACGCGCTTATTTACTGGCAATTAAATAATGAACCAGAGAGCATGCGCTGGCCTTCCAAGATAAAGTATGACAAGATATGAATAACAACGAAAATGCCCCAGTAAATGCTTGAATAGCAGCTCGAGGCAGTCGACAATGCACACAGTAAGGATGTTATCTTCGGAAGTCTCGTTATTGTATCACTAGCTTAACTAGCCGCTGTTTATTCCTGAATGTTTTAAATGGCCATTTGAAACTGGTACTTACCACTGTTACTGGAGAAACCATTTCTCCCTCGGTGCTGTCCGTGCCGCTTAAAAAGGATACACTGATTCGTTTGAGTCTTCTTGTTTATGTTTTATGAGGACGGCGAGATGCCGATTGTTTTTGTCCTCGATCCTGTGGGCGGTCCGACATCAGAGAGGCAGTGACAGGCCTTTCAGTGTTGACCAATAGGTGCAGAGACTGGTCTTAGAGGGCGGGATGAGGCGTCAGGCGACGCCCTGATAGGAGGAGTCGGGGTCCCTATTACATACCGGAGCAGATGGCCTTTATTTACATTCTACGGAAATGGAGCTTGATTTGTCGAGCTTGGTTTTTGATTGCACATTGACAGTTCAGCGTTAATTGATCATATTGAGCGTTAGAGATGAGAAAACATTATTGCTGTATGAATGATGAATTGAAAGCTATTAAGCTATTAATAACCACTTTTCTGCCAGAGCATTTGCTCCTCTTTTTTTTGTTTTATTTCAATTAAATTCAGTTTTATTTAGTGCCAAATCACAGTAACCGCTGCTTCAATTTGCTTTAAGGTCATTGTCTCCAAACCATACGCCATGACAGGCCTCACTACTTTCTTGTCAACCTTCACTGTTGCTTGCTCCCTGCTCTCACTACAGATCACAATCTCACCCACACTTTGAACTCATCTATCACCCCTACCACCTCACTTAAGTCTGGCTTCATACACCACCTTCACAGGCATCTCTGCGACTACTTATGTGATACCAGTTTCTCATTTTCTATAGCTCCACAAAACTACAGTGCAGCTTCTGATCTTCTCTACACTTCTCTATCAACACTCTCAAAGCAAGCATATTTTATTTATCTATCATTTTATGCTTGAAGACATACTGCTACTCACTGATTGTCAACTCTCTTCTTAACCAAGCTTCCAAAACTGTTTCCTAGATTATGTCATGGCTCATCAGCTTTATGCCTCTGTAGCAGGGGCGATTTTAGCCCATTTTGGGGGGTGCAAAATGAATCAAAGCACCCCCAAAGATTTCTTACTTTTTTTGAAAATATTTGTTGTTTGTGGGACACACTACTAAAAATATAAAACGCATACAGTACTTAATTGAGATGGAACATTTTAACAACAAAAGTATAGATAACCCCTCCCCCCTCCCAAAATGGTTTGTTCCAGCTCGGCTCTCCCCTGCTCTGGCTCTAGAGCCGTTGCTGCCAGAGCGATAGTGGCTGAGACACAGCGGAGAGGAGGCGAAAGTGCCTGGCTTAAAACAAGACATATTAGCTGCATTTAACTTTCAGTTACTCTTTATATAGTTAGGTAGGAGTCAGACCATGTTTCTTTTTAGCTGAAAAACATTACACCCAGGTAAACTGCTGTGTTGAAAACTTGTTTTCCGACGATGTTTGCTACCCTACAATCTGTCCTGCTCTGTAGTAAAGTCAGCGATATTTGACTGTCCTGTTGATCTCATTGAAATGTATATAGCCTATTTAAAATCTAAAAAATAACAAACAAATTTTACTCATACAATCTGGAAGTTGTGTTCTCCCTATATTAAAGCTGCTGTACAGAATCTGCAAAACAAACTGGGTTGTCAGCCCTGGCACTGCATTACCATATTGAGCTTCAGTCAGAGGAAGTCACGGATGCCAAAGACTTTTTTTTGAAGCTCAAGAGTGAGCCTGGTGCCATTCCAGATATGTTAACATTGTTAACAGGATAATCAGATCTTCCCCAAATTGAAAACTGTTATTCAGGTTGCCCTGACAAACCCAGTTAGCAGCTGTAGCTGTGAGAGGTCTTTTAGTGTCTTGAGTCAGCTCCATACCTGGCTGAGAAGGACCATGGGTCAAAGCTGACTCCAGCACCTGGCTGTGATGTCAGTTGAGAAAGAGATGCTTGAGAGACTTGACCACCAAAATGTGATAGACAGATTTGCCAACCTCAAGGTGAGGCGACATAGGTTAAAAGAAAAGAAAAAATCTGCAGAGCCATAGTAGTATCTGCAGTACAGATCTTTTCATACATTGTACCATAGGCCAAGGTGTCTCAGTTTTCTAATTTTTTAATAATATTTTGTACATTTCAAGGACTCTTGTATTTTTGGATTGTATCTTTTTATGTATCTGTATTATATTATACATACACTTTAAAAGTGAATCTCTGTCCAAAAAATGCACTCAGTTTACTTTTTACTCACTATGAGAATCATTTTCATCATCAGTTTTTTTTTTAAATTCCAATCCATTCTTCTTTTGCAGCATTTAAATAACCTTTATCAGATTTGATGGTTTTGTTACAGACTTGTCAAAAAAGTGTTTTGCTTTTCTTTCACAACTGTGAGGATTAAATTGTGTTAAAATGTACAAAACAGTGATGTCACGTTTTGTGACGAGGACCCAGGCACAGAGAGACTTGATGAATTTAAGAATCTTATGATTTAATAAAGAAATTTGCAGACTTGCACAGAGAGGGTAAAATTATGATGACTGATAATGGAGATGAAGACAACAGACGATGAGGACAGGGAGGAACAGGGGTTTAAATGCACCAAGGAGACAGTCAGAGGGAACTTGGGACAACTGGAGACATTTAGGGATGCAGGGACTAACAGAGACAGGGAAGAAGTCTCATCGTGATGAGTAAAGTTTACCTTGCCTGGATGGGCAGCTCTCTGGGTGCTCAGCTCCTCATAGCTGCCCCCACCTTCTTCTTATTAATCATCTGCACTTTCTGACTTTATATATGTATATTTCTACTCAAGAAACAGATATTTTGCGCCCTAAATGCACTTTTATAACTTTTCTCCAATATAATTTCATATACAGCATTATCTTTTGTAAGCGTGTCCTCTTTTATTACATGATTTTTATTGTAAATATTTCCAACACTGGAAACAAGTTGTAGCATTCTCTGTGTGCTTTTTTGACCCAGACATAAACGTTATTTATTTATTTGACGAGGAATGAAAAGACACGTGGAAACAGCTCTGTTGATGCCTCGCATCAAATTTCTAGAGTGTTCTAGATTTCCACAGTAGTGGCGACACCATGTGGTCTGCAGCTGTCAAAACGTGTTCTGGACGGACATTGCGTAAGGAAACTATGGGGCCGAAAACGGAAGTGCTCGTCAAACACGTATCCGGCAAGAGTGTATGGAGGAACTTCTGGAAGTCCCGTTATACGAACAGACAGTCGGTTCCTTTATCCACGATCAAGATGGATCACCGTCTCTCAAACCACGAGTTTCTATAAGACTGCATCTTATAGTGTATATAAAATGCAGTCTATGGGTTAGGAGGATCATGTGACATTTTCAGAGTCATCGTCCTGTCTTCAGCGGACACGCGTCAACAAAAATAAAAATAAATATTCATATTTGGAAGTTAATTTGTTGGGTTATTCTTTTGTTCGTGAAAATGAATCAAAAACTCGCTCACATATAAAATATTACACGAATACACTTCGGACTAAAACGTTTTCTGACTCGTACTCCCACAAAGCCGGATATACGCACAAGTGAGTCATCTTACTTCCGTTGGTAGCTCTTCGGACCTTTAATTTTCGTTCTACCCAGCTGCTAGTCTCTACTAACACCCGGCGTCGGTTGTGCTCGATTTATTTATTTTTTTTGTTATTTGGAGCTTTTTGTCCATCTGTAGGAGCTGAATACGCTAATTTTGATGGGGTTTCCCTTAGTTTGGTGCGTTATCAGCGCAGAGCGGAAGTTCGCCTTTCGAGCTTTTTGGTTAGCTGACGTTAACGTTGCCAAACGTTAGATTAGCTAACTTTGCTAACGCGTGCTATTGTGAAGAAAGTAGGATTAACTACTCTGTTTGCAAATGTCCCACAGTAGACTGTTACTGATACAGTCGTTTGTTACAGCTGTCTGGCTAAGTAAAGTTTGGAAACGCTTGAAAGCTAAACAGCCAGCCTACATCGCCGGCCAAAATGATGGATTTTGATAACATATTGAACATCGCCTCACAAAACCAGGGCCTCAGCAGTGTACAGGTGAGTAGAAGGCTCTCACTGGCAGACGTATTACTCAGGCCACTGAGGAAACTTAACATCTGTGGGTATGTGTGTGAAAAAACAGATCAGGGAGGGTCTGTTAATGTAGCCAACTTTCATTGTCGTCATATTGTATAGACGTGTACAAACACGCTACATTTTATTGTGACATTAGATTACTATTTTTGCTATATCATTATGGGGAGGACTGTAAATGTTAAACAAGAGTGTACACTTTCCCCATAAACTACAACTTGTATTGTATGTGTTCTTCTCTTTGAGCAGAAGAGATACAGTTTACAAGCTGGACCCCCGAAAAAGGACCCAAAGTCAAAGGGTGTAAATCCTGCTGCTGTGCAGGCACTTCTGAAGAAGCAAGTTACTGAAAACAAAAAGAAAGGTATTAAGGATTTAATAACGGTTAAGTTTCTAATGCAGGATATTGGGATTTATTAGTTATGCACTGTTGTATACAGATTGTTCTTCATTCATTGTGTGTGTGTGTGTGTTTTTCCTAGAATTGGAAATGAAGAAACAGAAAGAGGGGCTATTAGCCAAGAGGGTTGAGTTAAAGTCAGACCGTAAAGCGCGTGCCATGGCCTCCCGAACTAAGGATAACTTCAAAGGCTACAATGGTGTCCCAGTGGTAGAGGTTCCCAAAAAGAGGAGATCAAAACATGATATGCAGGAAGATGACTTGAATGGGGGAAGTTTTAGGAATGATACAATTGACCCAGAGGATGATGAGGACAACTACGAGTATGAACAGACAGATTCAGAGCCAGAGTCCGAGCCCGAGCCACTGAGGCCTGGGAGAATAGCGGGTAATAGTAGCAGTAATAGTAGTAGTGGCAAAACCTCTTCTAAAAAAAACAATGGGCCGCCCAAGCCCCCTGCACCTTCCATGAACTTTGCTGACTTGCTCAAATTGGCAGAAAAGAAACAGTTTGAACCAGTTGATCTAAAACCCAAGGTAGTGAAAAAGGAGGAAAGGCTGCGCACAGCAGATGAGATAAAAGAACTGGAGATGGAGCGCAAGGCTAAGAAACAAGACAAAGACAAAAACTCAAAGGCAGACAGAGGAAGAGATGGGAAGTCTCAGTCTGGTTATAGTTCAAGTCAAAAAAACACTTTTGAGAGGGAACAGAAGAACAGCAGACCACAAAAGATCTGCTTAGAAAAACAAAGTGTGCCCAGTGGGTCAATGAAGAAGTCACAACCAACAGTAATTAATGACACAGGCCTCTCTTTTTCCAAACTCTCTGGTAGTGATAGAGAAAGAGAAAGAACCAAGATGTCTTGCAGTGATAAAGAAAAATCCAAGACAAGCTTGTCTAATTCATCAGGTGTCATAAACAGTAAAGTACCTTCAAAAGCCATGTCATCTCAGGTTTTAGCCAAACAAGGGGCCCCAAAGCCCTCGTCTAGCCACAAATCCAGCACCTTAAGTGACCTTAGCTTCAGAAGAGAAAGCTCGTCATTACTTCAAGGAAAAGTTTCAGGTATTCCTGGGAACAGGCCTTCTGGTACAGCTGGCACAGGCCAGAAGTCCAAACAGGTGAGTTCTCAACAGATTAAGCCTAGCCAGGGTAGCTCCTCAAAGCAGGGACCCACAAATGGAGGCCCGAAGTTCGGAAGGGGAGAACCACCACGGTCTGGAATGAATTCTGCAGCAAAATCAGGTGGAAATTCAGTGATGAGACCTTCTTTGAGTGGCCCTCCTAAGGCTGGGAGCCAGCCTCAGTCAAAAACTGGAGGAACATCTGGTAGTGTGCCAAAGGCCAGGCCTGGTGGTAGTGGCCTTCAAGGTCATCCTGGAAGTATTGTATCCCGACCTCAAGGAAGTGGACCCGGTCGGCCTGGCAGTGGAGGACTTGTACCTGGAAGACCAACTAGCAGTAGTGGATTAGGACCTGGAAGACCAAAGTGCACTGTAGTGTCAGAGACCATCTCATCCAAGAATGTTGGTGGACCCAGGCCAGGCATGCCAGCTCGGCCGGGGATGCCAGCTCGGCCGGGGATGCCAGCTCGGCCGGGGATGCCAGCTCGGCCGGGGATGCCACAGAGACCTATGATGCCACAGAGACCTATGATGCCACAGAGACCTGTGATGAACAGACCACCAGGTAACAATCAATGTGAAAATAATGATATGAAATTAAGTTAAGTGAATCATGGGTTCAGTTACGGACACTGTTTAGTGTTTTAGTCACGAGGATATTTAGTAGTGTTACAAATAGCCTGACGAACATAATCCAGAAACACTAAGCATACAAAGAACTTCTCTCTACATTTTAAATAACATTCAACATTTGAACTCTTACTGCAATGGTTACATGTAACAAAACAAGCAAAACGTATTTGTAGGTCAAATGTATAGGTCATATAAATGGTGAGTATTTCATATTATAGTGTAATATATATATATATATATATATATATATATATATATATATATATATATATATATATATATATATATATATATATATATATATGGAGAGAGAAAAACAACTACCCGTAACCCACAAGCAACACATTACAAAGGAAATTGTATTATACATTGTGCACACAGTAATAAACCCATCAGCGTAATATTGTGTTGACTGCTGCAAAACAGCTCTTATCCACTGGAGCATGAACATGGGACATCTGGGGGGTGTTACATTGTGTCTGTGTCAGGACACAGACTGTGGATTGTTTGGACCGTGTGGATTGCAGGGTGGGTTCTGTGTGGAAAAGCGTCAATTCCAGCAATCCTAAGCGGCATAGGCTAGAATTATTATATTATATTATATTTAAAATGGCTAACATTTGCTAACAGCCTGAAAAAAACACAACAGTCTGCTACAGGGCAAAGGGTTTGTTTGCCCAACTGAATGAAGTGTCAGCAACACTCACAGCCTTTGTCCTCGTTATTGTGTCACAGAGCTGCGACCTACCTCAGACAAAACATAATTTCAGTGTCTTCTCCCTACTATGTTTATATTGACAAGGGAAAAATTTGATATGCTGCATTTTGAAAGTAATTTCTATATTCATTATCCAGGACCAATGCTGCCACCTATCACATCTGCATACAAGAGGAAATATGAGGATGAGGAAGATGAGTATGACTCAGAAATGGATGATTTTATTGATGATGGAGGTGAGGTGCAGGAGGAAATTTCTAAGCACATAAAGGAAATCTTTGGCTATGATCGAAACAGGTAAGGCTTGTCACTACATGGTCTGATGTAAGGAAAAATCCATTTAATTGAACTGAAAATCAAATTCTATATTTGTTTTCAACCTCTGCAGATACAGAGATGAGAGTGACTATGCACTAAAATTCATGGAAAGCAGCTGGAAAGATTTGCAGAAAGAAGAAGCTAGGAGGTAATAAGAATTTGTTTTGGGGGGGGACCTCAGTTTCTTTTTCTGTCTGTGTGCCATTTGTCCATAGTGGTCTACTCCTCTAAAAAGAATACAAAATAATGTTTTGTTCTGTATTTCTGTGATTTGCCACTTTAGCCTGAGAATGGCTGTGCAGGAGGATCTGGAGGAGGAAAGAAGGGAGGAAGAAGAGCTGAAAAGAAAAAACGTCAAGAGGAAAAAAATGAACTGAGGCCTCATTGTCGTTGAGAGGAATAAAATAAGATCATTTTCTTCATTTTGCTGAGAGATGCGACAAAGGGATACACGAAACCTAGTGACTGTCCACTTTGGGTGCTTTGTCATTGCTTCTCTCCCTGAGATTAGATAAAACCTAGCAGCATCTCAAGAAAACTGGAGAGGAAGAATTTTAGTAAAAGAAGGCTTAAAAAAGACAATATGCACAAATTATTCAGGCACTAGGATTAAAGTTCTCACATTCTCCTTTCTTATTTATTTTACCTGCTGAGTGCAGGGATACCTACAGTCCCATCTGTTTAAAAAAACAAAAAAGATTGGCATCGACAACTACAGTAATGGAAAAGTGTGATTGATTTCTTTCTTCTTTCTTTCTTCTTTCTTTTTCCTCTTTTTTTAAAAAAAACAAACAAACAAACAAAACAAAACGCTAACATGAAATGTTATATAAATGATGACATGCTATTTTTGAGGCGAAGTTGTTGCATATTTTTCCAGACTAACTTTTATTGTAAACTCAGTAAAATGTAGACGACATTACCATTTCATACTTTGTGTTTTATCTTTGCAAGGATCTGACTGACAATAATGCATTAAGGCTTTTGTTTAGTTTTATGTCTGCATTTTCAGAGTATGACAATCTAAAAGAGCTTTTTTTTGGACTGCAAATGCAATGCAGCAGGTAGTCAATGTTTTGCTTTGTATTTCTGTGGAAGAGAGAGCAAAAACGATTTCTTTCCCTAAATTGTGTCGAGTATTTTTGTTTATTTTATTTAAAGAAACTGGCATGGTCAGTATGTAAGGTTGTGCTCATACAGTGTGGTAATGGCGTTACATATCTTTTTGTACCTGCCACCTTGCCGTAGTTGATGTCACAAGAGGGCGGGATCCGTCTCCCTGTGTCGCCTGACTACTCCTTAAAGTTTGCGGAAGTTTGTTTTTTAGAATTCAAGTGGAAGCAAAGTCTCAGTCTGGTGGAAATCAAAGTAAACGTGGATTATTTTTTATTTTCTTTCGGGGAGTTGTGCTTTAATAGATGGACCTCACGCCAGAGCAAATCCAGCGGATTCTTTCGAAGGTTAGTGATTTAATACGAGCTGCTTCGAAAGATCCTCGTAAGTTAAAACTCAAAACATAGTTGCCGGGTAGTGTAGCAGGCTAATATAGGTTAGCTGCTGTCTCCCTTCACTAACTAGCCGAACCAGCTCTGTTACTGAAGTCTGAGAGAAACCTGGATGGCAATGAGACAGGAAAAAAGAACAGAATGGTAACTTATTTAAAATAGTAATGAGACGGGAAGGGCAATTAAAAAGTGCTAAACTGAGCTGCTTTCTACTCGTGTCTAACTTTGCGTAGACTGCAGTATTATTGTGCTTCACTTATTGTTTGTGCCAATGAGCATTTCCATTGTAGGTGTGGAATACAGCAATACGCAATGACCTGTTGGACCCTTCAAGAAAATGTCAATATAAAAGTAATTGTTGGGTGTTTTGTTGTCAGAATAAATGTACGATGACAAATGTTCTTACAGCCACAAATAAATAAATTAAATAAAAGATTACTGTAATGACCCAAATCTGTAGAGAACGGATGTGGTACAATATACCTCCCTCGTGTGTGTAATATATAACCCAAATATGAAACAGTGAAGTCTTCCTCCTCTGCCCCCCTGATATTAGTACAAATTTCGTGATGTTGCTGTTGAGGAGTTGGAGAAAATCTATCGAATCTATCCTGGGATGAAGCCATCCACAGGCACATACAGTAAGTTCTTACGTTAAACCCATTTACTGCTGACCTTCACATTTCCTTCGTACACAAGAACATTAAACTTATACTATCTTTACTGATATTTCAGCATTTAGTGACAGCACCCAAAAAGACCTTCTGAAATTAACTGGCACCCTCCCGGTCCAATATGAAGGTATGGCTGAACCAAACTCTTCTCACTTGCCTCCCAATTTTGACAGAAAGAGTTGTATAATTTAATAGCATCTCTAATTTGAGCGTGAGGTCTTAATTTTGTACTGATTGAGGTGTCTCTGTCCAAAGGTCGCTCCTACAACTTCCCCATTCAGCTGTGGCTGTTGGACTCCTTCCCATTCACTCCTCCCATATGTCACATGAAACCCACTTCTAACATGGTCATCAGAGAGGGCAAGCACGTTGATGCCAATGGACGCATCCACCTACCTGGCCTTCACAACTGGGATCATGTAAGATCTTGTACTGTGTGGTTGAAATTTAAAATTAAAAGCGGACAAGGTGCTGAAATGTTGCTGTTTCGTTTCCTCTGTAACAGCCAAAGTCATCTGTGGTGGGTCTTCTGAATGAGATGGTTACCAAATTTCAGGAAGACCCTCCATTGTCCTCAAAGACCACAACAGACAACAAAGATCCCCATGAGCTCCTGGCGTTTGTCTCCAATTTCCGTATCAGTGATGGTGCAACTCCTAATATATAGTTTTATTATAATTGATGATCACTAATGAGACAAGTAGTTCATAGTGATGGCTTTACTAAATTTCAGGTGGAATGAGCCATCACGGTCAACCAATCAACAAAGTCTCAGTTATTGGGGGAGGAGATTTAGGAATGGCATCAGTGATGAGCATTTTATCCAAGGTAATCACCTGATTTTCTTTTATTTTTTTTTAATAAACTGTTATGTCATACAATTATTATTTCACCAGCTTCAGATGTTAGCAATTCCTATTTCACTATTCATAAGTGGTTTATGTTGTTATCTGCTTTTCATCCAGTGTAAAGTGGATAAACTGGTTTTCATTGACGTCGCTGAGAGTTCCACCAAGGGTGGCAGTACAGATCTGGAGATTTTCAGTCTGCCAAATGTTGAAGTATCCAGAGGTACGTCACACTGCACCATCAAATAACCCAGAGGTGCTATTTTGCTGAGTCACCAGTGATGTCAGTTTGATTAGAAGGGAGAGGACTGACACTGTGCTTGTGTAGAGAGCATATTTGATGATTCATCAGGAAAGAGGGGAAAGAAAACATTTGAACAAGAATGGGAATGCCACAGTCAATGTTTGCTGAATTAACAATGCCTAAGCTTTGTGTTTTTCTTTTACAAGTTTTGCTGTGACAGGTCTGCAGGAATTAATTACCATCGTCTCTGCTGTGCTAGATATCTCAGCCTCTGCAGGCTCCAGGGTGGTTGTAGTGACTGCAAACGCATGGAGCAGCGAACAGTCGTATGTCACCGTGGTACAGACCAACGTTGACTTGTACAGAGGAATAATTCCCAATCTGGCACGTCTCAGCCCTAGCGCAGTGATGCTAATTGCATCACAACCAGGTCGGTAACAGCAGCAGACACGCCTTCTACTGACAGCTCGGCTCATTATATAACTCACGTACGGTCACTCACTCTCTCTCTCCAGTGGACATCATGACCCACGTTGCCTGGAGGCAGAGTGGCTTGCCTCCAACACATGTGATTGGAGCAGGGTGTAACCTGGACTCGGAGCGACTCAGTCATGTCATGGATATCAACCTGAACACACACAAACCAGCCTGGGTCATAGGAGAACTTTCAGATAACAAAAGTGAGCCAGAAAGGACTGACTATTTAAATATTTGTTGTTTTTTCCCTCCAGTGAATTCCTGACCTGTACACTGACTGTTTTTCTATTTACAGATATGTCTTAACCCATTTATTCACCTCACGTTTTTTTTGTTTTGTTTGTTTTTCCCCCAACCATTTCAACCATAAGCAGTAATGCTGCACTACCGGTTCAACTTGTACTTTCTTTCTATTCTAAGGACTAAAAAATACCAGTCATCCAAACGATTACGCTTCTGTTTTTGTCTCACAGTTGCTGTGATGAGTAACTCTGGGTTGAACTCCAATGCACCACCTGAGATTGCCCAAGGATCCAGCTCTACCAAACCACTGTTAGACAGGTACTTGAATGAATTATTATAACTTTGAACAAAAGGTTATAATAATTGTAAAAGTGCATTTTTGATCAATTAAGTAAATATTTTTCTTTTTAAAAAAATGTTTATTATTTTAATTTGTGCCTGCAGAGCCTTTGAGATCATGAAAAATCGAGGCCAGCGGTCATGGTCGGTGGGTCTTTCTATCGCCGACATTACAAATAGTGTCCTGACAGATAAGAGGAAGGTGCACTCTGTCTCCACACTTGCTCAGGTATCAACACTAAGTGGCTTGTTATTGAAGCAACTAATTCAAATAATGTGAGTGAGTGAGTGTGTGATGCTTTCAGGGCATTGTAGGAAAGGTCATTGATTATCTCGTTCTAAAAAAAGCCTTTTCTGTTTACTTTAGGGTTGGGGTGGCATAGCTGTAGAGGTGTTCCTCAGTCTGCCGTGCATTATGGGAGTAAACGGTTCCACACGCCTAGCTGGAGTGTCACTGGGACAGGAAGAAGACTCCAAACTAAGGAACAGCGTTACCTCCCTTTCCAACCTCATGGCTCAACTTAGGATATGAACGATACGAGCGGTGTGGGCGTAGCTGTGCTACTTACCTGAGCTACTTACCCGTCCTCAGCAGGTGGACTGTGTCTGTGCTGAGGTTGCATGTGGTTTCTCCTTGCACTAAAGTTTTTAGGTTACAGGCGTTACTTCTATTTTGAATTTATATAAACCTAATCACAGCATTTGTTCATCCATTCTCCTCAGACAGTGTATATCAAATCAATCAATACTGTCGATGTACAGACAGCATTTTGTGTTCCCAGTAACCACATCTATGACAAGCCGTTCATTTTGTCTGGGTAAAAATGACAATTTGTCACAACTTGATACATGAATGTACAGAAACTTTCTGCAAAAACATAAAAACTTGTGATGCTTGTAGCCTTTAACTGCTTTGTCGAGAACAACCAAAGTTGAAGACAAGAGCGCACTTATACCTAAAATTTATGTTTAACCCAACAGGAGAAAAATCAGGGTGGCTGCAGATAAAATATGAAGTACGAATATTATACGTAATGTAGGATGCTGGCGTTGAATCAGTGGATTATGTTGGAATATTCTTCTTTCATATTTAATATTAAGGAACTTCTAAAGGTGTAAATTTAAATCTCTTGTGCCCTAATTTACTTTGTATAAAAAAATTAAAAAAAAACTAATATAAGCACCTTGATATTGAGGTATATACACTATATGATACTGTGGGTGTGCAATAAATATCTGAAAGCAGTTGTGAATTGTCTTTGCAGAAAAGAGGAGAAAAAAAGGAACAGATAACCGGGGGTTGGTCTCTTTATAAAACTCATAGTTGCATAACTGCACAAAAGCTTTGGTCTGAGCCCAAATCTCACTGATGCCAAACAGATCCATAAAAGGAGTACTGATCCACAATTGGTGGGCAGGTCACATGACAGAATACTCCAGCAAGCCAAATATACTTGTGTGGGAGCTAAGGTCCAAGTTGTTAGACAAGAATGTACAGTGAGTCTGCAAACCTAGACCAAAGACTTTAGCATGAATTTGTAATTCCATAAAAAAACAAACAAACATTAAGAACGGCAAAGTCTGTAATAACAAATGTCAGTGCAAAAAAAACAAAACAAACCCTAAAACTGATGTTTACATACAATGTCATAATTCTAAGAACATAAACATATTTGACTATACAGTAGTTCCTTGTATTTTATATTATGGCTCAACTTCCATTTCTCAAAAAAAAAAAAAAAAAGTCCTTATAGCAATTAAATAAAACACTAAAATCACCAATAGCTCTAAAATATGTGAAGAAACTCAGATGAATTTTTCTTCCTGGTTTATATCAGTCTTAAACAGTGAGATATGGGATTTGCTCATGTATAAGTCTCTGAATATGTGCACATTCATAACCAAGAATAAAAGGAAGAACTATTAACAAGCAGAAGTAGTTTCCCAAAAAGCATCTCGGTCTTAGTCCGACAGCTTTGAATCTATTCTACCACTGGACACTAGATGGCGCTACTCTCAAATAAAGTGTCAATGGATTTACTGAGAAGCTGCTGATGTGATGGAATAAAACCTCATTTTAGTCTTTCCTTAATTAAATTTGAGACATGCATGTATATATACACAGTACATTATTGCTGTGAGATCAAGTATTAGACAAACAGATAAGACTGGAACTATTACTTTGAAAAACAAAAGCATCCAAACAAAGAAATTAAAAAGACAAACAAAGTACCCACTGCTACCTGCCTGGGAAATAGCTGACCTGACCAGGCTTCATGTGATATAAACTTCAGTATTTAAAGCAGAGAAGTATCACATCGTTTCATATTGCTGCTGGTGGATACAGCTTTAAACTCTCTGAAAGGTTTGCCTGTGCACTGCATTAGTGGTCCTTTTTTTAAATCAAGTACTGACCTAAAAATTCTGTAAAGAATAATTACAGTTTGATATACTGTTAGATATGTGAGCCTGCTCACAGTTTGATATAAATTCAGCATAAATGTACAGGCTTTGGTTGCAAGGTCTCATTTGGCAGCCTCAAAGCCCTTGTGTTAGAGTTGCAACCCTCAGTGCACCATGATAAGGTTAAGACACTTTGTTGGGACACTGTCAAACAGAGAGAAACAAACCAATGGTGAAATGCGCAGGATGTATGGACAAACAGTCTGAAAATTTCTTATTACAATCCAAAAAACTGAAACCTCATTTTCTCACATGACAACAAGAGCAGGCAAGTTAACACTTTTTCTGTGCAGCCAACAGAATTTAAATACAAATTTGACACCACTGCCCATAAAAGAAGGTGCAAGAATCAGAAATCTATACACGAAGCATGAGCACACACACGACAAATTTAAAACTTACTGGCCTTTCACCTTTAAAATGTCTTTGAAAACTAGACAAGCAGTAACAGAGAATCCCAAGCATATTGTCAAAATCAATAACTCAGTAACATTTGTATAACACTTTAAAATGTCACCGACTTGGGCAACTGATGTCCACTTTGAGGCACCCTGCAAAAGTCTGGACTGGACTGGACCAAAGGTACTCCTACTTCTGACTGTCCTGAGGATCTTAAGTGAGCCGGAGGTGACCCGGTGTACAACAGCGGTGCTGGGAAGGCAGAATGGTCTCTGGGGCCCCTGGAGAAAGGCTTAGAATAACCGGGTGACATGGCTTTTTGCGGGTCTGAACAGCTGGCAGTGGTGCATTGGAGGGGACTAAGTCTGTCGGCGAAACTAGGTGGAGGAGGGGCAAGGATAGGATCCTCCACCCAACTGCCCTCTCCTGCATATTCTGGTTCTTGTGGCAAACTGGGAAGGGCACATAGTGAGGGAGGGGAAGCAGAGTGATGCATGTAGACAGGAGGTGGAGGCAGAGGGTACACAGCAGGGTCATATTCTCTGTTGTATGATGGGTTGTTGTGCAGGCTAGGAATTTCCTCAGGAGTGGAGCTCAGCACTCTTTCTAGACTACGGTCATCTTCGTCAACCTCCGAAAGGTTGTCATACTGTGAGGTGTTAGAAGGCCGTCTATCTCCTGCAGATGCCGGGACGTATAGAGAGACTGGGAACTTGGTTGGCTTTGGGGGAAGTCTGGGAGACGAAGACGGATCTGTGAAGGCACGATTGGGGGAGGGTTTTGAGGGCAAAGGTTTTTTCTGCATAATGTCAAGTGATGTCGGAGGTTTAGGGTATAGTTTCGGGGATAGCTTAATTTGATTGACCAGTGGTGAGGCTGAGCGGGGGGAGTGAGAGCACTGCTGGATACCCGGGCCAGTCCTAGCTCCCAGATGGGGCGAACAACCTCCCAGTGGCATTTGGTCACTCTGGTTAGGAAAAATGAAAGGTGGAGGTGGTAGATCAGGGAGATCCATGATTTCCTCCTCAGCTTCCATTGTATGCATATCCAAGGGAGGGGGCTCATAGGGTGGAGGCCAATCCACAGGTTCGTCTTGGATCTCTGTGACTGAGGTCTCGTTTTCCTCGTTGCCCCTCTCTCGACTAACTGCTGGGAACAATTCCTTAACATCTCTCCTTACCCCTACTTTCGGAGGGATCGGAGGATTTCGACAAGGCCTCAGAGAAGATGGTGTCCCTTGTGTGTGAACCACAACAGGGTCTGGTGAAGGCAAACTAGGTGTGTTTGGCCTGGAGAGGCTTCTTGATTCCTGGGGCTCTTCAAGGGAGGGAGGCTGATGTGGGGTGATGCCAACTGTTTCCTGGGTATCTGTACTGGGCTGGCTCTCAGACGGCGGACTTATTTTGACCTCCACAGAAGAGTCAGGCTGCAATGGGAGAAGGAGAACTGGTCTCTCTTGACCCAGAGGCTTCTTGGGTAACTCATCTGACTTGGCTAAAAAAAGGAAACACAATTTGTGGGTTATTACAAGACAAACGCTGTAGACAAAGAAGCTTAGGATGAACGTAGGTGCACCTGGAGGAGGTTGGTCCAGCTTTTTACTGCGTAGTTCAGTCATTGCTGTCTGCAACTGTTCAACTACAGCATCATCAGGCATGAAGAAAGAAGCAGCCAGCTGCTCCTGAAGAAATTCTCTCAGGTCCTCTAACTGAAGTTTCTGCAGGCGCTCTGATTACACACACAACACAGACAAAGGAGGAGCAAAGTAATCTATGAGGATAATCTCCACGAGGTGAGGAATAGAAATGTTACTGTTGAAAAGAGTAGTTAAGCTCAGATGTCATGTTTAAAGATACCAAGTAAAGAATTGGCCTGTTAAAGGAGTTGTTTTGCAAGAAATCAACCAATGTGCCGAGCCAGTGCTAGAGTATGCCACCCAATGAAAAATCAGCTTTTGATTCTTCTCCACAGCAACCGACCACTTCTGTTATGTAAGCCATCCAGTTAGGAAGCAGCCAACCGAGAGGAAGCGTGCGATGTAATCCACACAGTAACGCTCACTCGTGTAGCAACAGAAGCCGCGGCCGTATCGAGGGATAAAGCACGGCATGGCACAGCCTCATACTCACTTTTGTGTAACTTGAGGATAGTGTAAGCCATAGCAGATAGCATCTTCTCCCCTTCCAATATGTAGATGTCCCATAAACGCAGGGTGAGGGTGAAAGGTGTCTGTTAATTTAAGAGTCAGTCTCATCAAAACATAATAAAACTGCCATAGGTGTAGTTCTAATTTAAAAAGGAAAGTAAAAGAAAGCATTGTGAGGCACTCATTAATGGGACTAGATATAACCCCCCCGAAAAAACAGTGAAGATCTGGAAGAAATTCAAATACTCACTCTTTCAATGAAGCACTGCAGAAACCATTTTGTGGTGTAAATCCCTGTCGTCATCTGCTCCTTGTCCTGTGGAGCAGGAATGAATGCGAAACTCTGCCTTAGAATTTGTTTTCAGTTATAAATCTCGCTTTCCAAATACTCTGGGATCTAAGATCTGCAACGTGCGGTCCTTTGCAACATGAATTCATCAAAAAAAATGAGAAATGACCTGATTGTTTGAAATGAGTCTGAACGTCTAAGGTTTCAAAGAGCTCAATTACTCTTGTGGATGGAAGGATGGATGGAAGGCATCAGTCATCAGTCTGCTACTCACCAGGTGTTTCTTGAGCTTAGGCAGCATTTTGGACAGGATTAGCTCATGATGAGCCTGGAAACGGTGCAGCTTGGGAAATCCCGGGATGAAGAACCCTAGCAGGGAGGGAAAAAAATTAGTCAGCAGACTATAAGTTGTGTATGGCGATAGCAGAGATGTATTATATACAAATTAAAGAGAAAAACGATTACTAAAGTTGGTAAAGGATCCTTATATTTTTAATTGGTTTTAAACAGTACTCAAAGGAGCTTGCAAAGAAAAGCGTCTGGACTTCTTTAAGTTACTTTAAGTTACTTGAAGACGTTTCACCTCTCATCCGAGAAGCTTCTTCAGTTCTAAGGTCAAATGGTGGAGAGTCCCAGATTTAAACCTAGTGGGAGTGTCAAGGCATGGACATTGCGGGTCCCAATCAGCCAGAGTTTCGGGTGAGTTCATTGTGAAACCTGGCCCCACCCTTCACAATGAACTCACCCGAAACTCTGGCTGATTGGGACCCGCACCCAGTTTCACACCTTGGCTCAGGCGATTAGAGGATCATCAGGGGGTCCTTTTGTCCCTCTGTGGGGGGATACTCCCACTAGGTTTATATCTGGGACTCTCCACCATTTGACCTTAGAACTGAAGAAGCTTCTTGGATGAGAGGTGAAACGTCTTCAAGTAACTTAAAGAAGTCCAGACGCTTTTCTTTGCAAGCTCCTTTGACTACGATGACCTGGATGACTGAGAACCTTCACAGACATTTTAAACACTACAGTTACTTCCCAGACATTAATTAGCTGTGCTTTCCTGTTTCCCCATCTCTGTCTCACCGTGCATGGAATGCTTGTTGTCGGTAAGGAGTTGGGATAGAGCCCAGAAGGCATCCTCCTCATTCAGGTACATGAGCAAGATGGCAGCGATCTGACTCATCCCCTGGCAGTAGCTCACCTCCTGGGGGAAGAGAGGAGCAGAAATGGCCTTAGTTAAACAGAACGGGCAAATGAGAGGAAGTATTCATAATTTAATAGAGCACACACACGCACACATGCACGGACAGGCTAAGAAATGAGGGAACAGAGAGCATCTGAATGTCTTATGAGGTCTGAAGACAGACTCTGGAAGTTTTACTGTACACAACAAGATGTAGTGTTGGTATTATCAGCACTTCAAACCTGGATTGTACAAATATGTACACTAGCCAATCAAAGACTCTCAGTAATGTCATGCATCCAGCTTCAATTACTGACAATATGACTTCACAATGATTCAGTGACTTAAACTAAACTAGCCCTTGGCAAGCACACACATGCAAACACAGACACATGCTTAGTATTTGTCCATATTAAGGCTGATTTATTGTGTAGCTACCAACGGACACACCAGAATATCCTTCCGAGGAAAAGCATAAATACAGCTAGGGTTATGGTGAGGTTAAACTACACATTCTCCACATTCTTCACTACCATCACATAGGCAAAAAGAACAAACATGCCTCCCCCCCCTCCATCTCTCTCTTCCCTTTTCTCTCTTGGCTCTCCTACTGACCCAGTTTCTTCCGAGCAGTGTGTGAGAAGAGGGGAAAAAGGAAAAAGGGAACGACACATGCCCATTTCCTCTGGCTCAAACACCTCTACCACACAGGAATCGACTACAAAAACCAATCAGAAAAACAGACTTTGGCTCGCCTGCGTGTGGTGTACTCTTCAAAAGTCTATTGCTAAATTTCTGCTAGTTGAAAAGCGTAGGAATATTAAAATCTGTTCAATATGAATGCAAATGATGGATGTAAGTGTTCAGACACAGGATACAAATGCATACGAGTGCTGGTGATTCTGTGCATGTCTGTAAACGCTCAATTTCACCATGCAAAGAGAAACACTTGGAAAAATACACCGAGACCCTCAAGCAGATGCATGAAAAACTCATTATCTCTGCCTTCAGATCCACAACTGTGATTCAACGACACTGGTGCAGAGACACTGTTAAGATGACTGCTAAGTGA
Source organism: Neolamprologus brichardi (assembly GCF_056152115.1). Taxonomy (NCBI): domain Eukaryota; kingdom Metazoa; phylum Chordata; class Actinopteri; order Cichliformes; family Cichlidae; genus Neolamprologus; species Neolamprologus brichardi. The sequence goes on along the minus strand of NC_142110.1, from coordinate 5,621,014 downwards.
AAAGTAACCAACTTGGCTTCTCTGAGAAATGAGGATGTGAGGTTTGTTTTTCTAAAAGCTGCGCTTAGCTGGAAACAAGGCGTCCTCTTACATTAAGACAAAAGATAGTGAATTGGCTTAATACTTGTCCTGAAGCTAAAATATTGTCAAAAGGGGAAGTTGGTCTAATAGTGTGAACAATGGTCTATCTGCTACACTGTGTTGCTGTACAATTAGGCCAAGCCAGTCATAAATAAAAGATCTCTCCTAAGGCTTTAAACAAGAGTGACAACAGATGGGTCTGGATAGCTCGGCCTGTTTTCCGCTGTACAGAAACGAACACTCTTGATGGATGTGCTGCTTGTTCCTGTGCAGCTAGTGTACACAAGACTCCTCCATATTATGCAACACAATGTTAAGCACGGACACGGATACACGGACAAATTTGCTCACCGTGTTGTAGACAGAGTAAGCAGCTAGTACGTGAAACAGCGCCTGTTGCCTGGAGAGAGAACAGAGAAGCCACCAGTTAAAACAACCAAACAAACTGAAACGCTGTGTTGGAGTAAAGCGGTTCAATTCAACCAATTATTTCATCCCAGTCGCTTCATCAAGCCTCAGTATTGTTGCTACAGATTTAAGTTTTAATGTGTAACAGGACTTCTGTTATGGCTGAAAAAAAAGACCAAAAAGATTACTTTTATGGTTTTCTTTTCGTAATGGCTGACCTTGTGAAGTAGAGAAGTATATATTTTGTTCATGATATGTGAAAATATGCTGTCATGTATGGAAAGCCCCACAGATGTTCCAGAAATTACATCTGATCACAACTGCTTCAGACCTTGAACACAGGCAGCCAATGTGTGTGTAATGTGTACAACGTGCACACGGCGTAGGGATCGTAACAGATCTAATGTACGCAGATGTAGATAGGACAATGCCCCCACAGGCTTCTATAGTAAATAGATGTCTTATGGACAGTGACAGAGACAGGAAAGGAGCTTTAAATAGCTGTCAGTTTCTCAGTGTGTGTGAGACAGCTGCTGACTTGCAGGGAAGGAGTGGGCAGCCAGGCAGGATGGAGCGGTGTTTTGGTCTATTTGGACTCGGTGGCTTTGAATTGGAGGGGAAGTACATTACAAAGGGCAAAAAACAGAGCACTCAGTTACACACTCAGAGTGAAGAGTAACACATAACAGCGCCTTGCCCCAAGCAAATACAATGAGAAACACAAGAAGGTATTTAGTGTTTGGAAGGTAAGTCTGTGTACATTTGGTGATATAAGTTTCTGTTGTTGCAGTGGTATTACAGTACATGTGACGCCAGCGCACATTTCTGTATAATGCCATTTCCTGTGGGGCTTTGCGCACTGACAGGAAGGCTAATAAAATGCAGAGAGGAGGAAACCACATCTTTGGTTTTGTGTGTGTGTGCATGGCACTGTGTGAGTGCGTATGTAAGTGGGGAGGGGACAGGGCTACTGCAACGTTTAGGTCAGAGGTCACAACCTGCAGGAACCTCTGTCAGGGGAAACCTGGACATGTGACCTGACAAAACAAAACAAAAAAACCTGACAAGGCCACTTGTAACAAAAAAACAAAAAAAAAAACAACAACCAAGGTTTAACAGTTTCTTAAAAAGTATGTATAATGTGTTACTTGTGGATACAATGAAATACTTCAGCTTCCTCCTGAGTGAAGCTAAGAACTCACTTGACTCCAAAGCGATCCATGAACATGATGTGGTTCCTGAAGGTTCTGTTAACATCCAAGTCTATCTGCTTAATTTCTGTGGAGAAGTTACGAGCCTGCTGCTTCATTTTCTGGATAACAGGGGAATGACATTTAGAATAGAATAGAATAGAATTCAACTTTATTGTCATTGCACATGCACAGGTACAGGGCAACGAAATGCAGTTTGCATCCATCCAGAAGTGCTTTAGCCATGATATAGATATATTACAAATATATATTAGCAATAATATAGATATGTAAGTATATTACAGAAATGGGTCTATTATGGTATGTTATAATGTACACGTATGAAGTATGTTATGAATATTCTATAACTATAAGTATGTACAGGCTATGAACAGGATATAAATATGAAATAAAAAAAACTATACAGAAATCTGAGATATACAGTTATACAGAAATGTGAACCATGCAAGTTATAAACAGTTGTAGGATTAAAAATTATCATATGTACAGAATGATTATTTACACAGCACTATACAGTAGTGCATTTCTGTGTAAAAAACCAGGACACAGTTTCTCAAAATCATAGAAAATTGCCAACAATTTTAAGATCTTACCTCATATTTACCATCTTGTTTCACCTTCTCTATGTCTAAAAGCAAGGCCCAAGCTTGTCCTCTAAGTTGGAGAGGAATACCTTTATATACACGCTTCGCCAGCTGAAACAGATGTGACAGAAACACACGAACACAGGCTCTTCATGAGGCGGCAAAAACAGACAGAGGGATAGCGTCACGTTTGAATGCTTCTTGAGGTGTACGCCTTTTAGCTCTCTTGATTGACACGGATTCATCTCATACACTCATGTACTTGTTTTTTTTTTATCCATCTCCTCACGATAGTCTAGTAAGAGGAGATGGATGGAGATAAAGGAGTGAGCTGTGCTTAAAAGAGGAATGGAAAACAGATTATAAAAAGAAACGGAAATAGTACATCAGATAGCCAAGCAGAAAAAAGGAAGCATGGGCTAAATTAAAACATGTTGGTGTCTGAATGTTGATGGGTGACTATCGACCTTTTCACTGCTCTTGTATTTGTCCCATTTCTTCACCATCTTCAACCATTTCTCAACTCGCTCGAGCTCCTGCTGCTTTTGCTGGAGAGAAAAAAGACAAAACAACATGTGGTTCAGTGCATATGTGATTCGGACATATATAGATCACTTTAATGGTAAAAATATGAAGTAGCTATATGTTAAAATGTTCATACCTTTTCTTCAAGCACACTGGGTGTTGGAAGCTCTTCCTCACTGGAGAAGGGCAGGAATACACAATATGTATCAAAGCAGTAGATTAAGAGAGTAATCTACATTATAATATGATAAAAAAAAGTCATCATAATCTGAGAAGTAGCATACAGAACGATGGGACCAATTCAATGCAAGGGACTGTGCACAAATTCAAAATACTGCAAGGTAGAGACCAAAGCTTCAAATGTACTTACTGCAGGAAGCCAAATCGGTCTGTGATTTTATAAATGCTGTAGTCAGCATCCTCCCACGGATCAATACTGACACCCTCCTGCCTGCCCTGAAACACAAACAGTTCAAATCATGCATATTTGGACAGATCCATTATTTTCCTCTTTAAACCCTGCGAGTCAGCGCACTACATTTTAAATTAGGAGCCTGAGACATGAGCACATGCCTTGACATTTTCTGATGATGTTCTGCCTTCCTGACAGATGCAATTGAGACTTAGCCCATGCAAAGGTAGGGAGCGTGTGAATGCTGATCTGTGTAGTAGCCTCCAAATGAAACGTGACAATCTTCTGTGGCTACACCTCTACAAATGCATTATGCTTTGCAAAAATATCCTAAGTGTAACCACAAATTGGTCACTATGGAAATGTTCACAGTCACAGTTAGGTTTTCCTGTAAACACCTACCTTGTCATATTTAGAGATGATTTCAGCCCGTTCTTCTGCTATTAATGTGTCTATGTCCTTCTTCATGTCAAAATCTATAAGAAAACACACAGAAATAGATTAAGAGAGTAATCTCTTATCTCTTAACCCGTGTATATGCCAATGCATTGGCATATACATTGGGCATGTGGAAGAATATTGACCTAATATTGAGGTAAATATTGATTTACTGCTGATTGGTATGGTAGGATAATTACACACTTGATCCATGATATAAAATGTTGCTTGAATGTAAAAGAGATAACTGTAACATAAAACTGCTACAATCTCCTTGCATTAAACTTACCGAGATCCCTCCATAAAAATATGACACATACAGAAATTGTGAGGTAAACAGCCTATGAGTGTATGCTGGAGTTGGTGGAGGGCTTGAAACAGTACGAAGCAATGCAGCGCAGCAGCGGCACTGACGTGTCAGAGCGAGTGGGAAATTTAGAAATTTAAATATGGAATATAACGGATGAGGCATGTTACATGTTTATGACACAGTGCAGTTAGAGTTGGCTGTCTGAATTAGCTTGCACGGTATTGTCCAATGCAATTCTTCACATTGACTTTTTGAAGAGTGTTTGTTTTAAAAAGGTTACACAGGAAATTAGTATAATAAGTCAGCCCTTTGGAATAAACGTGGTGCACTGAGGAACGTCATACTGATTCTCGACACATGCAGCCGACAGAAACCTCAGGCAGTAGATTTTTCGTAGCATGCCAAGCAGCAACAGGTGTGAGTGCACCTGTCGTCTCACACAAAGACCCTTTAACTTTTCCCTGCAGACCCTTACTCATTGTGCTGACAGGGAGACATTGCATTTGAAGCGATCTACAATTCACAAAACGTACAAGTTCAGGATGCAATTTGCTTCTCAGTACCTGTAACGATGTCTTCACATACACATAAAAAGGTATCCAGTGCTGCTGAAATACGAGCAGTTCTTGGGACTTTCCTACAATTAGGCCTAATAATGGAAGAGGTTTGCCACAGTAGAAACAGGTGCTCATTGACACCAGACCTCTGAACAAATGGACTCTGTTGCTCTTTGCTTTCCTTTTCAAAATTTCCCTTTTCTCATCCACCTCAGCTTGAGCCATTTCAGGGTTTTGATGGCATCAGCATACTTTCTGAACAGCTGTGTAAACCGTCTGTGAGGTGAGCTCGGTAACCAAAGTCTTATCTTACCTACATCACATGATCAGATAATGTGGCCTTACTAGTGTATTTATCATATAATAAATTAATAAAAAGCTGAGCACGTTAAGGCAACTATTGTTGTGATCTGGTGCTATATAAATAAAACTGAATTGCACTGAATACTTTAACTATGCACACAATGTTTTTTAACATCGGAGTTGATGTGTGGAGTGTCATGGCACCACATTGTAAAGCTACATAATTGTTTTTCTTAATTAATCGAATTGATTTAATTGTATTTTCACAATTATCAAAAGTTTAATTTATGTTTCTCTTCTAAGAGATGCACTGAATTTAAGTGAATGAGGAGGACTAATCTTATTTTAATGCAATGACTTAGTAGGAACGTCGCACAACACGGATGTGTAAGCAAGGTTATGCCAAGAGAACGTGCTCTATTATTATGAGTTCAGCTTTAATGGCACTGCCAGTGAAACTTAATTCTGGCAGAAACTTAATAATATATATATCTCTATATCTATCTCTATATATCTATATATATCTATCTCTATATCTATATCTATATATCTATATCTATATCTCTATATATATCTATATCTATCTATATCTATATCTCTATATCTATCTATATCTCTATATCTATATATATCGCTATATCTATATATCTATATCTATATCTCTATATATATCTATATCTATCTATATCTATATCTCTATATCTATCTATATCTATATCTCTATATCTATCTATATCTCTATATCTATATATATCGCTATATCTATATATCTATATCTCTATATCTATCTCTATCTCTCTATGTCTATCTCTCTATCTCTCTCATATATATATATATATATATATATATATATATATATATATATATATATATATATATATATATATATATATATATACACTCGAATATGTATAACATTTCATTATGCTTTGTACAATGGAATTTTACTTTTTAAAAATCCTGTTTGCTGAGGGAATTTCTTTAAAAAATAAATAAATAATTAAAGCATCTGTCGGGCTTCATCATTAGGTCTCAGATGCTTTCTTCCTGTGTTGAGTCTCCACACTGCTGATAGCATTGTTTTTGAGCCAGGAAGAAAAGGAAACTAGTGACTGCCACTCCTTCAATAACAGGTTCAAGGAAAACTACAGAAAGAGTGGGACAAAATTCTTCTTCCTCCAGCCATTAAACAAATACTTCAACTCTTTCAGACTTGGACTGTGTGATCAGCAAGAAAGATTTCAGTAAAACTGCAGCTGATCTTTATGTCTCTTGAAGACGTTTCACCTCTCATCCGAGAAGTAAGATTATATCACACTAATACAACTGGTGATTTGCTTATGACTCATAAGCAAAATACAAGAGAAAACAGCTGAGGCTACATCCGTGGCTGCGTCAAAGTCATTTACTTTCAGCTGCTCTTTTTAAGTGGTGAACAGGAAGGTGGCTACTTGTGGTCGGGATCAGGGTGTCAACAGATGGAAGCTCAATGGAAAATGTGATTAAGCAACTGAGAAGGTCACCAAGTGGGAGAAACCTCGCACGAATATCACACCTGGGGGAGTTAATATGAACAGGGATGTGTCGTTTGTCTAACTGTGTAGAAAACAGAAGGAATGAATAAAGGTTATGTGTTTGAAAGAAACAAAATCGCCCCTTGAGATAGTGAGAAGACCGTGAGCAAACAGTAAGCTGGAATTTGAGATGGTTAACACCGCTGAACATTCAGAAGAAGAAAAACAAAACAAACAACTGTATGGCTACGTTTTGACAACCATGTTGCTAACAGGGTAGAAACTAAGGCTTAGATGACATCATTTCCTGTTATGACATAGGGCTCTAAATTAGGCTCACATATATAAGCTCACAGTGCACAGTTGTAACCACAAAGAGCTTGCAAAGCATTCTGAGTCACAGTCAGCTAATTACAAGGTCTTCGGCGGTGATGCCGTGATGCGGCAGTCAAAACTTCCTTTACTGATTTATCACTAAAATTTCCTATCTCTAAATGTTGCTCACACACTCTAAAAAGTCATGGATAAAGCCATAACCAGCCTGGCTTTTGCAAGGAAAAAAATTAAGCCAAGTAGCTTTATTTCAAAGACGTACTGGTAGCACACTTTTAAACAGCTCTCCGCACTGAAAACCAAAAGGCCATTTATAGTTCTATCAGCTAACTGCGGTTGAAAAACTAAAAGATATATTTAATCTCACAGGAAACAACACAATTCTCAAACGTTATTTAAACATATTTCTGTTTCCCTTGGTTTCTGATCATCTCTCTTTTGGCTTATAATCAATCTTAATCTGAGCGGATTCCGATTTAAGACAGAGGATTATACAAGCGCCAAGTAAGAATGAAAGCTTGGGATTACAAGTAGTCTGGCAATAACTTACTGTAGGGCCCTGGAAACTAACCACAAGCGCTAGACTCTTATTTAGATAGATACACGATGACATATTTCCAATATGTGCGTGTGGGTTGATATCTTGAACCGAAGCCTTCAAGTCAAACTACCTCAGGCAGTTTGTACCAGCACAAGGGCAAAAACACAAGGGGGACGAGCTGAGGTCAAATTTGGAAATACTGGAAAAAGGTTGACCTGAATCCCGAAGGTCAGATTTGTTGTTAATATCTGATATTAATATCAAATTTTTACGTTAATGTATTTTATGTGGCTGGCACTCAAAACACTAACCTCACAGCTGATGGCGACGCAAAGCAAAAAAAAAAAAAAAGCGACGCCAGATGTTTCGTTCTTTTGAGCACACGATTAGTCAGCGCTGCATGGTCAGCCAAAGGACGCTCAGATCAGACAAGCTTGAACCATGCACCGACTCAGCCTGGTTACCTTGCCGAGTAAACACTCACTCTTCAGATGCATATTTTATTATAAACATGTACTGTAAACCACCGCTGTTCCTGCAGAGGATCTTATAACCTCACTGTCAGGGTACTAATAAGCATGAAGTGTCAAAGACAAACAGATTTTTAATGAGGCACGACTAAGATGTAAATGATCTAAATCTGACGCTTCATCGAGGGTTTCTCACTTCCCTACATCAAAAGAAAAAGCAATTCAAATTAAGAATATGGTGGAATTATACATCTGTTGCTTAAGTTTACAATCGTATTAATCACTACAGTCATTAGCAGAACAATTTATGACAATTAAATTGAAAGAATGTCCTGTGGTGCATCCCGTTTCCCCTGTCATTACATTAGCTCAGTGGTGTAGCTTTGTGGCGGCTGTGAAGAACAAGTATGTCATTCTAGTTCAGAGAAGGGAAGCTTACAAGCAACCACATGGCTTTAATTTCCACATGAAGAACTCTCAAGTCCCAGATGGCAACAGAGCTCCAGTTTTGCAATGGGTGTCAGACACACAGTGTATGCATGTAAGCATGGATGTGTCCAAGAGAAGCAGAAAAGAGCTGGAAAAAGCAGACAGAGAGCAACGGCCACGAGGTGCCCTCCCTACTTTAAGCAGGGGCGAAGAAAGATGATCATCCAGGGTCAAATTAGATGGGAATAGAGGCCAACTGAGAGCACGATTAAGAGATGAGGAATGTCATAGAAAGCTTAGAACCTACTTAGAGAACAGGAATCATTATTACAACAAACACAAGAGTGACTATTTTTTCCTCTAAAAAAAAAATAAAGTTATGAAACCTCCATTAAAGTACAATATAATGGACATAAAAAAATAATTTAGCTACCAAATCATATTTTTAGAAGCCACGTTTTAACATGCTCAAAATATGATCGCATTAATATAAAAAACAAGCTCAGATATCTCAGTATCATCAACAGCTTCTATATATGGCTCCATACTAACAAACATGTTTGGCAGGTGTGATGGTGCATGGACAACAGCCATTCGTTTCACCATGCCAGTAGCATTTTTCTCAAGGCTTGCTCATAGTGGCCACTGACTCATAGCAAAGTAAAATAAACTGTGTACTAAATCTTTTCTTGACTGAGCTGAAGCAAAGAGCAAGTCCATACTAGGAATTCAAAGGACAATTTGAGACAAGAATAATACCACCCACCTTAGGCCACTTAGAGAAAATCTTACTTCTGAGAAGCTATGGTCTCCTTAACAAAAGATTCCCTGTCTTCCTTACTGTCTGGGCCCTTTTCCCCACCGCCCCATCTCACTCACTTTTTTGTAGTGTTTATGCATAGAAAATACAGACACAGACGTTGTGGCCCAGGGGGAAACATCCTCAGCTCAGGGACTGAGAAAAAGCACAAAGGCTCAGAATAGCTTGCTGTCCCTAAGGACTTTTTTGTCCTGCTGCACTCTATATTACCCATGTCCCTCTGCCTTATCATTTTTCCAGAGAGAGCCACACAGAACATAGATTATACCAACATTACTCACCATCCAAATGTGCCCTTTTTCCTTTCATGACAAAGAAAAAAAACCAAGACGGAGCAGGAGGAAGAGGGCTCACCTCACCTTGTATCACTCAGACTGAAAGCAGTCTCTGTTCATTACTGTGGCTTGAGAGCAGGAAGGGGGGGTCTAATTATAACAATGACCACACAAAGTTTTAGATGCTAGAGAAGCAAGCCCATCGCAGGCCTGTTTTCCAGAGTGCGAGCAATTTTTTGAGGAGTGGTATGAGGACGACAAGAATGTCAAGGGAAGAATATTCATAAACACAAAACCTCAGATCCTGCAGAGAAAGCCACATTCTCATAAATGACTACAACATAAGCAGTGTAGCTAGAAAAAAAACAACAACAACGTATATCCACACTTTAAATAACTACTTAGTAAACTCATACGTGAAGCTGAATGACTAATAAACAGAGAAAAACTGGTTTAAAAAAAGCAATGCTTAAATCATGCAGATGATAGACAGATCTCCTATTTAACCATTTACAAAGTGCATCTTGCTGCACAACAAGCGTCCTTCACTAAATTAAGAGCAAACGCTCAGGTCACATTACTAAGTTCAAACGTATCCTCCGATACAGCTTCCACTCTTTACAAACCATTATATTTTGCCCACCACAGCACAGTGCTAGGTTTTGGAAAGCCAAACAGATTAAATAATTCAAGAAGGTGAACACAAAGAGAGGATGTTACCCAATGAGGAAGAGCCGACCACGGCCAAAGCCAGAAGCTGAAGAGAAAAAATAAAAAATGCTAGGCTTACCATTACACACGGCGCGTGTGATTCGGTCTGTTTTAATGTTGTTTACAAGGACAGAAAGAGAGGATTATGGAAGGGGGACAGCTCTACACTGGAAGGACACTTATAGCAGTTCAGCAAAACGAGGTTAAGTATTTGGGGCAAAAACTAATTTAAAGTGGCATCTAGAAAAGACACAAACAGAGCCAATCATAGAGGGGAAATTCCAAGATGGTCCGTTTTAGCCGTTCTACAAATGTCAAAAAACAAACAAAGATTTCAGCTATTATCCCATGAACCGACCACTCGTGTCCTCATGGGTGTAGCAGTTTTCAGCCTCTGTGACAATTTACAATCTCAACAGTGGTGTGACCTCAATTTCACTAATGACGGAGTGTGGGAAAAAGAATTGGGATCATTTATAGACAAACTACCTCATGCAAATGTCAGAATGAGTTCTCGCAGAAACCTAGTTTCTTGCACCATGATTGTGATAAAGTAACATATGCTCAAATGCTAAAATGCTGTATTTGAGACTTAAGGATTATAATAGTGTAAAGTAATGTTATTACACTGGTATCTATCATCCATTTGCCCTCTTATAACTGCCTTCTTAATATGATCATCCTTGTGTATTAATGTAATTTTAAAAGGTGCCAACAATCGCAGTCTTCATAAAAGCATCATAAAAGCCCCACTATTCTGAGATATTCGCCGACTATACTATTAAGTTCCAATCCACTGGATGACTTTGGCTTTTCTGTGCAGAGTTTAAGTTCTTTCTAGGAGTGCAAGCACAGGTTTGGCAAATGAGGAACCCAAGTTGTATGTAGGTGTGAGTGTGACTATGTTTGTCTGTATGTAGCCCGTAAAAACACATAAAACCTATTCAAGGTGTGCAAAGGTCTATGACGCAATGCATGGTGACACAAACTCCAGGATCTTGTCACCCTGAAAAGAAAAATGTAGAATACTAATGGCTGGGGATATTTAAATATTTTGAGGAAAATTTTACTCATTTCTGTCCAAAATAGCTTCTGTGACATCTACCCTACCATAGATTATGATTGAATAATACTGACCAGCCCATTTGTGACATCTCGACCTAGCATGGCTCACAACACAATGTGTGAGACATTTTCATACAGATCAACAAGCAGTGTTGCTGCTTCTGGTTCTGATGTAGCTCTCATTTGAAATAGGCCGGACAGCTTTAAGCACGATACAGTAAATAAAAGCAAAACAAAAAATTAAAATTTTTTTTGTTGGTTGATAAAAACAGACCAACACCTGGACTTGCCTCAAGTGTGCCTCGGAACAACTTTTCATAAACATAGCTATAGCCTAAACTACTAAGCCCCCGCACGCGATATGGTACACCTCCCCAGCTCTGACCACGATTGCATTGCAACAAGATGATCAGAGATTACCTGTAGGTGGTTTAATCATGTGATAAGGCCACTGAAAACCTTTCATGGGTCACACTATTGGGGTAAAGTGTTTCTTTTTCTTCTTTCTTTAAAAGGCTGGCAAAAGGCTTCACTATTCGGTGCTTTTTGTGACACTGGCCCATTTGTAAGCCTTTGGAATCTATCATAAAGCCGCCATTCAGACCGACAAAAAGACTATTGTTGCTTCTCTGCTGTAATAATATTATCCCAACAGAAAACAATGCAAACTCTTGGCTGAAAACGAACATGTGAACCATAAACAGACGTAAATTTGTATCAGAGTAAAAAAAAAAGAAAGCGTCTGTGTTTATGGTTTATTTGACTAAAGCTAATTATGATCCTTTCCTCCAAGTGCTAACCAAGGGATTTACTTATTATCTAAAATACTGCAGAACATAATACTACATAATTGCTTTTAAGTCTGCTAAGCAGGGATATAAAACAGCAAATTTATAAAAGCTTAATGAACACATCAGTGTTCTAAAAAAGGCAAATTCTAGTGAGTCATTAGGAAAAAAGACAAGGATAATAAAATAAGGGCTCACATGCTCTGCCTCACATGTGGCTGACATCCTGCTTGCAGTCAGAACAATGTTTAAAGGGAAAAGTTTTACTCACACACATATCCTAAAGTCATCATGTGCTGCTGGACTCTAGATCAAATTGACGGTTTGAAAACGATGAGATCCACGTAATATTCATTTTTGAAAATGCCATGCCCTATCTGTAAGTGCACACAGATTTACAGATTTTTCTCATGAGGGAAAATCTAATATTAAAGGGTGGTTGACTTATTGAGACTTGATTTATTGCTATCTGAAAAGCTTTACAACAGAAACCAAATCAAAGCAGTTATTAACTAAAATAATTAGGAACAGATGCAGGAGATAATTAAAGAGGCAGGAAATTGTGAGGTATGGGTGGGGTTCTCACAACATAGAAACACCTTTCTGATATGAACAGAAACACAGCTGTGAAGTGTGAAGTGTGAAAACCTAATACAGCACTGACTTAACACGCCTGTACAATACTTCTCATGCTATTACCAAGTACATATTTAAATTAAAGAGGTAATGTGCACATTAGCAACATGCACATCTGTAATATGAGTCTGCAATCCTACACAGGAGAGCTAGAGCTGCTGGACATCTTTCACTTGAGTCTGTCTGTCTGTAACCTCCCCCCACTCCACATTTGAACCAGTCAGACTCCCATTAACCTTCCAGAGGGGGGACCGAGCACGGTGTAGCATGACATACAGACCAGCTACTGGCCTACTTTCGGATGCTGGAGTCTGCTTTCCGAGTGGTGGGATATTCAGAGTAAACCCCAGCTGGCTCCAGTTAAAGAACGATGTCGCTTTTCGGACATAAAACGACAGGACATTGTGTCGAACACAACTATAGTTCCCGATTTTGACACTTCTCTCATACCTGCGAAGCATACATTAACACAATGCGGAACTTAAAGATGGTAAGAGCGAAACTGATTAAGAAATGTCTTTGCTTCGTGAGAAAAACCCCAGACTAGTGCTGTTCGGGTGAAACGCCAGATAATTAAGGACACCGAGTCATTTTCCGTCTTAAACACTTGTCTTGTCACGGTTAACACGTAATTTAACAGCCGGAAAGCCCGTGAGAGTGATGCAAAATCAGAAATTCCCAAAAATGAATACCGCTCCTACACTTCTCTTAACCACAGAGGGTTTGCGAAGTTAGCCAACTTCTCTCACCATAAACCGTATCTGTTCCGTAAAAAAAAAAAACCCAAAACATTCACGAGCACAATTAAACCTTCACTTCCATTAACGGTTAACACGAGCGCTTTCTAACAGCCCTGCACGTGCGACTAGTTTTAAAACGAGTGAACAGGGGTTCATTTACTGATCTCTAGCTGATTGCGCAAGTTGTGAAAACATAACAGGACAGGAAAAGACAGTAACAAACGGGTCGTTTCGTTACAAGCGCTAATCAGATGGAGAAGACAACACAGTGTGTCAGAGACGCTTTTCTCCGCTCACCTTTTGAAGTGACTTCTCTGTTGCCGCGCTGTACAAACTACATCCACTATTCTCATTCTCTCCCTCGCTGCGAAGGGGAGCTGTCACACTGACGTTGCCACCGCGGTAAAGGCTCGTCCACGAGTGTCGACTACCTCCGCTCAAATCGATGTTGGTCAAACGGACAACCCCTCCACCCCCTTCCTCCCTCCTCACTCAGCCCTGCTCCACATGCCGCGAGCGAGCGAGTTGGCTGCAGCTGTCTGACAGGCTGCACACCAGTGACAGCGTAAGACGCACGCGCATGAGCAGCCGTGGGATCCTTACGTCTCCGTGAATCCAAAGTTCGGACGTGTTTTTCGTGTTTGAGTTGCACGGAGGCGAATACACGGTAGGCTGTCGATTTTAAGTGTATACAAAATGTCAACAAGGGAGCTGTTGCGTCGTTTCCCTCATATTGTGTTCATGTCCTGCGCGTTCAGAGCGGAAATCTCCCCAGCTCGCGTACTGAGTTGTCAGAGACGAATGATGGAAGCGCTAAGGAAGGCTATAACAATAATGCGTCTTAACGCACTGGTGTTCTTAGAGAGTTTGTAGAGTATTTGACTTAAAAAGATCTAGGAAAATCAATGTGAGAAACTCTGTCCAAAAAAAGTCATATTGCGCCCTCTGTTGGATAAACAGTAGCTATGCAGGTGATACTGAAAGCTGAGCTGCATCCCATGAATAAGGTTTGGGTTTTTACATATTTAGACAAGCAGAGATTTGATCTTCTAAGAAATGCTCAGTGATCAGGGATTTTATTTATTTTTCCTCCTTCGGCTGATACACTTTTTTGGGATTGTTGCTATGGTGATAAAAAGCACCACCCTGTCCATATCCTCTTCTGTCACACCAACCCTTCTTGACTTCATTCATGAATCTTCTCAGTGGTGTTCCTTATTTCCTTGTGCTTTGCAACTCCATATTCAAGTATATAGTAAATGGACTGGCACTTGTATAGTGCCTTTCTATTTAATTTGAACATGCAAAGCGGTTTCTACTTCACGTCTCACACTCATGTTCATACAGTGTTTTTTTTAATCAATAACTAAGCAATTTTATTTAACACTCACACTTTGATGGATCCAATGCCAATACTGAAGGGTACTTCGACAGGTACTTCGACAGGGGTACTTCCAGATTTATTTTTTTAAGGATAAATAAGAAAAGTAATAGGTGGAAATTTAATTATTTAGATCTGTGGTCAAACAATGCTTCAATATGGCCTCTCAAAGATGTTGTGGATATCTATGATTCAAGGGAGGAATTTTTATATTTAATGCTTAAATGTTTATTTCTAAGCTATCTGAAAGAACACATTAATAATTCCAGGATGCCCAAATGCAAAATGTAAAAAGAAGTTTCCAAGAAATTCCCAAAAAAGGTTTTTAATAACTTTTGCAGCTGGTTAAGTCCAAGATTACATCAGTTGACGTGTATTAGAAGCATACCAAAACAAAGCCTTTGTTGATGGAACATCAGAGCAGAACTTCAGCAATAGTGAGCTCTGGACAAAGTGTCAGAGATGGCAATGTTTGGCAGCAGTAAAAACACAAATTTCTTCCAGACAGAAAACTTTTCAACAACTGTGACACAATGGCAGAAACATTATAGATTGCAGTTGCTTCATTTCCTTCGGAGCTGGTCAGTAAGCAGACTCTGATGCAGTTGAGGTTAAAGCAGAAGTAGTTAATCAACTGGAAAATAACTCTAAGCACACTAACAAATTAAAAATTAAAAATGACAAAAACAGATTATAATCCCTTTAACATCGTGCAGCTATATAGTAGTCTAGTCTTGGTGTTCTTCTTTATTTTTTTCCCTTTTTAACTATGTGCAGGCCAACTATATAGGGCACCAGCTTTACCTTTCTACCAACAACTTTGCTGCACTCACTGCCCACAGCAAATACGAGCATGCACTAAAATTTTCCTGGACTTGAGTAGAAGAAAAACAAAGGATTTTTACTGTGACATCAAAATTTCAAATCTAAATGAGCTGATCCAACAAAGAGAAGGGTGGCAGAGCATCAAGACACACCTCCTGCTGTTACCTGATGATGCATATCTCTTTATATTTTAGTTTGAATAAATAGCTCAGCAGCAGAGGCTACATTCAAACCTGTGATGGACATGGCTTTTCCACCAGGAACAACAGTAATGGCTCTGTTTAAGACAGTGCCCTCACTACTGCCAATGCTTTATCCAACAAAACAACCCATCCACCTTGTCACCTATACAAACAGTGGGTGGCTTAACATAAATTCACTATCAGCTATCAGTACACTGGGAACTGAAGAAAGCAGTTTATTTCTATCAAACATACACTTTCCCCAACATTATCTCCTCATTTCATGTATTGGATATCAGTGTGGGGCATTGAAGCTTGCCAAGAACAAACAATGAACTTGTAGATACAAGTGGCGTTCCCAGTGTGGAGCAGTGAATGGAATAACATTGTTAGTTGGGAGATATTGAAAGAGCCTCTTTGACCTACAAACTTCATGGAGGAATGGAGTTTGATTTCCATGTAAGTAGCTTACATGGCCAGGGCAAATTTGCATTTTGAGGATGATCATAAACTAACCAGCTCAAAGATCAACAATGAAGAACTCCACCCACACACAAACACTCATTCAAAAGCTGAAATCAGAGCTCTTCCACAACAGACATTCCAATTTGACAATTTTATATAAAAATCATTTATAACTTTGCCATAAAATTCAGTTGTACACCTGTCATACTGTAATAAGCCTTAAACAGCCTTATCGGCTCTAACAGGATTGCACCATGACATTATATTCAACCCCATACACTACTTAACAACCCACCTTTCACTTGTTATAGCATGGTCATGGTGTCACTGATCCCATCTCCAGCGTAATGTCTTTGCACAGGTTACCAGCTGTCATATTTTTTGTAGAGCGGGAGTCCTCAAGGGGGCGCTGTTTTAACCACTTTTATATATGGAGGCCGCCGAAAATTGAGATATGTGACGTAGCAAAATGGGCAGTCCGTGTATACAAGTCTGCGCTCTCATTCATAAGGAGTGTTAAACGTTAGCAGTTCCTGCCGACAGCCAGCCAGAGTCACATCCTCCTCACAACTGTAAGTTTTGCTCTTTCTCACTGACAACAAGGCTTCGTGCGTATTTTCTTTTTCTTAGTGCGTAGCGGCCTCTCGTGACTCTGTTTTCTTTCTCCGTCTCTCTTCTGTGCTCCTTTGGAATTAGTTGGGGAAAATGCAGAGCTACGTGCGCTACGGGGGGAAAATATTACAGGCTAGACAAGTGAAATCCGCGACTGTCAATTTGTTGCAGTACCTTGTCGGCGTAGTGTGTGGAGCTGTGAGGTGTTTGCATGGCGTTCAGGCCATTTTCCTCACCCACTCACACAGCTGTAGGTTTTCTGTGTGGCAGTTTGGCCTACAGAAACCAGAGATCAAGTTCAATGTAAGCATCCTGCCTAAACCACTGAAACGGTCCATTGCACTCAAAGCTATTTTAACAGCAGATCATTGGAATGCATGTCAAAGAGGCCTCTACCGCATATCTGCATGAATATAAACATTTCACCTGTCATGACTTTTCTTTCTGTCTTTGTTTTTGGTATTGCTTCTAATGTTAGACTCCCCTGGTGATTCCTATGTTCTTGTTTCCAACATTTATGTCGGCAAAAGTCCAAATAAAGGCCTTTTAGTGGCCATCGCATTATAAAACGTATGTAACTGTAACGTAAAGTGAACCTTAGAGAGCAAATTATTTGATTGCACCAGAGGACACATGTAGTGAAGGGTGTGGGTATAAATGTCACCTACCTGTGAAGGTCAGCGAAAGCTGGCTTGTGGTGTCCTTGCTGTAGGAGCGTGTTTACATTCATAAACTACAACAAAACACAATTTATAGGACCGCGGGGGTTAATTATTTGTTATTATAAATAAATAACACGTAGTGTGTTTATGTCCAGGTTACACACTGATGACCTAATTTCACTTAGACCACGTGGGAGGATATTTGATATAATTTTACAAATGTAACCGGCAAATGTGGGCCTAGCTTATGAGCCTGTAAGTGTTCGCTAATGACGGTTGGTTTTATGGGGTGAGTGTGGTGTTTGCAGCCATAATGATAATGCAGACAGTAGTACAGTAACTGCATAAAGACAAGGGCTAGTTGCAATGGTCGCAAAGACCTAAATGTTTATCGCCGGTTATACGACATCCACAGCAAAGGCTATGTTTTCAGTGGCTCCTTTGTTACCACATATGACTGTGCTGGGTGGCACAGGACGATTCGTGAGTACTGTGTTGCCAGTTTTACGCGGCATCTAAGCGGCGCTGTGCTGCGACCTTTCCCCTAGTTTCTGCAGCACAGGGTGGATCATGTGATGTTGGAAAGTAGCTGGGGGGAGGGGACTGGCTGCTGAAACGCTGCTCTGTGGATGCTGTTCCTTCAGAGTGGAAGAAGCGACGTGTACTGCTTTCAGAGTGCTCTCATTGAATGAAATAAAAGTGGACCCTGTAACCAAAAAAAGGAAAAAAGATAGAAATCCTTTAAAAGAAGATGGTCTTTGCAGAGAGACATCTCTTTGGAAATAAGGGCTTCATTAATTTTGTTCTGAATCATGCTAGTCGTTTGGAGGTTTATTCCATGGTTAATGTATGACAAAGCAAAGGATCTGTGTATTAGAATAATTATTTGAGGAAGTCTCATAAAGTATGTTTACAATATAACAGAATTTGTGCACAGCTTGTCAAGTTCATTCATGTTTCTTCTAAGCCAATAAAGCATTTTTAATTCAGTTGCTTTCTGTTTGTAGCAAGAAACAATTAAATCTAGATAAAAATTTATTCAGGGCACTAGCTACTGGTTCTCATTTGTTCATAACAAAGCATCTTATTAATTGTTTTCTTGGTTGCCTCATAAATATACAAACTACAATGGAGTCTTTTATAGTAGGTAAGCTGGAAGACCCACTTGTTCAAATACAATAGACCAGCTTTGATCAAGGTTACTTCCCAGTGTTGCCTTTTACTGAGACAAGTTAGTTTCAAATTTTTCCAAAACTAATGGGTGGGGTAGATAATTATTGTAACTGAAAAGATTTACTTTATTTATTTATGCAGCCATATCTTGACTAGGGTTGACAGTTTTAAAACAAGACAGGCCTCATGCCAAACATCAGTTATGTTGGGCTACCAGTATAACCAGTTCAGACTAGAGCAGTGCGATATGACCAAAAATATTTTTCATGATATACATTTGAAAATTTGCAATAACGATATAATTGATACTAGACAAAATATTTTACAACTCCACAACTTTATTAGTGCAAAAAACCCCATCAATGTATTTTCACTTAAACAAGCAGCTGTTTTTTATGTGCATTAAAGTTATAAAAAATGTAACAGTGCAAATGAAAATTCCTTGCTGATAGTTTAACCAAAAGGCATTTCCAGTGGAAACTGGCCGACATATCCTCAGCATAACCATGTATAATATCCACAAAACTTAAAAAGAGGTTATACACACACAATACGTAATAATATGTTGAAGCACAGTACGTATCACTCCGCGAGGCTCCTCCCTACGGTAGCCGTAATGCTCCGACAATCCATCAAGCGGTGTGGCTTCGTAGCTTAGCAAAGTCGTACAGAAACATTTGACAGATTTTCGAGCGCCGTGTACATAAAATCGTTTCAAGGTCAGTAAACACAACCAGAATTCATACATAAGGCACACGGGATTATAAGGGGCACTGTCGATTTTCAGAAAAATCAAAGGATTGATTTTAATTGTGCCATATTTTCCAATAAACATGGTAATAACGACGGCCCGCTAGCATGCTAGCTACCAAAAATAGTGCTTTGTTGTTTATCTGACGGACGAAAGCTAAACCAGTTCCACCACTGAAGTTGCAGCATTTTTAAAAACCAATTCTGGTTCATCCGTTTCATTTAACGATCCGCTTTCGCTCTTCTCATTCTGCGTCGCCGCCATGTGTGTATGTAAACATAGGCACTGCGCATGCGCGTTTTACCCATATTCTATGTCATATTATATTCATATCATATGTCATTTTCCTATCGTTGCCCAAAATTACACCGGTATTACCGTGAGCGGTATGATATAGCCCAGCCCTAGTTCAGACATTTGTAAGGGGTCACCCACCTGTGTGTGGCCTCTGATCTCAGTTTGCAGGAGCCTGTTTAGTTAAAAACATACACATGACTTTCATTTTGTGAAGGACGCTAATCCAATCACAATAGTTGCTAAAAATAATACAGTTTTTATGATCCTTACCAAGCTGAGAGCAGTGCCCATTGTGAATTCTTTCTAATTTAGTCACAATTTCTATTTTTGAAGTGGGTTTTTAAAAATATTTGTGTCGGTGCTTCCTCACATGACAGATGGATTGCTTTGTGCTTGTGCACAACTGCTCCACATTTAAAACTAGCACTAGTTTTGCCTTTAAACCTAGATTGTGTGAGTGACTGTGCATGTGTCAGTGAAACTGCATTCAACTGTTTTAAAAGTCCAGCAGCAACCCTTTTAACCCTGTGGCTGATTCCCTGCAGATAAACAGATTACATCTAAAAAGGTAGATAATCAGCAGTGTTGGACAAATGCCTTCAAGACAGCTGAGGGATAGTTGTGATATTTGGCTTAGACCAATCATTCACAGCCTTATCTAGAGATCAACACACCGTGTTGAACCTTGTAGTGTGTAACCACTCTAGAAGTTACTATCTTTGTTTAGCTGTGTGAAGAAGAGTTTGTAGGAACAAGAATGAAGATTTAGTTCAGTTGTTGATTGACATGGTCCTTAAATCTTTGGCATAAACTTTATTCAAACTCTCACTTTGCTAATATTACTGTTTGCTCTTACTGTCCTCAGTGACCCTGTACATCAGTAGCCACCATGGCAGAAGCGCACCAGGCGGTGGCCTTTCAGTTCACAGTCACCCCTGAAGGCATTGATCTACACCTGTCTCATGAGGCTCTTCGCCAAGTCTACCTCTCTGGCATCCACTCCTGGAAGAAAAGATTTGTTCGCTTCAAGGTGGGAGGCATTAAAATAACCAAAGAGCAAAGTTCAGAGGTTTTATGTATGGTAATGGCTATGCACACAACATTACAGCTCTTTTCTATTTAACATTACAAGATCCCAAGTAATTCTTTGTTGTTTATTAGGTTGCTTGCACTAGAAGGTCATAGACAAACAGTCAGCTGTGACAAACAGTCAGCTGTGACACTAACCTTCCTGCCCGTTCTTTGTGTCCTAGCCTTTGGCCTAGTTATCTGTTTACACACCGTCATAGTGAATGACTCAAACCCAAAGACCTGCTAGCATTTTCACACATTCCTCTTTTGTTTCATGTCTGTAATAATGATTTGTCACATGTATCCTCATGACTCATGATAACATTTTATGAAGTAATTTAATTTTATCTCCTTGGCCCTATATGACCTCTTTAATCCCCAATTTGACTTACATTTCCACAGAATGGGATAATGACTGGTGTGTACCCGGGCAGCCCAGCTGGGTTCTCCATAGTGGTTGGGTCCTACATGGCTTACAATAAATTTAAACAGCTGGATCCATCTTTGGGGCTGTTTACCAAGCTGGGTCAACATATGCCCATCAGGTAAGCTGATCCCACGAGGTGATATCCTGGTATTATATGGCTTTTTGTACATTTTTTTCCTATTAAAAAAATAATAACTTTTATTAGTGTTTTCTAAAGTAGATTGTTTCTAAGTGTAACCCTAACTACCATGCACATTTCTTTACATAGTGGCACAATGATAGGTGAGAAAGCAGGTAAACAAATGCAGTGGGAATTAGCCAGGTGTTGTTTGGCTGGAAGCAGGTATTTTGCCAAATGCGTTGGTAATGGAGTGTGTTTGACTCATACTTAAAGATAAATGGCCTGTAAATGGCCTGTATTTATATAGCGCTTTTACTAGTCCCTAAGAACCCCAAAGCGCTTTACACAACCAGTCATCCACCCATTCACACACTGGTGATGGCAAGCTACGTCGTAGCCACAGCCACCCTGGGGCGCACTGACAGAGGCGAGGCTGCCGGACACCGGCGCCACCGGGTCCTCTGACCACCACCAGTAGGCAATGGGTGAAGTGTCTTGCCCAAGGACACAACGACCGAGACTGTCCAAGCCGGGGCTCGAACCGGCAACCTTCTGATTATAAGGCGAACTCCCAACTCTTGAGCCACGATATCGGGCGATCGTGGCTCAAGAGTTGGGAGTTCGCCTGTTGTAACATTTACATTATTGCAAATGTTACAACATTTGCAATAATGCGCATGCTTCATACAGGTCTGTGTGTTACATGAGTGTGTAAACTAGTGTGTTCGCGACTCATTTTCTTCCAGCTACCTGCCACAACTGATTTTATTATTTGCCAACAATGTTGATGATGTTTAGTAATACTGTGCAATCATGTCTTGAACACGCAAAGCCTTCAATGTTTTTCTTATCCACAGTGCTCTCAAGTCAAGTCGGCTGTCTTTTGATGGTGTTTTTTTTTTAGTTTATTGAAGAATGTCTGAAATATTAAGAGTACTCGAACCTTCTTTTTTGTTTTAGTAACAAGTACAACCTGTTGGTGTTAAAATGTTTGAAACCTTTAAGTCACAAATACAGAAAAATCTACTGCATGATCAGATCTGTCCTCATTAACTTTGGCTACACTACGTAACAGCGGTTTAGGACTTTACTGCTGACAGTAAATTCATCAAAATGTTTTAGTCCTCCTATCAGAGTAAATAACATACATCATTTATCTGTCATGAGTCAGTCTGTCTTTGCTGACTTTGGACTTCGCCAAGTCAGGAAGTAGCTGTGTGACAGTAATCGCCCCATGTTTTCACTATGCTGTTTTAGTGTAGTGCAGTCTTTGCTCATTTGGCCAAGGTTGATAATAAATTGTTTATATAATGACTTTGAACATCATAGCACTTTACTTATTCTTCAGTCAGATTACTAACTTACAAAAGTTTTGTAAAGCCCTATTAGGCAAAACCATAATTTGTGTCCACTCTGCAGTTAAATATTTAACATTATATTGTCTCCTGTCCCCTGTTGTCCTCCCTCCTGTTTCGTTCTCTGTCCACAGCCGATATATGTCCACAGACAGCCAGAGGATAGTCGGAGGAATTCTAGTGGGCACGAGCCTGTGGGTTACCATAATAATGATTATGAGGACTGTCCTCAAGTCCTTGCTGTCATGGCATGGGTGGATGCAAGAACGTCATGGCTCCTTGTCCTGGTCGACTCGCATTTGGATGGTGAGATAATGTGCTCCATTGTTCCCAGTCACTGAAGAGGAGCTAATTGGTAGAATGTCGTAGAGATGGACCTTATTGCCTTGAATAAACAATGCTGTTTTTGCAATAGTGTTATTAAGCACTTGTGAGTGTCTTCACTGGTCATATGCTGAATTAAATGTTCTACATTAAACAGGGCTGAGGTTTTATACTATATTTTAAACATTATTATAATCATGTGTGCTTGTTTTACTTATAAGATGAGTTCTAAACAGCAGGTAATTATTGCTAAATTATAATATATTAAGGTTCAAAAATTAGTCACTTGCTATGTCAGTTAGGTCCAGGCAGAGATACAATGCAAATCTTGTGGATGCCATACTCAAAGTGCTACTTGTGTCCTCTTGTTATTTTCTGCTGGTTATGTCTTCGGACTTTGCCTCGTACCTTGCTGGTTTCCAGGTGAAACAAAACATCACTTCAAACTGCCTTATCTCTCTCTGCTTGTCCAGGTTCTAGTGAAGGTGTTTTCCGGCCGGAAACCAATGCTGTACAGTTTCCAGAACTCTCTGCCACGACTACCTGTTCCTTCTGTCAAGGACACCTGCAAAAGGGTAATTTGTTTTCTGGTGTTTTTATCTACATTTATGATCATGCTGATAAAGGTGCTAGGCTTCGGACTGGCACCAAAGTTGCATTTTGAAGAGCAAAAAACTTCTAGGTTTTCATCGTTAAGATAAAAAAAAAAAACCAACCCAAAAACATGCAATACACTGGAACTGCATGTAAACAAAAAAGCCTTAAAGGTACTGATTTAAATTCATTTACACATTCCCTCAGGCTTTGACTCAGTGGTACCTTCTTGCCTGTGATTGTCTGTCTGAGAAGACACTGTGTGCTGCATATTTTTCCTGCCCTTTGTGCTCTTGTTAAAAGTCAGATACTCTTTGCTTCACTCTTTCCTACCTTGATTTTTCTGGTGTTTTCAGTACTTGGAGTCAGTGCGCCCACTGATGGATGATCAGCAGTTTGAACGAATGAAAGGCCTGACTCAAGACTTTGAGAAGAATCTGGGTCCCAGGCTGCAGTGGTACCTTAAACTCAAGTCCTGGTGGGCGTCCAACTATGTGAGTTCGTCTTCTCTGACTTTTCACACTGTCATGATTCTTAGGTCAGTCTTACCCTGAAAAGCAATGCATTGAAAACTTCTGTTTGTTCCCCCCCTTCTCTCTGCCTGTCACAGGTCAGTGACTGGTGGGAAGAGTATATTTACCTGAGAGGCCGTGGACCTATCATGGTGAACAGTAACTATTATGCCATGGTAAGGCAACTCCACTTCTGTATCTGTTTGGTAATAGTGAGGTAGTCTCCTCATGATGGTCTGAGTGTTTGAAGGCATGTTGTGTGTGGGTTTTTTCCAACCCTGACACTCCAATTTGAGCAGTTTTCATTTTAACGTGACCCATTTATCGCACTTTGACCCCCAAAAGCGTGGATGGTTGTAAATTGCATACAAACCCTTGTAGCCTTTTAATTATTAACTCTTTGTGTGTGATCTTTAAGTTTTGCAGAGTAATCAGCAGTTATCTTGTGACATACTTGTTACACAATGTTGTAAAAGGAAAAACAAAAGTAACACAAACACTCGAGCAGCTTCACGGCACTATCTGCAAAACGAAACGTAACATTTGAGACTGGATAAGAACAGCACAAATAACAAAAAACGATGACCTCTGAGTTTATGATTTTGAATGAATGGAACAAACACTTTCAGTTTGTTTCTACGTGTGAACTGTCTAAAATTTAACTCAACTGTCTTCCTTTAACTTTGATTTTCATATTTGGCTTTTGAATGAGAGTATTTCTGTGCTACACACATAATCTAATTTGTAACTTAGAAAATTTTCAAGTTATTAAACACTATGTACCCTAATGATATGCATTCTGCAACATTAACCCTCGTGTGTCCATGAGTAATAATATATTTTATTAAAATTTCTCAGGGCAAGTTACAGCTGAAGTCTTGTAGTCTTGGAGTTAAAGACGTCAAGTCTTCAGAATCCTGGCAGTCAATCACCTAATTACAGCATCTGTACTTTGTGGATGGGTTGACTGGCCGCAGTGTCTGCATTAGGGCTGCCACGATTAGTCGACTAGTCACGATTACGTCGACTATCAAAATCGTCGACGAGTAATTTAATAGTCGACGTGTCGTTTGAAGCTTTGTAAGATCCCAAAAGACGCAGGAATAAGTAGTAGGATTTAAGAGTGTAATAACAGACTGAAACAGAAGATGGCAGCACTGCATGTACAAGGATGCCAGCTGCCGTTAAACCCCGAAGAAGAAGCTGTGTCCCAGAATTCATAGCGCGCCCAGCTCAGTTTCCAACAATGGCGGCAGCTAGTTAGTTTTAATATTACTCTTATTATTCTTTCTGGGTCACAAAATAAACGTTTAACATGTTTTCAGGCGAGAATGTAGCTGTGTAAATATCTGCTCAGTTTATCAAGACACCACATATTTTCAAAAGCGCTCCGATGTTTTCGGAGACGTCTGTTACCCACTAGCTCGATAGCTAGCCGGGGGCAAGGCTAACTAGAGCCATGAGAACACCGGACTCCCGGCAAATCATTTTCAAACCCACCGCCGTCTTTTGCTACTCGGGTTAAACATATATAAGTCACTTAGATAACTTAAAATTTTTATTGTTTGGCTTTTTTCAGTATTTTATTTGTTCCTGAGTAAATCTGTTTGGCTGAGATTAAAGTTATACTTTTTACACAGCTGAATAAACGTCAAGCAGACAACTGATTATCAGAAGTGTGAGATGCTCGAGAATTTACTCCGGTGTCCCGTTATATTTTAGATAGCAAGGAGTTTATTAAACTTAACTGAAACAATCTGCAAATTTTATTAAAATTTAATAAACTATCATCTTGTCTTTATTTTTAGTTAGCACATACCTTAAACACTTAAAGCTGTAAGCTAATGATAGGTATATAAGAGCAGGTGCATGCTGGTGCAATAAGCTGTACATTTTATGTACAATGGATGATGATCTGATTAGTCGACTAATCGCAAAAATAATCGGTGACTAGTCGACTATCAAAATAATCGTTTGTGGCAGCCCTAGTCTGCATAAATCTAAACCTCCCTTTTTTTTTTTTTTTTACCTGGATCAGTGAGAAAGTCAGGACACTGCAAATGTGTCAGTTGTGTGCAGTTGTTAATCGTAAATCTGTCACTAAAACCGGAACAAAAATGGATCCGTGCTCTTGCTTACAAACCCTCTTTATACTCTATGCAAATTGTCTTTGACCAAAATAACTACAATGAATCAATGGCCAGATTACATTTGTATCAATTCTAACTTTTACCTGTTGTAAGAACAACACATTATCTGAGGTTTGATTTAAACTAGCTGCAGACTTCAAGTTCAAAGACCAATTTGCAGACTGTGTTGTACAATCTAGATCACACCAGTATGAATAGGCAAAGTGTAAATTGACATAAGACACATTTTCTCATCATCTGACATAGTAAACAACTCATCCTCTTAATTAAGTCACAACTCCAGTGTGTCCAAAAATTAAAACCACACGTGCTGTCAGATGTATAGTTTAGTGGAGAACACATTCGGCTAACATCTCGAAAAGTCGAAGCGCAAATTGCTGAAAGTGTTGGAAACGAAAGGCATCTAGTGAAGAAAAATTGTCAGATGTGTAGATTATTCTCTTGTGAGTAAGAGAGCAAGAAGGAAGGAGTTTCTATACTGTCCCTGTTCCCAGATGATCCATCTCAGTCTTTAGGCTTACATATTTGAAAGACTAATGGTGCTACAACAGGTTAAAACGAAAGAGATGCAAATGTTTATGGCATTGTTGTAATATTTAGAACAACATATTGCTCAATAAATTAATCAGCTATCAAAAGTACAAGTGCACAGGTTTAGATAAGACGCTGGCAACTTGCTTAATGTGATCTATCGGCGGAACTACAACAATAACAATGCCGAGAATTTACCACAGGATTCACTGCACTACGGTACACACCTCACTCCACATTGAGTTCACCTTCAAAACTGGTCACACATTTGTGTTTACCAACGATGAACAAAGATTCAGTTAAAACAAAGCAACAATCTGACTTTTTTTAATGCACAGGTTAAATGTGCAGCTTTAAGTGGTAGTTATTATGTTTCTGTTGCCTCACAAGCTGTAGGAAGATGTGAGAACTTCTCATTGATCATCTCTGTTTCTCCAGGATTTCCTGTACGTGTTCCCCACCTCCGTCCAGGCTGCCAGGGCAGGTAACGCCATTCATTCTATCATGCTGTACAGGAGAAAACTGGACAGAGCTCAGATCAAACCTGTGAGTACAGAGCTCCTCTGTTTGACATTTAATGATTTGTTGAACTATGTGAAGCGTACATAGTCGTAATATAACTTTCCTACTCATTCACACTGGCTCCATGTAAATATTTAACTCATACTTTACTGATTAATATGTATTATCTCAGTGTGTTTTTCTTTTAAGTTTACAATGAAAAGCTGCTTATCTTTTAACAACCATTTCTTGTGTGCTTTGATGTAAGTTTGTTATCCACAATCTCACGAATTATTATATTTATACTCTGTCACCCTCAGCTTACCGTAACTAACCATGCACTGTGCTTTCTGCTTGTTTGAAGTGCAGTTGTAATTACCAACAATGCAAAATCACAGGCATTTTCTAAAAGCTTAGTAAAGAAACTAACCCACCCCAGTGCCATTTATTTCCTGCATCTCCGTCAGCCCCTTGCCTTCACCAAGCTGCATGATGCAAATTCTTACACTTGCACAATAGCAAAATATGTTGTGAAAATGCCCACTTACCCTTACCAAATCCAACTGTATGCATTTATGCAAAGACCGTTGCATGAGCTAGCTCTGTTACAGACTCACACTCGATTGTCTCTGTTTTACTGTTTTGTGCCGGACGCTGCGTTAGATATACTTGCTGGCGAACAAGGTTCCTCTGTGTTCAGCTCAGTGGGAGAGAATGTTTAACACCTCCCGCATCCCCGGTGTGGAGACAGGTAAGAGGAGGGCACGTCTCCATCGTGCCCTCTCCCCCCTCTACCCCTTGACCCTGGTCATGTTCGTTGCAACAGCCTTTGGAAACCTCGATTACTATACTCGTTCTCATCAGCACAGCCCTGTGCTGCTATTGGCTTTAATGCATAGGAATGTTCAAATTTGTTTAGGTGATACATTACGTCACAATATTCTAAAAGCTTTCAAATTTCTCTTAAAAAAAATACTGTTGCATCAGGGCTTTGCTGGTGTATTTGAGATAGTAAGCCACTGGTTTCTGGACTCCGCTCATGTCTCTTTCCCTGGAAGCCTTGCTTATCAAACCAATCCTCATCACTCCCACTTCATCCAGTCTCCCGGTCATGTAGGTGTGTGTCTGCTGCGGCTCTCTCTGGGATTTTAGTGAATTAGTTTGTCATCTCTTTGTGTTTGACTCTCCCCTTTTGCTTTTCAGCTCATGCTCCTACACACTATTCCCATGTGCTCAGCCCAATACGAGCATATGTTCAACACGACTCGTGTCCCAGGTGTAGAAACAGGTAGAGTCTTTAGCTGGCGCCTCCTCTACTCCAACTGTACTTTTCCTCAGGACATTTGTCCATCAGTTTGAGTTGGAAGTCTGACTTCTATGATTTGATAATGCATGTGTGCTGCTGTGTGCACATTCAAGGACTAATTTGCATGTCGCTGAAATATAGTTCATAAGTTTTAGAAGACAAACAGTCTTAGATAAATAAATCAATAAATAAAAGAAGTATATTTTTCATGCAAATAAAATATGCAGAATATGTGTTTACTATAATACACAGTTTACGAAAGAATTATAAGAATAATGTTTTCACAGTCCTGGAAGTACAGTGTTACTGCTGCCATAGGAATTAAAGGAGTTAGTAGTAGACAGGTGCAGTTAATCAAATGTGATTAATTTATCATTAACAAGTGTGATCACCTCTATAAAGGTAGAACTTGTTCTTTTCTTTCTGCTTGCTGGTCTGGAATATTCTGCTGTGTGTTAACCCAAGAAGGGATGTCTCAGCAAATTAACCCCAAGACAAGACCGTGCAATGGTCATAGAAAGTGCAAAAAGACACAAGAGCTACATCTCAGAGTCTACTCTTAGTTTGCATGTTAAATGATAAAATTCATGACAGTGCAGTTAGAAAATAAATATGAAAATAACAGTTTTTTTTTTTTTGCTGTGTCGGGACCCAAAGAGAGCTGTACATTATTAAAAATTCCTGCAAACTGCAGTTAACTAAAACAATGCTGTCAAAAACAGTGGGATGTATTTATTTGTTTTAAAGTACATGACTTTACCTGTTTTTAAAATGACTTAATTGGAAACTTTATAAAAAAAAAATGGATCAGATTACATCGTTCTGGCCTTGTAGATTGAATTTCTGTAATACATAAAATTAATTTTTTTAAACGTAATTTAAGAAGTTCATAGTAAAGTAAAGCAGTGAAAATCAGCAATTGTTTACTTTGATTCATTCCAAACTTTTTGAGGTGTTTACAGGCACAATGACGTGCACGCAACTACTACAAAAAAATATAAATCCTCTAATCAAGATTATGAGCAGTTAAGTTTAAAAACTCAAACCTGAAAGACTCGAGGCCAAGACAATAATAAATGTACAATAATAATAAATTGTGTTGCTTAGCAGGCACATGGGACCCAGCAGAAGGTATTTAACGCTACCTTTTTAGACTGAAGGCATTTCAAAAATAGAAAAATGTAGTGTGCTTTTAAAAATAAATTTAATAAAATAAGTTTTATTCAGTGTCTTTGTAAGCAGAAAGATCTGAGTTGCTGCAGTGATTAGAACGGCTTTCCAATTCAGCCCTGTGGTATACTGGGCCCAGAATACTCATACTGATGGAGGTCCTTACTATAAGAAACTACAGTAGGCTAAATATTATTATTTGGCTTGTTCTTGGTGTAAGTATTTGTTTCCCTTTATCCTACCAGTACCAAGTACATTGCTTGTTTGAGTGCTCAAGCTCCAAATTTGTAGTAAAATAACACAGTAGCAATGAGATGATGCAAGTAAAGCTTTGAAACTGGCTACCCACATTTGTTCACATTGTTGCTCAAACAAGCATTGTGTTCCCAACTACATTCTTGTTCCCAGTCCTTCCCTTTTTCATCCCACTTGCTGCACTCCTCATTTCAACCCGCCTTAGTTTTTGTATTGTGTAAATGAATGTTTTTCTTTTAAAAGAAAACTGGATATCACATCTTTTTACTTCTGGGGCAAATTACTGTTTACTAACATCTGTATTGCTACCAGAAATAAAATAATGCAACATCCACTTGATATTTGATATTTTTATAATTATTTCTCCTTTTTCACAAAGATGTTGGCATTAAACAACATGCATTTCTGATTATACACACAAGTCATCCACATGATGTGTGGTATGCAAGTTCTTTTATTTAAAAAGAAAACACAACACATGTACAAATATAAATATACCCTTCTCCCCCACAACCACAGATTTTCTTCATCCGTCTTTCTTGTTTTCCTGTTTTCTCTCTTCCTGTCATTGTTCTTTCTCCGCTAGACACCCTTCAGCACGTGAACGAGAGCAAACACATAGTTGTGTACCATAAGGGACGTTACTTCAAGGTGTGGATGTTTTACGATGGCCGGCTGCTGTTGCCACGGGAGATCGAGCAGCAGATGGAGAGGATCTTGGCAGACAAGTCGGAGCCCTTGCCAGGAGAGGAGAGACTAGCAGCACTCACTGCAGGGGATAGGTGGGTATCATTGCAGAATAAGCTGGAGCCAGGATTGACGAGGCCACACAATTTTACTTTTTAATCTGTAGCATGACAGGAAGTACAGCAATGAAGGCTATGCGTGGACATTTACAGTGGTCATAGGCTGAATCGGTGAGTTTGGTGTTCTTCAAAAACTCCTGGTAGAACTTAAACTTTATTTTGAAAGATATATTTTAAGAAATTAAAAATGTGATTGCAAATTGGTATTTGAAATAAAGAAAATAAACCTGAAATCAAAGAGACATCAAAGTCATGTTAGAATAGGCTAATAATATGGGCCTGGGCATGTATCATATTTCAAGCATGCCAACAAGACTAACCACTAACTTGTTTTGTTTGAAGTGCAGCTGTAATTAAAAAGCAATTAAATTAAAAGCGATTTCACAAGCGTTTTCTGAAAGCTTAGTAAAATACATTTTTACGGAGTAATAAAGAGTGTGGTATTGACGGCTCACAGTTTTCTCATACCGACAAAGAAAAATGTACGCGTATTTATGTAACATGCGTAAAGAAATCTTTTTAAAACTACTGTAAAGTAGCAAAAATGACACTTAGCTCCAGATTTTATATGCTTTCTGTTAGAAAGATTAAAAGAACATATTTTACACTCATGCAGTTATATCTATGCTTTACTTTTTGAACATATTTTTTTGTTTTTACCTTGTTAGGACACCGTGGGCAAAGGCCCGTGAGATGTTCTTCAGCCGTGGAAAGAACAAGCAGTCTCTGGATGCTGTAGAAAAGGCAGCCTTCTTCCTCACCCTCGATGATACAGAGCAGCGCTACGATGCAAAAAACCCAGTCAAGTCTCTGGACATTTATGCCAAGTCCCTGCTCCATGGAAAATGCTACGACAGGTGGAGATAAACTTTATAGATTTTATGGCCAGTTTTCAGTAGGTTTGTGGCATTAACCTGTTTGCAAATTAACCTAATAATATTTTGTAACCCTTCAGGTGGTTTGATAAGTCCTTTAATATGATAGTTTACAAGAATGGTACGATGGGACTGAATGCAGAGCATTCCTGGGCAGATGCTCCGATTATTGGCCATCTGTGGGAGGTAAGTCACTGGTTTTGTGGAAAAAAGTAAATACGGTATCTCGTAATATCACGAGAAATATTATATAGTTAAAGCCGTAAATATTTAGCCGCAAGTTTTGTCATTTTAACTCTGCACCACTACAGATTAAAAAAATCACAGCAAAAACTTTAAAAGTAACCAAACCAACAGTCTGATGCATTCGTGTGTTAGTAAATGAGTAATTTACTGGTGAGCAACACCAAAACACCTGCACGACTACTAAAGACAACCAGTACAGCCAAGTCAGGAGGTAGGCGTGTTATTGTCAAAATCTACCATCTAAAGATGCCTTCATGAAGGCAAATGCAGAGGATTTGCAAAAAGTGTACTTGTTATACTTAAGAACAAGGTCAAGTTATACTTATACGCAGTGTTGGGGAGTAACGGAATACATGTACCGCCATTACGTATGCAAAATACAAAATATGAGTAACTGTATTCCGTTACAGTTACCATTTAAAAAGGTGGTATTTAGAATACAGTTACTTTGTTGAAATAAATGGATTACACGGCGGTACTTCCCTGTTTCATATTGTGGCGGGTCAGGACTGTTTGGGTTTTGTTTGACAGCTACGTTCTGTTGTTCCAGGCGGCAGCGTTACGGTTGCCATGGTTACAGGGTGACGCTCTCTCTGCGTGTTTCCTGGGTGAGAGAGGCCTTTTTGTTGTTGTTGTGCTAAGCTAATAGGCAGAATGCTACAGGTATAGCTCTAAAGAATGTAGCATCATAGGCAGCGTAGTCCGTGCTGCAGGGAGAATGGACTGCCATACACGTTATGTGTCTGTGAGCGAGGGAGGGAGAAAAAGGAAAAGTACGAGCTGTCATCAAGCAGAAACGGGAGCTGGAAGCATGTAAATATAATAATAACCACTGCAGCCAAGAAGTGAGCCTGACGAGCCCAGTTGTAAGTAAGCTATTAAGACTCGACTGTACACTGTGTTCGTGTTTTCCTCCAAAAACAATAAGTTCCGTTGCAGCAGCCTTTCAACGCCTCTCTCTGTCTCTGCTAGCAAAGTTGACCCAGACAACAAAGTAAAGCTAGTTTTCGGCTACGAGCCCAACACAGAACCCACCGTATTAGCCAGAGGTCCCTTTACTACGGTTCGGAGCCGTGGACCTTCAGTAACAGTAATAAATCACAGCAATAGTACATTCATGTAGTTGTAAACAGCATGATAATATATTAAGTCAGACGTTCCCAAAGTGTGGGGCCCGCCCCCTAGGGGGGGCGCAGAGTCATTGCAGGGGGGGCGCGGCATGAAAAGGGAAAAAAAAAACAAAGCTTGGACACTGCTAGCACGGGCGCCCACACAAACGCAAAGCAGGAGATGAAGCATTGCTGAATATGTTTCCAAACCAACTTCATTCTAAGCCAAAGACTAGAAAATATGGTGAAGCACATCTTCTCTTTGGTTTCACCTGCACAAGTGCCAAGGTAGGTCTCCTTGCAGGATTGGTTTTCCCTTCGTTGGGAGCAGCGCTGGGCTGTTTAAATCATGGACAAACAGTATCCCACATTCTTGATTTTTAGTTCACAAACACTTGTTGTAATGACTACTCCTGACATTTTGGAGATGTTAGCTCTTTATACAGTAAAGTTACAGTGGGATACAAATAACATCAGGCTGATCCTGCCACAATTTGTTCCCCGGTTCAAATCACGGACAAACAGCATCCAACAGTTGTTTATGTTTTTGAACCCATTTTGCAGAGGGATTTTTTGAAAAATGTATTGATGGCAATGTTGAATATTATTACACAGGAAAAAAAAAACAACTACATGTAAAATAATTACACCGCGAGGCCTCTGCCTTTCTAAATAGAGGGAGAGTAACTGCATATATGTAAGCTGTAAAACCTGCAGATAGAGACGAAATACTGTTAATCTGACTATCTGCCATTCTGCAATTCATCTCATGTAAACAATAACGTGCACACAGCGTGACGTGAAAAAAGGCACATACCTTTGACATTGCGTGAAGAACTCTGTATTCCTCGTCCACACGTAAACGCAAAAGAAGGAGTTTTAAAAAATTCCGTTCTCGGTGATTCGAAACGCCGTTTACGTGTGGACGAAACAGCTGCGTTTTCAAAAATACCCGTGTAGGTGTGGATGTAGCGTAAAAGACTTAGTAGTTTATTTTCTTACTACCTGTAATTTATTGCAGATTACTTGTATTTGCTTAATTGTTTACTAAATGTTTGAGGTGTGAAATAAACCGCAATGGAGCAAAATATGGGTGCGTGTGGTTGGAGGATGTGTTCGTTCGTGCGTGCGCGCGCGCGCGCGAGGGGGGCGCAAACATTTTTCTTGTAAAACAAGGGGGGCCCAGCAAAAAAAGTTTGGGAACCACTGTATTAAGTAATCCAAAGTATTCAGAATACGTTACTCTCATTGAGTAACGTAACGGAATACGTTACAGAATACATTTTGGGGCATGTATTCTGTATTCTGTAATAGAATACATTTTAAAAGTAACCTTCCCAACACTGCTTATACGTCATAAAATATCAAAAGGATTTGCACATTTCTGAAAAAAAAATGTAGACAGATGAAACCGAGCTTAACTTGTACCAGAATGATGGGAAGTATGGAGAAAGAGAGAAACAGTTTATGACCTGTATACTGTTTCATCTGTCAGATATGTTTGAGACATGGGCATGTATGGCAGCCAGTGGAACAGGGTTACCTGACTGCTGAATTCAGCATGCCCAGGATGCCTTTCTGTTATCTGGATTCACTTACTCTAAGCCAGGGGTGTTGAACTCAAGGCCTCGAGGGCCGGTGTCCTGCAGGTTTTAGATATCACCCTGGGCCAACACACCTGAATCAAATGATTAGTTCATTACCAGGCAGAGAACTTCAAAACATGTTGAGGGGGTCATTGGACCAAGGACACATCTAAAACCCGCAGGACACCAGCCCTCGAGGCCTGGAGTTCGACACCTGTGCTCTAAGCCTTGGCAATCAGGATAAGGATTCACATGAAGCTGGTTATCAGCTTGTGGTGCTGCTGGCAGCATCTAACCAATCTAAGAGTCATCATATGATTATTCTTCTACAGAAAATGATCCCTATGAGTGTCGCCTACAAGATTTCACAAGCTGCATATATAAAATATATATCCCCAGCAGAGAATCTATATCACACTTAAACATGCTGTGAATAAAAGAATAAGTGCTTCCAGACGACGGAGTCTCTGCAGACTGCAGTGACGTTTGGCAGTAAAGTTTGAATATGAAAACAAAATTCAAACATAGGCTTTGTCTACATGCAAATTTGATATGTCCCTTATTAGGATCATATGTTATAGAAAAACAAATTACTATTGCAAAACTGTGGCCAACAAAGCTGCTTCTGAATTTATTACTGATGCTCATCAGGGAAACAGACTTAAGACACAACTGAAACACTTTAGACCCTCCTACACTCCCCGCACTGTCCAAGGGACTTGTAGGAATGGTGACGCTATTTTCTGGAGAAAATTGTTCAGTAGGTGGTGATTTCATACCTGCTGGTCTGGAACAGTTCACAGCATAAGTTGCCATGGCAATATACCCTCTCCAAGAAGTGAACCACCGTAGATCTCAGGCCGTAGATCTCAACTTAATAGAGCGTGCTTTTAAGCAAGCAAGCCGCATCTGAAGGTTACTGCTGCAGTAAATGCCTAACACAGCATCTTAAGTGACTCAGTAACTCATTCAGTTATTTACTGATGTTTTTAAATTTAAAATCGGTGTACGTGGTGATGTACAGAAGCATAATTGCAAGAAGACATTGCAAGCAAAACAGCAGAAACTTTTGAGTGAGATGAGTTAAAGTGTTGACTCTCTTGCAGCATGTACTTTCCATGGATCCCAAGCTGGGATACACTGAGGACGGTCACTGTGTTGGGAAGCCTCATCCTAACCTGCCCGGCCCTCAAAGGCTGCAGTGGACCATCCCTGCTGAGGTAGAAAATCTTTTACTTTACACCATAATTTTATATTAGCAGAACTTGGATTCCCTCTTGTGGAAGCATAAGCTAAGTACACCAGAGTGGATTTAATTAACTATATAGATGTTTGTTTATTGGATGTTATTTTTTGGATTTAAATAGCTTCTAAAACTAATCTAATAATTTAATCATCTTGACGTTTCTTCATAAAATGCATATATATAAATAGATATTTTTGTCTGAGTAAAACATACAGTTATGTTCCCTTTATTCCTCTAGTGCCAGGAAACCATCGAGAGTTCTTTGACAGTAGCCAGAGCTCTGGCAGATGACGTGGACTGTCACATTATCCCCTTCACTGACTTTGGAAAGGGGCTGATTAAGAAATGCCGCACCAGTCCTGATGCCTTCATCCAGATTGCCCTGCAGCTGGCCCATTACAGAGTAAGTTCCCGCATCCTACCATTTATTTTCCTGTTTATATCCTTATCTGAAATAAGTTGTTTTTTTATATATTACAGAAAATATTATAAAATCAATCTCATATTTAAAAGTGTAGATGTAACTTCTCAGAAGCCAGCGCTTTCCAGCCGCATGCAATTAAATTAAGTTCCAGCAGAGGGCAGTCACAACTAGCTGGCCAGCATAGATTTGTAGGCAGTCAAGCAGTGTTTAGTGGATTTAATAGCGAATTAAAACTTTTATTTTTAATTATTCATGTTGCACTTTAATTAATAATATGACACAAAACATTACATTTTACTCAATTAGTATTCCTTTATACTTTTATTCATTTATCAGTCAAATTATGCCAATGGACGTTGGTGTTGCACGTTAGTTGTGGTATGTTTCTTAATTGGTTACACCATTTTAATTAATAGCTAATATTAATAATACATAAACCATGCATAAAAAAAATGTTTTCTCTTTTTAATTGTGATTTAATTAAATGTAATTCTACTCTCTCAACAGGACAAAGGGAAGTTTTGCCTGACTTATGAAGCCTCCATGACTCGTATGTTCAGGGAAGGTCGAACAGAAACGGTGCGCTCCTGCACCATAGAGACTTGCGCCTTTGTTCGTGCCATGGTCGGAGATGAGACAGTAAGTCCCCTCCTTTCATTTATGCGCTACCGTATTTTTTTTACTTATTGTTTTTTCACTTTATTATTGTTATTGTGTTATTAAACTATTTGTCATATTTCTCTTTTATTCCTTTCGTATTTCTTTCTACAGAGAGAAGAGCGTCTCAGGTTGCTCAAGCAGGCGGCAGAAAAACACCAAGACTTGTACCGTTTGGCAATGACAGGACAGGGCATCGATCGCCACCTTTTCTGCCTCTATGTGGTTTCCAAATACCTCGGAGAGGATTCACCCTTCCTGAAGGAGGTATGAGCTTGTTTTCACAAGTTTCGTGTGTTACAGGTACTCGAATAATGCCCATAATTGCTCTTATAAAGCGATCGACCAATACAATAATGTGTCTTCATCTGTGAATTTCATAAATCTTTACATTTAGGTCCTGTCTGAGCCATGGAAGCTGTCCACCAGCCAGACTCCTCTGCAGCAGGTTGAGCTGTTCGATCTGGTCAGACACCCAGAATATGTGTCCTCTGGAGGTGGTTTTGGTCCAGTAAGTTGTCCATCAGCTTTCACAGCTGTTTGTGTTAGTTTTCCTGCAACAAAACACATAAGGTTGTATAATCCTTAAATTAGAAAAAAAGTTGAAATATTAATGCAATAAAAATGTATTACGAATCTAATAATTGGGGGCGATCGTGGCTCAAGAGTTGGGAGTTCGCCTTGTAATCAGAAGGTTGCCGGTTCGAGCCCCGGCTTAGACAGTCTCGGTCGTTGTGTCCTTGGGCAAGACACTTCACCCGTTGCCTACTGGTGGTGGTCAGAGGGCCTGGTGGCGCCAGTGTCCGGCAGCCTCACCTCTGTCAGTGCGCCCCAGGGTGGCTGTGGCTACAATGTAGCTGCCATCACCAGTGTGTGAATGTGTGTGAATGGGTGGATGACTGGATATGTAAAGCGCTTTGGGGTTCTTAGGGACTAGTAAAGCGCTGTATAAATACAGGCCATTTACCATTTACCATTACTGTGTATGGGATAAGCTCAGAGTCTACTCTCTCGCTTTCTTTGCCCACAAGGTGGCTGATGATGGTTATGGCATCTCCTACATCATTCTTGGTGAGAACCACATCAACTTCCACATCTCCAGCAAACATTCAAGCCCAGAAACTGTAAGTTCACTAATTTTCCATTTCTTTGCTTCTTTAATGGCCATTTTAAATGAAAAAGCTTACTGGAATCTTCTTGCATTTCTTTCTTCCTTTGTGTTTTTTAGGACTCGCATCGTTTTGGGACCAACATCAGACAGGCCATGCTGGACATCCTGGGTCTCTTTGAGCTCAACAACAAAGCTGCCAAGTGATGGCTGTCTTTGCTGGTGGAAGACTGAGTAACATATATTCAAAAAAAAGGTTGTACAGAGTCACTTGTTGGTTTAGAGGTTATATTTATGTTAATTGTTGTTACAAAAATAAGGATGATTGAAAGGAAGCATTATCGTTAATACGTTTGTGAGGCACTTATGTAAGCTGTATATTTAGGCATAGTGAGTAACCGGTGGTGTCGGGTACAGGTAATGCACAGATCAAAGTTGGTTTTGGGTTTTTTTCACAAGACTGTACATACCGGTGCCTTACTGACCCACTAATGTAAAAAGGGCAGGAAGGGCGCCTGAGATCAAATCTGCATTAACACATTTCAGCTAAAGGCTTGTTCAGTGGCATCATCAAATACTTGAATTGCATTTTAAGTTGCATGATGGTGCAATATCTTTATTTCCGTTCCCATCCTATGCGTTAGCTTTGTCCTTAAGTTTCTTTAACGTCTTGCAGTTGCAGCTCCTGAAGCACTGACCAAAGCAGCAAACTTGATGTTGAATTTCATTAAATTTGCATGCTGCGTGTGCTCTCCATTATTTCATGAAGTGCGGTTTAAAGAGAGGATGATTCTGAACGTTTAGCAGCTGCACCCAGTAATTTCACACCGACAGGAGTAAAATAAGGTGTCTGTGATTGCAAAAGTTATAAACATTCAGCTTGGATCAGAGTAGCGAGCCTTATGTCACTGTAATGTTGAATATCAACACGTTGCTACTGTCTTTTCTTATTCCAAGTGCACAGCCAGTGTTTTTGTTCAGGTTTGGCTTCTATGACTCTTAAGTGGCGACAAAGGCACATGATTTTTTTCTTGTTCGTTGTTTTCATACTCAGGTTTTGCTAACTTGGCCTAGTGTCCTAGGGTGCTGGCTACAATACTGAAAACGAGTGCTTTTGCTGACATGTAAATGTGCAAGACTAGACGTTGAAATGCAGTACAATGCCAATGTGATTCCAGTGAGATGGTAGATAGCATAGCGTGAAGTTTGCTGTTGAAGTGAGAGTTCATAAGACAGGGAGGTGTGCGTTTGGATTGAATCTGACAGCGTAAGGTCAACAGTGACTTTACTTCTTTTGTGAGGGGTCGAGGGGGGGAAATCGCCAATTAACTGTACTTTAGCTCTGTTGCGTACTCCATCTCTGACCCTATCGTTCAAACCTAGAAACTCCAGACTACTCGTGCAGCCTTTTGTCACCTCAAAAAAAAATTCTGTAGACTTTTATGAGCAATCGGATTGTTGGTTATATCAAAGCAGTGTTGCAGCTGTTGTTTTTAAGTCAAAATCACATGGTCGTTTTTTTGGTCTCTTCAGTAAAGTTGGATATCATTTCTTCTCTTCAGCTATTTTTTTAAGAAATGCAAGTTTCTAGTCATGTATAGAATTGCATTTTTTAAATAATGTATATGTTGTCAGTCCATCATATTTATTTTTTCAGGTTTTAGCTTCTGTATTTTAACACATCTTGGTTATTTGACAGCGGATCGTCACAAATGATGACCCCTAAGTTGAGGTTTTGCTGGTTTAAGAAAAAAACATGGACAAAATGCTTCCTTTTCTTTTGTCATGACAGTTTTGTTATCCCAGACTTGTAGTTTTATCTAGACCTCATGTTTACACTGCTGCATGTTTTTGAAGATGAAGCTGTATATGTTTGCCTTTAATTTAAAGAATTGTTAAAAGACAAGCAGCTGATATACCAAACTATGTTTGAACAATAAAGTGAATGTCAGATGGCTGCATGACCTCTGAGGCGTCCCTTTTTGCTTATTACGCTATTATCTTTCCAAAGAAAAACATTTTACTCACCACACAGCCACTGTGGAGGCTGCGAAACAGTCATTGGAATTGTTCGATTTTTTTTTAGAATCAAGTAAAATAAAGACATCTGCCTAATTTGCAAAGGCAAAATAATCTTTGTGTATTTATTCCTCAGCATAATTTAGCTTTAAGGAGTTTTTGGAGTAGATTTGCTCATTTTAGTTTAGCTTTTATTTCAGTGTTTAGTCTTTTTGTAGTGTGAGCGCTATTGTTGGTTGCTCTCTGAAGTTTTTGTCTAATTTACTTTATAAATAACTCGGCTACATACAGTCACGGGTCACTTTATTTGGTATACCTGTTCCAGTGCTACTTATTAATGAAACTAATGAATTTAGAGGCTTAGTGTGGCACAAAGCATCTTATCTAAAGAACCTTTACTGCATGATCACAGTAAATCAAATTGAAAAGCACATTCAAATGTAGGCCAATTTTTAGCAAGTATTTTTTTCCCCCACTCAGGTGGGAAAAACACTTTCTATATTTTTAAATTTCTATATTAAAATTTTGAGCATATTTGATACAGTGTATCAATATTTACTGTTATTACTGTGACAGCGCTAATGTTTTAATTCTCCCATTAGACAGCACTAAAACATAGCAGTACTTTGAGGTAGGGATGCAACGATACCAGTTTTTTCAAACCGATACAATACCGATACTTGGATCTGAGTACTTGCCGATACAGAGTACAAAAACCGATACTTCTACCACACACACACAAATGCAATGAATTGGAAGACAGGTTTTATTTTATTCCCTGTCGATAAAAAATAAAATCTTAATAAAAATGACCACAAAAAAATTTCAAGTGAAAAATAAGCACTTCTGTTAAATTATTGCAGTCTCCACATTGTAATTTAACAAAATATCACTAAACTATTGGCACTGTCTCGAGCTTTCAGAATAATAAATAAACACTTCTGTTTGGAATAAAATAAATACAAATTAGGTTTGAGAATAAAATAAACTTTTAAATTATTACAGAGTGTCCAATTTCATATCGCAGCTCGAGTATGCTGAGAAGACGGTGCAATCCTATGCTTTCCACGACCGGCATTGGCTGGTCATCCAGAGAAATAAAATGAGTCAGAGCCTCTGTTATTTAAACTGCCCGTGGATTTTCTCTTGACATTTTTCATTGCTTTTCCAAAACCTGAGTTAAAGTTGGCTGTTCCGGTCCACACTGCTGACATTTTGCTTAGCCTAGCTACAGCAGCCTCCAGTTTCTCTTCTTTATCTGGAGTCGCCAGTCTCACTCGCCTAACCCTGAACCTTATTTAGCGCGGGATGTCCCCCTAGTGGCCAATCTAAAAAACGACAACAGAAATGACAAGCCACCCTGTGATTAATGAAATAAGTTGGTATCGGTTCATGGTATTGGTTAACTTTTACGAGTATGAGTACACACACATTTTACAGTATCGGCCGCGATACCCGATACCAGTATCGGTATCGGTGCATCCCTACTTTGAGGTTAAACCCTGTACACATTCATAAAGGTTTTACTTACTTGTCTTCTATACTGGACATCATACACCACTAGTAGTGCAGGAAAAATGTGTATTCATCAGCTGGTTGGTGAGGTCGGTTCCTGGAAGTTGCTGGCTGAGGAACAAGGAAACCGGTCACAGAAAGAGCAGCGCATCAAAGCTACTACTACGACTAATTAAAAAAATAGTTATAATAATCAGGGATTTCCAAAAGTTATTGTGTTTTATCCTCCAGCGACCATGGATAAATAAAGTTGTAAAAATGTATGTGTTCCTAAAGTGATATATTTGTAACCTATTTCAAAATCCCCCTAAGCCCAAAGGTCACGTACTTTGCACCATGACGATTGTTTATCCCTTGTTTGCATTTTACTTTAACTGCAACCGTCTCACCCCCATCTGCATCTAAAGGTCATAGCTATGTTTATCAGCTTTTCTTAGTTCTGACAATTTGTAAACCTCTTGAAACTGGTCTGGTGTGAAAATTAGATCTTTCCTTCCTTAGCTTAGTGTTTACTTAAGAAAAAGGAAGCTGGGCGATGGCATTAGCCTGCCATCTGGACAGGTGGTTGAGCTCAAGTGGATGGCACCCAGGAGTCAGTTCCGTCTCTGAGGGTATTAATAAGTCCCTCCACTAAGGCTGTTCAGGGTGCATTCAACAATTAACCTAAATTAAATTAAAGACATTTAAAGGCATTGCATGGTGACAGATTTCCAAAGAGGGGCAGTGATTACACATGATGTTTTTCTTTCTCTGTGCACCTGCCTTAAAAAAAGATTTCGCTTTCAAAGCCACTTCTTTGTCTTTTTCAAAAGTGTTTTTTAAAAGCATAAAGTCTGTGCAGACTTCCTGTGCATAAAGGAACATCTGATTAGTATTCTAACAAATGAAAGAAGGACTTTCTTCTCTGCTCAAAATACGAGACCCTCACTCAATCGATTACAAAAACATGAAGCTTTAACCGCTGGCTTACCTAATTGGCAAGATGGAAAAGCCATTCACTCGGGAGCAGACACTGACACCTAAAACCTTGACTTGCACTTTCTAAAAGTAGACTTTGAGAAAGATCTGTGGCCTCTGCTTGTCACCATGTGCCACTTGCGCCAAAACACCCTCAAAGAAAAGAGGGGAGCCAGCGTTGCCTATCCTGTTTTATAAGCTATTTATGCACGCAGGGGTAGAGATGATTCCGTTTTGTCTGGCGGTAATCACTGGCATTTGT
The DNA here is from genome assembly GCF_056152115.1 of Neolamprologus brichardi. Classification (NCBI taxonomy): domain Eukaryota; kingdom Metazoa; phylum Chordata; class Actinopteri; order Cichliformes; family Cichlidae; genus Neolamprologus; species Neolamprologus brichardi. The sequence continues at coordinate 5,578,388 of NC_142110.1, read as the reverse complement.
TAACAGTAAAGAATCACATTGTTCTAATTGCTGCTACCGTATGTAGATCATTCGTGTCATTCATGATTTGGGTTTTTGGCAGGACAATTTGTTTTTCCCGCACTGCTCAACAACTTACATAAGGCTTGGTTATGCCCCAAACTAATTGGGTTGAATGTTAAATGTTGATTCACGGACCAAGGAAAAATATAATAATTGGACCTCCTGCTAAATGTTAGTTTAAGGGTGGATGTCTTTGACCACAGGATTTCTGGCAGGATCTGTGCTATTGTTCTGTGAATTAGCATTAAACTGGAACTGACGGTGGGAAATCCACTGTTTAGAATGACGGATGAACATATCTAAAATTGATTTATTGTACACACAACTTGAATTCTTGAAACAACTGTCTAGTAACTGAAAATAAGGAACTTTATATTAAAGGTCCTTTAAGGTTTAGCAAAGAAATTAACTCTGTAACCTCTGCTGTCCCTTGGAGGAGAGTCTTCTCCAGTCTCTAACACTGTATCTTCATCACCTCACAAACCATGGAGCCGTACTAATACGTCTTGTGAATTTTAATCTGGCTGAGAACTGCACCCAGACTTTAAAAAGTGCCACATGAATCTGAGTGTTTAAAGTGCGGGTGTAAACGGAGATGGTGAGTTCGGTGGCCGGCTTGGAGGGACTCTGAATGTCTCCATTCAGCTGCACCTGTCTAACTGCACTAAAGGAGCCGGGACTGGGGCCCCAAGGTGGAGCTCAGCCAAGTGGCAGCAAGAGAGGAAGGTAAGGAAACGGAGCTCAGCCGAGGTTGGGCTGAATGTGAGTCCCCTGAGAATCTCGTCCACCGCATACTCGCCAAGGTTATAAATAACTTTTATTAGGTTTACGTGGAATTAGCGCAGATGTTATTTGTCGGTATCTGCTCACAGATATAGACCTAGACCTGCTGGCATGGGGAGAAGAAAGAGGGTAAAGGGTTAATATCAGGGCTTAGCATAAGATTACATGTGTGCAAGATGACAGAATAAATTTGAAGTCTGAAATTAAAAATGTGTTCATTTTACATATTTATTATTGTTATGTTTATTTGTGGTTTTGAAGCATGCCCCAATATCCCTGGCATGTAAAAAAACAAACAAACAAACAAACAAAAAACATAATCGATTGACCACTATCCTAAAATGATGTCGTTTTATCTTTTGCTCCAAAACAGCCCTGACCTATTGAGGCATGGTGTCCACTTGACCCTTGGAGTTGATGTGCGTGGTATCTTGTATCTTGCACCTTTAAGCGCTGTAAGTTGCGATTTGGGGCCTCCATAGATTGGACTATGGGTTGAACTATAGGAAATCTGGATCGCAAAGTCATTGTTGTGGTCTTCAAACCATTCTTGAACCATTTTTGCTTTGTGTCAGGGTGCATTATCCTGCTGAAAGAAGAATGCAATATCGTTTCCATGAAAGGTTGTAATCAAAGTCTGCAACGATGCTGAGGTAGGTGGAACGTGTCAAAGCAACATCCACATAGATGGCATGACGCAAGGTTTTCTAGAAGAGTATCACACTGCCACCGTTTCCATAGTGCATCCTGGTGCCGTGTATCGCCCAGGTATGCAATGCACCCATAACTGGCTGATCATGTGATGCAACTACATGAACCCTACCAAAGCATTTCATAATGTGATTTGTTAGTCCACACCCCCTTATTCCATTGCTTTAGGTCCAGTTGATGCTCACATTGTAGGTGTTTTCGGGTCAGTATGGGCTCCATGTCCACTTACCTGTACTGCTGTTGCTTCCTTGGACCACTTTTCATAGATACTGATCACTACAGACCAGAAACACCCCAGAAGCACTGCAATTTTCCATCACAAGTTGGACAAGTCTTCCTGCTTCTTCTTTGAGGACAAAGGCTGTTTCCCAATTCAGGGTCTGCAGCCTTAAAGTACGCAGCCTCAACGATCCTCAAGGGCCGCGTACTTAAAGGAAGTGCGAGGCTTGTGAAATGGGACGGTCTAGCCTCCGTTGCGCTGCCCAGGTTGCCTAGCAACCATGATACTAACAGCTGGAAACGTTTCATACAGCTTTGTTTGACAGAAATGAAGGAGAAAATCTTTTGTTCATTTGTTTGTTTGTTTCTACATGAGCTTTGATCATTCTCTGTAAGATTAAGGTCAGCTATTGAATGGTGTATATTTTAAAGTAAAGGCTTTAAAACCAAGTTAGTACAAACGTCACTAATGTCACATAACTTTGCCGACATGTGGCCAACAGTAATGTTTTAATGTTCTTCGTTATTAAACATTTGCACATAGATAAGTGACATAATATTCAGTACTTACTTAAAGTTTACTCTTCGGGAGTCCCTCATCCGCTGGCAAAATTATCCACACCCACCGCCGCGCTATGCATTCTGGGATATGTTGGGCCACGAAGTCTACCCGATCGGTACCCCGCATGCGCGAAAGGTGTCTACTTCCGGTCGAAGCGTTTTACGATAGTTACAGGTCAGAGTATCTGTTAAGATGTTAAGAATAATAAGTATCTCTTAAAATGTTTGCAATAATGAAGCATTTCAGTAGAATGTAGACAAAAACGAAAAATTAAAAGATAGTTACGGATCGGGATTTCCCGATCCTTACTGCGCATGTGCAAAGTCGGACCGTACAAATCCCCCTGTCACTACCCGATCCGTACCGGAAACCCGATCCGTACCCCGCATGCGCAAATCTTACGTCACTTCCTCTCTTTGCCAACATTGCGACACTCATATATTTGAATGATACGGTTAGCGCCCAGTTAGCTCTTAGCATTTCTCAACAGCTCTGCCTCCTTTTTGACTGCCCCGGACATTTAAACAATGGATAATCCGTATACAAACAAATTCATGCTTTTCTCCGGATTGGGTAGTGACACCCCTGTCACTACCCGATCCGTACCGGAAACCCGATCGGTACCCCGCATGCGCGAATGGTGTCTACTTCCGGTCGTAGCGTTTTACGATAGTTATGGGTCAGAGTATCTGTTAAAATGTTAAGAATATTAAATATATCTTAAAATGTTTGCAATAATGAAGCATTTCAGTACAATGTAGACAAAAACAAAAACTAAAAAGACAGTTACGGATCGGAACTCCCCGATCCTTACTGCGCATGTGCAAAGTCGGACCGTACAACTCGGGTCTACCCGATCCGTACCGCGCATGTGCAGGGGTTTTCTTCTTCTTCTGTTCTTTTAATGGCAGTTTACTCCCCAGTGGACGAGGATACTGCCACCTGCTGACCGAGCGAATGAACCCTATTGTAAACTGAATTGGCGTCATTACAAACGTGTGTTAAATTTGATTTAGTGATCATCAAGTGTGTTTATGCTTGTCTGTGTGGAGAGGATTGACTGGAATAGTGATGATGATGTCCGCTATCACTGTCAATTGTCAGTAAACACTTAATCTGGCTGCTGAATCTTCACGTGACACATTGCTAAGTCAATATTATTAAGTCTGTAATTAGGCGCCATTCTTCTTATTTTACGGCGCTGTTGTTCAATCGGGGAACGCTCTCTGTTGAGGAGAAAAGCATGAATTTGTTTGTATACGGATTCTCCATTGTTTAAATGTCCCGGGCAGTCGAAAAGGAGGCAGAGCTGTTGAGAAATGCTAGGAGCTAACTGGGCGCTAACCGTATCATTCAAATATATTGAATGTCGCAAAGATAGGAAGTGACGTAAGATTTGCGCATGCGGGGTACCGATCGGGTTTCCGGTACGGATCGGGTAGTGACACCCCTGTCGCTACCCGATCCGTACCGGAAACCCGATCCGTACCCCGCATGCGCAAATCTTACGTCACTTCCTCTCTTTGCCAACATTGCGACACTCAATATATTTGAATGATACGGTGAGCACCCAGTTAGCTCCTAGCATTTCTCAACAGCTCTGCCTCCTTTTCGACTGCCCGGGACATTTAAACAATGGATAATCCGTATACAAACAAATTCATGCTTTTCTCCTCAACAGAGAGCGTCCCCCGATTGAACAACAGCGCCGTAAAATAAGAAGAATGGCGCATAATTACAGACTTAATAATATTGATTTAGCAATGTGTCAGGTAAAGATTCATCAGCCAGATTAAGTGTTTACTGACAATTGACAGTGATAGCGGACATCATCATCACTATTCCAGTCAATCCTCTCCTCACAGACAAGCATAAACACACTCGTCTATCACTAAATCAAATTTAACACACGTTTGTAATGACGCTAATTCATTTTACAATGGGGTTCATTCGCTCGGTCAGCAGGTGGCAGTATCCTCGTACACTGGGGAGTACACTGCCATTAAACGAACAGAAGAAGAAGAAAACATCTGCACATGCGCGGTACGGATTGGGTAGACCCGATTTGTACGGTCCGACTTTGCACATGCGCAGTAAGGATCGGGGAGTCCCGATCCGTAACTATCTTTTTATTTTTCGTTTTTGTCTACATTGTACTGAAATGCTTCATTATTGCAAACATTTTAAGATATACTTATTATTCTTAACATCTTAACCGATACTCTGACCCATAACTATCGTAAAACGCTACGACCGGAAGTAGACACCTTTCGCGCATGCGGGGTACCGATCGGGTTTCCGGTACGGATCGGGTAGTGACAACCCCCCCTTCTCTTCAAATCGGGTCTACCCGATCCGTACCGCGCATGTGCAGATGTTTTCTTCTTCTTCTGTTCATTTAATGGCAGTGTACTCCCCAGTGTACGAGGATACTGCCACCTGCTGACCGAGCGAATGAACCCTATTGTAAACTGAATTGGCGTCATTACAAACGTGTGTTAAATTTGATTTAGTGATAGACGAGTGTGTTTATGCTTGTCTGTGAGGAGAGGATTGACTGGAATAGTGATGATGATGTCCGCTATCACTGTCAATTGTCAGTAAACACTTAATCTGGCTGATGAATCTTCACGTGACACATTGCTAAATCAATATTATTGTCTGTAATTAGGCGCCATTCTTCTTATTTTACGGCGCTGTTGTTCAATCGGGGAACGCTCTCTGTTGAGGAGAAAAGCATGAATTTGTTTGTATACGGATTATCCATTGTTTAAATGTCCCGGGCAGTCGAAAAGGAGGCAGAGCTGTTGAGAAATGCTAGGAGCTAACTGGGCGCTAACCGTATCATTCCAATATATTGAATGTCGCAATGTTGGCAAAGAGAGGAAGTGACGTAAGATTTGCGCATGCGGGGTACCGATCGGGTTTCCGGTATGGATCGGGTAGTGACACCGCCACGTCCTTAAAATTCAGGGAAATTAAGGACGCATTTGAGGGCCGCATTTCGAGCAGCCTTCGAATTGGGACATCCTTCGTCGCGTCGCGGTGACGTAATCGGCCTTAAAATGCGGCCTTTAAGGCTGCAGACCCTGAATTGGGATACAGCCAAATTGGTCACTTGCTTCCTAATATATCCCTAACAGGTGCCATGATGAAGAGACAATCAGTGTTATTAACGTCACCCGTTAGTAGTCATAATGTTGCGCCTGATTGGTGTAACTGCAGATTGCCACTGCCTGCACAGTCAAACACAAACCAGCATGGAGACAGAAAAAAATGTGCAAACTTCAGGATTGGATTTGAACTAAAAAAATCTGAAGTAATAATAATTAAAATCTGGCAGCTCCACTTGAATGTGGCCTCCAGTATGTCATGAAGCAAATGCAAACTTGATGAGTTAAGTAAGAAAATGTAAACTTTATTGCAACTTTGTCATTCTATGTTATCTGATTTACAGAAGAGAGAAAAACACTTGTAATGGCACAGTCATTGTATTACAGTCATTGCTGATACTGCAATAATCTAGACGCCGGTGTCGTCCAGATTTGTGGCATATTAAGGCACATGGCTCACTCAGTCTGTAGAGGGAAGGAATAACACAACAAAGCTTTTCCTGCAACTCCTACATTGACCTACCAAAGCATTCCATAACAGCATTATATAATGGGAAAAAGAAAAGCTCTTCACATGAAGGGCTATAGGAAATCACAGTGTGTCCATTGTACATTCTGCCCCAGGAGAGATTAAGACGTTAATGTGTTCACAACATACAGCGTTGCACTAAGACATTTGGTGATCTGATAGGAAACTTCAGTAGACCTGAGTGTTTGAGCTGATACAGTAAACTTTTTAGATCAAAGTTACACAATCAATTTAGTTGAGATAAATGGTAAGTTTCCAGAGTTTGTATCCTCACTGTTTGCCATTTAAGATTTTCCTTTATGGAACAAATTGATTTAAAAAAAAAAAGCAACACTGACAGTTGACTATAAAGAGCCGAGCTTCAGGGTATAAAGATTACGTCTCTTCTTGGACTGATTTTAAACATAATCAAAAAATAGAATCAGTCTCATTTACATTTCATTTGCTTAGAGCATTAAGTCTGGGTTCAAACAGCTTTTACAAGTAAACAACTAAACTTAAGAAAGTGATAGAAGTGTAAAGATAGTCCAGAGAGTAGGCTATGTGATGATGTGACTGAATTACTCATGAAGGTTTATGTCAGGTGGGCCTCTGCACATCTGTTCTTTCAACAATTCCAGCAATTGAATCCTTCGCAAATACTTTGTTTCTCTCCAAACAGCCAATTTCTCATATGCAAACATGCTATGCTTACAACTGAGAGCATTGTATTTATTTGATGTGGCTCAACATTTGGAGAAATATAAGTTTTGTACTTTATTTTTATGGTGAGAGTAGTAGTAGGTAGAAAAGTACCATCATATGGCACATCAATCATATGTTCCTATCAAGTAATTATAAACTGAAGACACTCAACGTTTGCATAGAAATTGGAAAATAAATTTACCGGTTTCAGTAAAATAGGCTTAAGAAATAACAAAAATACAACTTTTTGTTTTTCCATTTCGGTTTTTGTACAGAATAGACAAATGAGAAATCTCCAAAAGAGTGATTTTTAGCACAATTGGAAGTCAGATTTTGCATCTTTTGGACCAAACTATCTTTATACCTGGTCCAAAGTCTTTCACTGAGCCTCACGGCTGCTGCTGCTGGATTCATACTCATGAATGGGAGTGATGTCACAGTCAGATTATCAGATAAAAAGGGACTGATTACATGTATTTATACAAAATCTCCTTTTCACCCATGTGGTGTCATCAGCAAGGTTGTCTTTACAACTTAATTCGGCTCACATGTAAGAACACATCAACAGTCAGTAAAGAAAGAGGCACTCACTTAAAAGCGCTTGATACAGCAGGTTAAAGTCTAATCTAAAATTTAAATATATGCAAAGTTACGATGAAAGTGGCTTGGCCTCAAGTTCATCAGCATACAGTACAAAGGGACATTCATGGATGTCTATGACTTAACTATTCTAAGAATATGAATTATGGGGTGATAGGCTGTTGTGTCTAATGACTTTGTAAAGCAATTCATATCCGTTACTTGAGGTACATTCATCTTTCATAAAACATCGGCCCTTTGGCCTGATGAGTTCAAGTAAGAGCCTTTCCATAGAGTGAGCAAGACATATGGTACCATGGTGCTTGTATGTAGCTTCCTGTGTTAATTTTCCCGCCAGTAAGTGTTTCTCTCAAAAGGCCCTTTTAAACCGCCTTCCTTGTCTTTCTGCATCTTCATTTGGTCTTCTTGAGAAATTCAGATACTTTTAAGCAAACAAGGAGCTCGCTTTGTTCCTCCTTATGAAGAGAGCCAACAGCAGCTACAAATTTAAAGACTGTAGAAATGCAGTATGTAAACACACATACTTCTCCGGAACCATTAAAAAAAAGAAAACAAACAAACAAACAAAAGAAGCAGCAGAGTGGATGAAAAAGTCCAGAAACAAATCACTAAGAGGTAAAACCATTCAGCATAAAAAAAAAAAACAAATGAAAAGAAGACAAATAACATAAAGGAAAAAAAAATTTGAACCATAAAGTGCAAGTATAAAAAAAAAATGTATATACATATCTATATTTCTACAAATCGTCTCAAGGCAGCACTTGAGGCAGGGTCAATGGTCTTTAGTAGAAAAGTGCAAGTTAAGAACAGCACAAGTACCTAAAAAAAGAATTTGATTCAAAACAGTAACAGGATAAATCACGTGACTCTGTGGGACAGTCATCCGAGTCAGCTCCTCCGTAAGAAAACAGCCACCTCCGTCAGGGGGACAGGGTAGTCGTGCAGGAACGTCCCCCCGTCGAACACCCGTGCGTTCTGACTGTCCTGCCATTGAAAGCCCCCGTCAGGTAAATATATATCCCTCTGCACTGCCCCCTTCTCCACCACGGGTGCCACTAACACCTGAAAATAAACACATATAAGGGAGATCGCACATGCGTGACATCAGGATACGGCTGAAGTTGCTAAAACATGCCAAGTGCATTAGATCCCACATCATCAGAACTCCATTAACTGACCTCATCTCCAATGAGGAACTGGTCATTGATGGTAAAGGTCATGGAGTCAGTTGGATTGAGCCACCACATTGGGCGATAGATGGGGTTTCCTGTCTCCTGCCACTCCTCTGCATACTTTTCAATCAGCGGCGCCACATCCCTCTGGTGCCTTGTTAGGTAGTTCCGAGTTAGGTTTAGCACCTGTGGATTACCATTTGAGACACGAGAACAAACATTATTGTGGATTACAGTAAAAAGAAAAAGAAAAAACTAGGGATGCACCGATACCGATACTGGTATCGGGTATCGGGGCCGATACTGTAAAATGTGTGTGTACTCATACTCGTAAAAGTTAACCGATACCATGAACCGATACTAACTTATTTCATTAATCAGAGGGTGGCTGGTCATTTCTGTTGTAGTTTTTTAGATTGGCCACTAGGGGGACATCCCGCGCTAAACAGGCACAGGGTTAGGCGAGTGAGACTGGCGGCTCCAGATAAAAAAGAGAAACTGGAGGCTGCTGTGGCTAGGCTAAACAGCCAACTTTAACTCAGGTTTTGGAAAAGTGATGAAAAATGTCAAGAGAATTTCCACGGGCAGTTTAAATAACAGAGGCTCTGACTCATTTTATCGCTCTGGATGACCAGCCAATGCTGGCCGTGGAAAACATAGGATTCTTCTCAGCATACTCGAGCTGCGATATAAAATTCCCAACCGCCCAGACAGTGCCAATAGTTCAGTGATATTTTGTAAAATTACAATGTGGAGACTCTGATTTTAAGATTTTATTTTTTATCGGCAGGGAATATAATAAAACCTGTCTTCCAATTAATTGTATTTGTGTGTGTGGTAGAAGTATCGGTTTTTGTACTCTGTATCGGCAAGTACTCAGATCCAAGTATCGGTATCGTATCGGTTTGAAAAAATTGGTATCGTTGCATCCCTAGAAAAAACAAAAAAACAAAACAAAAACTATTAGGATTATAACGACCTAATTAAAATCCATCGTTGCCTTTTTCTTGGGCAGTATTTTCATTCAGAACCACTTAGGCCTTTTTCACATCGTTCATCCAAAGAATCTATTTTCAAGAAATCTGGATCAACAGAGTAACTGAAACCAGTGACCAGCCCTTTCCTAAACTAAATCATCCACCGCAAGGATTTCAGTACAAGAAAAATATTGACAGTGAGGTCTGCTAAGGACATTTGTGCCATCTCTACACGCAGACTCAACTCAACAGTCACTCATTGTTGACTTAGTGGGCTTAACTCTGCCAAAAGTCTTTGTGCTGTCTCCCTTTGCCCAAACGACTTCAGCATTCCTGGAAGGGTCACATCCTCTTCAGAGTCTCACGACAAAAACAAAACTTGACCGCCTCTATAAAAAAATGTATTTTTATGACTTGGGATTGAGACCATTTGTAGGAATGAGCCACTGGTTTGAGTGAATCTTTCCCTAATTGAGAAGCCAGGCATGTGTGTGGCTTTGAGGCTTTGCTGCTATTCGATTCCAACGTATTTGCCGCTGTGACCTGTCTGTGACCGACTGCAGTCTCACACATTCTGGAAATAAAGGTGCACCACATTTAAAACTGTAGCAAAAATGTCTATAAAAGAGTCATTTATCACGGGCAATGCAACAGTCTATCTCCACTAAAATATCTCCCCGCTCTCACTTCATCTGGGTTTATGAACTGAAGACCATGCAAGAGACCAAAATGGAAAACATTGCTGCTGTCAAATGCCTCGCCGTCCGAAAAGGCCTATTTTTATCTTTCTCACACAACACAAGTCACAACTAATATATTTTGCTACTTCAGCTCCCTCCTAGTGGAAAAAATGTCATTTGATCACTCCCACTCTGTCACACTTGTCAATTACTCATGGAAATCTTAATTGCCACAATAAAGTATTTTTCCAAGACTTGTCCTCAAATTCATTATCATTCCTGCTGAAGTGGCCCTTGAGAGTGAGAGCGAGCCATAAATCTAGAATAGGGATTGTAATTCAGACCAGATGGACTCGTAACCACAGGTGAATGAGATGAGGAAAGGCGGGAGGGGAAGGGGGGTTAGGGAGGGCATTACCCTTCTTCCTCTGCAGAAGCATAAAGCGTTTTTTTGTTCAGGAACCTGAGCTCTGGTAACACATTGTCAAAAGCATCAATACCTGTCATCAGAGACTTAAGGCTTTGTTTTCCTGCTGTGCATGGTGAATAGTGTGTTCCTCATTTCCCATGGAGAGGTTCATGGTTCAGTCCTGCCCCTCCTGCTGAGGGGAGAGTCAGATCTGAGTTTTGATAGATCAGGTCTCAGCAGTCCTCTAGCTCCCCTGCAAAAGAATCGGTGGGAACTTCTCAGCGCTTGACCCTCAGAATTGAGGGCTGGCTGTTGGGCCAATGAACCACTTCTCTAAGGTCCCTTTTTCATCAGCAGCGTGTGGGAAGGAAGGATAATCTCCCACCCCCTTTTAGAACATCTAATTGGCAGCATTCACACCTCGCTACACTTGATCTCTCCACAGTAAATCTTCACAAGCGAAAATCTGGTTAGCAAGTCATGAGCAGAATGTGAACCTGCTAGGTTGTCACTAATGTGGATGACACAGCTGTAATGGCACCCAACGCAGGCTGCTGCCGGGTGGCTACACGAGGCAGACCGGTAGTATACCTGGCCCTCCCCGAAGATCCAGGGTGGTGTGTGGAAGCTCATAACAGGAAGAAAGGCTGCAATCTCCAGCCAGCGGATGAACAACTCCTCATCTGTGACCAGGTCTCCAGACAGAGAGCCACCTGTGCAGAGGCAGAGAAAAGACAAAAACAGTTAAACAGTGGGTACTTGATGCTCGTGTGGCTTTTTTAATTTGCAGATTTAAGACAACGCAATATGATGTAAGCTTCTCTATTTTGGAAAAAGATCAATTTATCCTTTTAGATCTGATTCATATTAATTACTGGTGTTTTGCAAGCTAGTGTGGGCTATAACATTGTATTAAAACTATCATACCTCATATCTAATGAACAATTTAAGATGTTTCACGGCAGTTATATCAGGCCCATGTTTTACTGACAGCTCCCAGCTTTGTCCAAAGCAACACTAGTCAAGCGCTTTTTTCAGTTCTCACAAAAAGGCAAAAATATCACTATGTGATAAAAAAAGGGACCCATAGGTTCTCGTATTACCTACTGCATCAGGAATGAGGAAGTTGTATCCCAGCAAAGTGTGGTGCAACAGGTTGGGAATGATGGCCTTAAGACCCATCGGGCTCCAATCAGACTGCAGGGGGGTCATCCTCACAAAGAGTGGCTTGTAACTGGACCTGAGACACAGAAAAAGTCCTAATAAACACAAATGCGCCTTACGGGAAGCAATGTCATTGTGCATCAGCTGACAGATTACCGTGTCCCTGCAGTCATAATGGTGGAATCTCCTATCCTGGTGGCCAGGTCAGCCAGCAGGCTGATGTACTTGTCTCCACCCAGAGCTTGCGGTGGCCGCAGTGCCTGCTCCTCAAACAGATTCCCCTCGCCCCCTTCCAGCATGACGTACTCCATCCCTAAATGGGCTTGAAGGGCTCCTACCCTGTCCAGGAACCAGCTCACTGCTCCTGGATTTGTGATGTTCAGCTTTACACAGAACTTTCCTCGCCACTGACTCATCACAGGGATCTGGATAGAGGGACAGAGGCAACTGCATTCTAATTGGTGTTTATTTTACGCTGCTATTATTTTCTCTGTGGATAATTGACTAATTATAAACCGCAGTGCAACTGCTGCTGCAATTATAGATTTCCTGGTTTAGTCCTACTGCATTTGCATTGCATTGCTTTTTTTAATTTGACCAAACTGGAGCTGATTAATGCAGAGAGTCTGCAATGCAGGAGGAAAATATCCCCAAATCTCTGTCTGGTTTCATGTTTGACCGAATAGAGTGTTTTAGTAGCGTGAGGAAAGTTCACTGTCAGGGAAAACTGTACTTAGCATGAAATAAAAATGCGGTGGGTTCTTTATACTGCCTACCACAACAACAAACTAAATGAAAATACATAAATCTCATGTCTGTGAAGGTTCTCAGTCATCCAGGTCATCGTAGTCAAAGGAGCTTGCAAAGAAAAGCGTCTGGACTTCTTTAAGTCCAGACGCTTAAAATAACTTAAAATAAGCTTAAAGTAACTTAAAGAAGTCCAGACGCTTTTCTTTGCAAGCTCCTTTGACTACATAAATCTCTATCTAAGTGGTTTACAATATGATAGTGTGTGCCTCTCATGCCTCACCAGCTGTCCCTGAGGGGCTGAAGGGAGACTGAGCCAGTAGGCCTCCGTGCCATCAATAAGGGAGGTGTGGAACCGTGTGGTGTCCACCCCCAGGAAAGGGGACATGGTGATGGAAATGTTAAGAAGCTTGACAAGTGGGAGGTCCCTGGTCAGTCTCTTGGACATCCCCCTTTTCCTGCTGTTGAGGTAGTCATGGTCCTGCAAAGTGACAAAGAGACAGACAACAATTCTAAATAACTGCATTAATAGTTTAACGGTGCTACTAGCATACACCTTTGCAAAGTTGCTTTGCAGAATTGTAGCTTTGAGAATGCAACTTCTGTCAGAACCATTTGACATTTGCTAGGGTCCTTTGGGAATTAGATGTTAAGAGTCAAACTGAAACTTTGCATTACATAACCGTGGAACAAGACAAAACATATGTAAAATAGCTGTGGGAGGAAAGGCTATATTAGCTCATATTGTTTAATTTCTTAGATCTTTTTCCCCCCACTAACCATTAATTTCTTCTGCTTTTTTTTAATCCAGAAAGAAGTAAAATGCAAAGAAATCCAAATAATGCTTTTATTCTAAAAATTTACTTTATTTTCTATGTAATAAAATGAGAAACAATGCAAACCTATTAATAACCAAATCACTTTGATGCCAGTCCTTGCAGAGTAAAATGGAAACTGTAAAATAAAAATTAACAGAGTGACTGAAAATGTATGGACTCTTGTAAAACTGGAGTGAAAGGGGATCATTGTTGCTAGCCACACTTCTACACAGCCTAACGTGTTAATTCTGTAAGTTTCCATGCAGGATTTTACGCTTGGCTGGTTCTTTATTGAAGTATGAGGGGAGTGAAGTGAGGTGGTACCAACAAAACTGGAGATTAATATCCTTGATCTACCAGAAAAGTAGTGAACTGTTGTTCACCAAATAAAGCCATCCATCATGATTGCGTATTATTCTGTATTATTATTATTATGTTTCTGTTCTTTCACAACTACTAAAAATGCAATGGAAACATTACCAGTGTGTACGTATATAACAGGATGCCTGGCAATAACCTTTTATCGACTGATTGCATTTCTGCCTGCATGGTCTTCTGCTGTACAGTCTGGGTCATATCTGAGCATCAAGCTGGGATTACTTGCTCTAGTTGGCTAAGGTCCCTTCAAATCTCAGCACACCCAGTTCTTTGCCATCCTGCAGTTACCAAACTCAGAGCAACCTAATACCTATTAGGAAAGGCTCTGTTTGTCTTCTCTCAACTATATTTGTTTTGTAATGGAACACCACCAGGTTCCACCAGGTGTTGACACGGATTGACTTGACTGTAGTCCGGTGGTGTTGTTACCAGGCAGTTTGCAATAGCATTTAGGGAAGGGAACTGTATGAATGTGCAGCTGAAAGAATATCTGAAAACATATTTGATGATGAAGGTCCCCATTTACAAGCTGTAAGGCATCACAAAGTGTCCTGGAGATTTGATCGGCATTTTGTGGAACTAAGTTCTGTTGGGCAAAAAAACCCAAACAAACAAACAAACAAACTAAAAAACGAAAACTCCAAAACAAACCTAATCTGGCTTTTGTATTTCTATGTTGTAACATTTCACTGAACCTGTCCTCCCTCCCTTGTTCCCTGCCTCCAGTGCTCTGGAGATCCACTTAAGAAAACTCTTTCATCTCTATCTCTGACCAGTTGTGGGCCTCTGACCAATGAACTCTTACCAGATTTACTACCTGTCAGGGCTCCTGGGTCGTTGACTTAGTGATTTCAGTTTGTTCATGTTCAGTTTAGTTCGCCACATTAATGTTCTCACTTCCTGTTTTTCCCGTGTCAGCTTGTCTCTTGTGTCATTAGTCAGATTATGTTCAGCCCTGTGCTCACCTGTTTCCAATCATTGTCATCGTTCAGCCTGTGTATTTAAGTTCCTCGGTTCCACCAGTTCTTTGTCGTGTCGTTGATGTTGATGTTGTGTACGCTGTCCGTGTTTCCAATCCAGCCAGTTCAGTCATTTCAGTTCAGTCAGCCCTCCGTTGCACGTCCTGTTTCATCCGCTCATCATAATAAACCACCAGGCTTCACCTACCTGCAAGTCCTGCGTTTGGGTTCCTTCTTCCTCGCCTCCACACAAAACCTGACAGAATGACATGACCCGTGCCACGAAGACACGATTGGAACCCAGCGGACTCGGACCTCTATGAGCGGCAGGAGGCAGCGCTTTCCCGTTGGGCAGAGGAGTTCAGGGGAAAACAGCGGAGAGAGAGCACGTCTTCGAGGGGACTCGCCTGGCTCTGGGCGGGCCTCGGAGACGCCGCGTTCCCCCACCTGCTGCCTCACCTGCACCGGAGCATTTGCCGCGGAGAGTGGGCGTTTCTCGCCGCTCCGCTCCTCGCTCACACACCCGCCGCCTCATTCACTGGACCTCCAACCTCGCCATGCCACAGTGGCTCTGCCTCCCAACTCTGCTCAACGGAGGCTCCCGCGCCAGAGGCTCAGTTTACCCCGCGTAATATGGACCATTTTGAGCAACTCCCGGTGGTGAGTTCCAGTGACTGTTTTTCGCACTCTTCGTCTGATTCTTCACTTAAAACGTGTAATAGACTCATCTCTGATTCATGGGGAGTTTCCCTCCTGGACGATGATGTGGACTGGGAAGATTTTTTTCTGCTCTGCTCCCCCAAAGACTGTGAATAGTGGTGGCAGAAGGACCAGAATAATCCCTGATAAACCTGGCAGTATCACACACCCAGTCATTATTTCCACCCCTATCAGTCAGCCTACACCCAAACCTGTGCCAGCTCCCAGGAGGAGGGCAGCTGCGACCCAGTCCACTCCTGCACCCGTGTTCCTCGGGTGGGTGTGACTGGCGTCCAGCCACCTTCCATACCTGTCCCAGCACCCAGGCTGAGGGCAGCCACAACCCAGCCTGACCTCCCTAGAGGCTTGGAAGAGCTAGCCTCTCCCCCTGCTAGTCTACCTCTTCATCCACCTCCTGATCCAGTTTTCCATGCTCTAGCGCTTTCCCTGGTTAGGCTAGCGGACCTGTCCCCTGCTCAGGCACCAGCTTTACTAGCCCAGGCTGCAGCTTTATCCCCTTCAGTAATTCAGTTAGCTCAGCCATTAGCCTCACCAACCTCTGTTCATCCCTTAGCCTCCCCAGTCCAGTCAGTTCACTCACCTGCTGTTTAGCTTCCAGCTCAGTCAGTCCAGTCCCCTGTAGTCCAGTCTCCTCCTGTCCTCCAGTCCCCTGTAGTCCAGTCTCCTCCTGTCCAGTCAGTCCCCTGTAGTCCAGTCTCCTCCTGTCCTCCAGTCCCCTGTAGTCCAGTCTCCTCCTGTCCTCCAGTCCCCTGTAGTCCAGTCTCCTCCTGTCCAGTCTCCGCCAGTCTCCTCCTGTCCAGTCTCCGCCAGTCTCCTCCTGTCCAGTCTCCTGTAGCTCAGTCTCCTGTAGCTCAGTCACCCATCCTCCCACCGCCTGTGGTCCAGTCAGTTCAGTCTCCTACCCAGTCTCTCATTCACCATCCTGTTCAGTTTCCTGACCTGCAGCCACAGCATCCAGAGCCAGCTGTGAGCTCTCTAGCTCCTCAGCCAGGGGTTTCTGCACCCGCTGGCCAGGCCGCACCGCAGCCAGGGGTTTCCGCACCCGCCTGTCTCCAGCCAGGGGTTTCCGCACCCGCCGTCTCCCACGCCGTCTCCTGCAGCCGCCCCTCCATCACCGCCGTGCGTGGTCGACCACCGGACCTGCTCAGTACCCGCCGCTGTCTTTCTGACGGCCGCCCACCGGACCTGCTCAGTGGCCGCCGCCGTCTTCCTCGCAGCCGCCCACTGGACCTGCTCAGTAGTCGCCACTGCCGCCGGCGTAGCTGCCCACCAGAACTGCTTTGGCTCAGTCTCTGGCCGCGTGGCCCCCCACCTGAACTGTTTTGTTTTGGACTCCCTCTCCGCCCCCCCCTGTTCTGTTTTCTTTCTTTTTTCGGCTGTTGGGTGCCGGCCCTTGAAGTGGGGGGGGGTTACTGTCAGGGTTCCTGGGTCGTTGACTTAGTGATTTCAGTTTGTTCATGTTCAGTTTAGTTCGCCACATTAATGTTCTCGCTTCCTGTTTTTCCCCGTGTCAGCTTGTCTCTTGTGTCATTAGTCAGATTATGTTCATCCCTGTGCTCACCTGTTTCCAATCATTGTCATCATTCAACCTGTGTATTTAAGTTCCTCGGTTTCACCAGTTCTTTGTCGTGTCATTGATGTTGATGTTGTGTACGCTGTCCGTGTTTCCAATCCAGCCAGTTCAGTCATTTCAGTTCAGTCAGCCCTCCGTTGCACGTCCTGTTTCATCCGCTCATCATAATAAACCACCAGGCTTCACCTACCTGCGAGTCCTGCGTTTGGGTTCCTCCTTCCTCGCCTCCACACAAAACCTGACACTACCTCTGTGGTTGAAGGAGTGGATTATGAAAATCTGCAGCTATGCAGCGAAAGAAATGAAGATGAATGAAAAAAGAATAATATACACATCTTAATTCTAGTCACTGGGTTAACATAAACTTTTCTAGGCTTAGTAAAAGAAGAGAGCTTCTACTGAAAATAGAAACTCCATGAACTGGCTTTTCATTTCAAGACCTCATATCAACAGACTAGTAGAATTGAACATAAAGCATGGCCCCTGCAGCCAGCTATAATGTCAACACACTATATTTGTAATGTTTAAATAAAAATTTAAGCTAAATACAGCTGATGCCTGCACCCGCAAAACTTCTAATATCTCCATCAGTTGATACCTGCAATGTCAAATGGCAGCAGGACCGCAGCAGGTGGCCCGAGCCACCAGGAATGTCCACTTCAGTGCGATAAAGCAAAGGTTGCATTCGAAAATGCTGAAAACAGCAACCTTTTATGATCCATTTATTAATATGAGAGCTCACACCTGCCATACAAAAACTGTCAAGACAGAGCGTGTTACCAATCCCTATCCCACTATTTGTTAAATCCTGTTGGTGGGTTAATTTTATTTTTTATTTCATTTAAACGGTTTACCCAGTGGGATTTTTATCCAACCCAGATTGGGCTTGCCTTTGCAGAATATTTTCATAATGAAAACTTAACTCTGTCACAGCCTTTAAAGGCTGGGAGAAGACACAGCACAGTTCAGTAGTCAGTGTGTGTCTGCATCGTGTACCATATCAGAAAGGAGGTTGGTGGAATGTTCATTGAGGCTGATGACTCCCTCCCCCAGCTGGTGTCTCTTCAGACGATTCGAGAAAGTCCTCATCTCCCGCTCCACCTTCGGCCCCGAGTCCATGTTGGCGAGCAGCTTCCAGAATGGCAGCCTGCGGCACACACACAGGAATCACACTGGAACAGTTAAACACAGTTGGCTCGCGAGATTAAAGTTTAAATCGGTGCTCACCAACCACACCAGTGCACCGCTGTTATAATAACCAGAAGTGAAGCAGAGTGAAATTTACATCTGGTCTAATCTAAATCTAAACTGAACTAACCGCAGTGCTTTCATGTTGGGCAGCTCCCTGCTGTGCTCCCAGAGCTGTTGCACTGCTTCCTGGTGAGCAGCTTTTACATTGTGGGCCACACACACAGTGTACTGCAGAGGGAGTCGCTCCATACTTGGAAGTGACTGTAGGCAGAACTGCTGTCTGCTGTCCAGCCCGAGCTGCAGGGGGATGTCAGGAGATACAAGCACTGCGACACCTGCATGGTAGGAAGCACACAAGAATGGGCGTCGGTCATCATAAAGCAATTGAAACCTTGCTTTAAGGAGTCAGATAAACAGCTGCAATATAAAGTCACAGTCCAGGTCATACACTCATGCGAAGGAAAAGTCAGGTAATTCAAACAGTTATGATTTAAAGAGGCAGACATCAGCGCAAATAAGACAGTCCATTGCAAATTCCACTTATATGACATAGTGCATGAGTGTTATTGAGACCAGTATGAGTATGACGGATGGAGTGTTGTGGGAGGTAGAGTGCAGCCTGTGTCAGCTGATATTGCTCCACTCAGATGTAAGAAAAACACTCCCCAGAATGAGATATAGCAGCACACAGTTGGATGAGTTTACCCTGAAACTGCTGGCAAGTTCTAAGTAGGTAGGTTACACTGCAGACCAGTGAAATGAGATTCAGGTAGCCTGGAAAGTAACACTGAGGGCAGGGTTAGAAACCTTTTTTATTTGTCCATTATGCTTGCTTCTGGGCAAACACGAGCATTGAATGTCCCGTGCATGTTCCCTCTCCGAATAACAAAACTTACCAGAAATATTGAAGATTTGAAGATGATTTTTCTCTACTTTATCCTTCTAAAACCTTGCAGTTAAGGGGGCCTCTTTAGATTTCTGCTACTGCATGCACATACAATCCATCAGATGGCTTGCATAATGACAAGATTATGTGTAGCTGAAAATTGTATCTGCAGATGTAGTTGCCCTGGAAGGAATGCCCCATTCATCTCAGGTTACCCTAACCCTAACCACTTCTCCCCTAACCTGACTCCCCACCTTCTCCCTCCCAGCTTTAACAACCTTCAGTTCCTCTGTGCTCTGCTTGGCTATGTTTCTGTCCCATCTTAATAAACGGAGCCATTAACACAGACCCTGACCTCGTATTGAGATTTTGCAAAAGCTGCTCAAAGTAACCAAACTGGGGTTTAAGATTTGTGACCAATCAATGAACAGATTAGACAGTCTGAGAAACTGGTGAGACGTTGGCTCATTTCAGCTG
Organism: Neolamprologus brichardi; assembly: GCF_056152115.1. Lineage (NCBI taxonomy): Eukaryota > Metazoa > Chordata > Actinopteri > Cichliformes > Cichlidae > Neolamprologus > Neolamprologus brichardi. The sequence continues at coordinate 5,558,994 of NC_142110.1, read as the reverse complement.
CTCTCTCTAGTTTCAGTGGGCTTACTGTTCTCATGGAAGCAGGGACCAGGAGCAGGCGGGATACTCGTGTACCAGTTTATAATCAGATTAATAGTTTCAGAGATCAGTATTTAAAAGCCTTGTGAGGAGCCTTCAGCCACAGGGTAATTCCCACGTGTTTGCAATGGATAATGTCAAAGAGATACTGGTAACACCTCAGCTGCCTCTCACAAGGTATTAGGTCAACATCCACGTGTTTGTTACAAATTTTATAAATGCAGATTTTATTTAGGAAATATTTATGATAAACATTTAATTTGATGTATTTCTGACATACGGAAATATTTTCAATAACAAAGGAGTTGAATGGACGCGAGAGAAGAAAATTGATAAGGCAAAGGTGCTTTGAAAGAGTATGGTGGTGTGTGATGTGGTTTGCAGAGAAAATTATAAAGATTTATAGAAGGATGGAAGTGGAAAGAAAGTAGTGGAAACATACGCAAAAGGACTACACCAGACAGCAAGAAGCCTCGTAGACTAATGTGCTGCTGAAGCTGCAAACAGTGGCTTTTACTAAAGTGCATACAGAGTGGAAAACGGAGTTGAATTTGCCTTCTCAAGTCATAATTAATTTTTGTTGGAAATGACACCGCAGAGCCTCGAGGAAATGAGACAAACTGATCCCGAACTGCCGTACCTGTTATTCCATCTCGGATTAAACGTGCATTTTTGAAAGTTAAGTATACCAAATCCTGTCGTCTGTTTATAAAATCTTAGTCAAAACACTATGAACGCACTGGTGTGCCTTTTTCCTGTCAGGGAGCTTCTCATTTAAAAACAACCCCCCTCCCAAACCATTCTAATCCTGTTTATTTATTACGCTCTGTAAGACGCAACGTATGCTAGCAGGATTTATGATCATTTTAAAGAAAATGAACAAGATTTGAAGCCTTAAGTTGCTCCCATAGTGGTGTACCCAGGAGGTGAGGGAGATTTTTAAAGCAGCTTCTTAAAAATTTCAAAAAATTCAATACATTTTCTTTTTTACCAGCTCTCAAAAAGTGACATTTTGTGACTGGTGGAAAATATGCTCTCGCCTTCAAAGCATCAGTTAATTTAAAGATTACACACGTTTGCTGTACAGATCTGATTGACGTTTCTCAGTTTTGTAGCTGTCGACACGCAAATCAAACAACCATCAGATATATGTGCACATACGTGAATTCTCACGTACACGTCTCTCATGCGCACCTTGTTCAATGTGCAACTGCAGCTTTCCAAGAGAAACAGTGCTCTTTGCTCACTTTCGCTCAGTCTGACCTCAACATCTGTAGGTGGTAGCAGACCCTGTGCACCTTCACCCGGGTCGCTAAGGTTTTAATGTGGCGTCTGGGATCCTCCAGAGTGCTGGTCTGAAGGAAAATGCTACTCTATGACTCCCTGCTGCTGTGGACCAGATGAACTGCACTCTTTTACCTGTCATAGTTTTCCTGTTCTTTCTGACAACCGTGCAAACTTACAGACCTGACTAGGGGTTAAAAAAAAATGTGCATTCAAACACTAACCCTGTGTGTGCGGGTGTGCGAGTTTGTGTGTGTTTGGCATGTACTTCTTTAACAATGGAAATTTCGTTTTTGTGCCCAACCTCAAGAAATTGATGGCCACAAAACTGGGACATTGCCATTGTAGTAAATTTCCAATCCCACTTATTGAAGAAATAATGAAACACTAAAGAGGCTCTCTCTGCTCTACTCCTATCATCAATCAGTTTTATTGTTTCAAGGGTGAGACACTGTGTTCTGCACAAACATTACAGATGTGTCCTTTTCAATACTAGCAGATTGGATTAGACAAACTCTAAAAACTGCGAGAGCCGATGATGTAATACTTTTTGTTTGGCTTCAGTGGTGACGTTAGCAAACCGTTTAAACTCATATTTTGACATTCTCACTTAAACAAAGATTTCACTAAAGCTCAGGGTTAAAGTAAGGAAAGGGAAATGACCTGAGCAACCACAGGCAAGTTACGTGTCTATAAGAAGAGTACAGAAGCTGTCCTATTGTTACACCCTTTAAAAAGTCTTTCTTCTGTTTCTTGCCTGTTGTCCTTCATGGAAAGTATAAGAGGTCAACTATGGAAAATGTTGTGGGGTGATTTTCATTCAGTAGTTCTCTCATACAGGAGATGACAGCTTGCTTTTAACAAAGCTTCAGCTGGCTAACGGTGTCATTCTTGAAGTGTTTCACATCTTACTTTTCCGGGAGTGTCGAGGTTTCGGGGCAGCTGCCCAGGGACCTCTTCGTGACCTATTGAGCAACGCAGATGAGCGTTTTGGAGCAGTGTCCTACGTTTGGCATCTTGATCTCGGATTGGTTTAAAAACCAATAAGAAAATCTTCTTTAAAACTTTTCCAACGAGAAGACATTTAGTAAAAATTAAGAACACAGCTAAGAGAGCTAGATTTCTTTTCTGATTTCTTTTCTGATTTCTTACTCTTTGGTACTCCGTAAGCCTTATTTGTGCTTTCAATTACTGGCAGTGTTGGGAAGGTTACTTTTTAAATGTATTCCATTACAGAATACAGAATACATGCCCCAAAATGTATTCTGTAACGTATTCCGTTACGTTACTCAATGAGAGTAACGTATTCTGAATACTTTGGATTACTTAATATATTATCATGCTGTTTACAACTACATGAATGTACTATTGCTGTGATTTATTACTGTTACTGAAGGTCCGCGGCTCCGAACCGTAGTAAAGGGACCTCTGGCTAATACGGTGGGTTCGTGTCGGGCTCGTAGCCGAAAACTAGCTTTACTTTGTTGTCTGGGTCAACTTTGCTAGCGAGAGACAGAGAGAGGCGTTGAAAGGCTGCTCCAACAGAACTTATTGTTTTTGGAGGAAAACACGAACACGGTGTACAGTCGAGTCTTAATAGCTTACTTACAACTGGGCTCGTCAGGCTCTCTTCTTGGCTGCAGTGGTTATTATTATATTTACATGCTTCCAGCTCCCGTTTTTGCTCGATGACAGCTCGTACTTTTCCTTTTTCTCCCTCCCTCGCTCACAGACACATAACGGGTATGGCAGTCCATTCTCCCTGCAGCACGGACTACACTGCCTATGATGCTACATTCTTTAGAGCTATACCGGTAGCATTCTGCCTATTAGCTTAGCATAACAACAACAAAAAGGCCTCTCTCACCCAGGAAACACGCAGAGAGAGGGTCACCCTGTAACCATGGCAACCGTAACGCTGCCGCCTGGAACAACAGAACGTAGCTGTCAAACAAACAGTGTTGCCAACTTAGCGACTTTGTCGCTATATTTAGCGAGTTTTTAGACCCCCTAGCGACTTTTTTTCTAAAAAAAAAAAAAAAGTCGCTAAAAAAAAGACATGAAAGCGCATATCGCTTTTACTCTCAACAAGCAGCGGGTGCTGTAACGCAGTCATTTCTTCTTTTACTCTTTTACTGTTATGCTGTTTTGTGGATCACAAGGTTTAAAACTACTTATAAACACACACACACAAAGTAACTCCACCAGAGTGCCTATTTCGGGTCACTTTTGCCGTCCAAGCCCAGATTAAGGAGCAGGGTTGGAATTGTGACATTAAAAAAAAACAATAATTGCTAAAAGAAATTTAATTTGTAGTTCTAAATAAACTCTAAATGCATTTAGGACGTTTTTTACTCACTTTATGTCTCTTCCACAATGTTATTTCTCTCTCCAACAACATAGATTACAATTACATTAGCATGACCAATTATGCAAATTAGGTGATGACGTCATTTAGCGACTTCTAGTGACTTTTAGGACAGCCAATAGCGATTTTCCTTACTGAGGAGTTGGCAACACTGCAAACAAAACCCAAACAGTCCTGACCCGCCACAATATGAAACAGGGAAGTACCGCCGTGTAATCCATTTATTTCAACAAAGTAACTGTATTCTAAATACCACCTTTTTAAACGGTAACTGTAACGGAATACAGTTACTCATATTTTGTATTTTAAATACGTAACGGCGGTACATGTATTTCGTTACTCCCCAACACTGATTACTGGTTAGGAGAAAGCGAGTGTATTTAGTCTTTGCATCTCCAAAACATTTGTAAAAAGCTTATAGCTTGGATACCTTGCATTCAGATTGCTGAACGACATTAAAATTTTTTGATAATTATCTGTTTTTCTTTTGTGGTTTCCTTCCTTCCTCTTCTATTGCTTTCCATGAAACTGAGTAATGGAAACATGTTTTAGCTTTAACTGTTCTATCCCTTGTCAACATAAAGCTCCGTTATATTAGAGACAGAAGTCACGTGTGCATGTGGAGGAAGTGGTGTAATATCTTAAAGAGTTGTTGTAAAGTTGTTGCGAGGAATCTTGGAGAAAGCGTGTTCGGTGTGTTTCTCTTCATGAAAAAAAAATCTATTAAGAAAAACTAGATTCATTACTGGCTGGCTGAGCACAACAGGAGGGGGAAATTTAAAGTAGTTACACAATCACATTTTTAAAAAAACTAAAAACGTTTGTAATAACAAGTTGGAAACTCAAGATGAAAGCCAAACTTCAGCTCAGTACAAAGCATTTGGATACAGGCCATGGAAAAATGAAGTCTTTTATATATGAGAATAGAATTTCTGGCAAATAATTCACCTCTCACTTGTGTGCCAACATCCAACAATTATTTTACACATAAATCCCGCCGTGTTAATTAGTCACACACGGGACAAAAATGGCTACTTTGCTTTCAAATCAATGTGTTTCAAATAATCGTTTCCGCCGCTTGTATTCCCATTACTGCTAAAGATCTCATTATATTATAATCTATTTCATTTTGTTTGTTATTTTAGGAGACAAATAAAGAGACAGTTTTCATCTGTTACTGGTTTGTCTACTTAGTATTGTTTTAAGCCCACATGCAGCACACAATAACAATCTTTTTGAACACATGCAGTTTTCCCATGTCAAGCCTTCGGACCTCTAGCTGTAGCTCTTTTAATATGCCATTATAATGCATGTGATCTAGGATGCTACTTTGCTAATAGCTAATCTGTTCTTACTAGTCCAGTTGTGTTTTTGAATGGCTAAAGACAGGTGTGGCTGTGATAAGTTCCTCCAGTTGGAAACGCTCTCAAATGTCACTCTGCTGCATGGTGGCATGCTGTATCTCTTTCATCCAGTTTCTCCACCTTGGCTTTACTTTGCTACTCTTTACCCGTCTTCTTGATTCTCTGTTTAATATCACCAATTACCATACATATAAGCTCTATTATCACAAATATTTCAATCTGTCTGCCATGGTCTTTAACTATCCCCAGGAGTCCTCTTAAGTTTTTAATGTCAGCCACGGCTCTATACTGCTCACAACATTTATAACTCAAGCTATGACTAACTAGAGTCAGTGTAGACAGGACTCTTGCAACGGTCAGCGGGTTCAAACAGCCGTGAAGCCTAATGTTACGTTAAAGCTGCATTAACTGTATGTTTGTTCCTGCAAAGCAGATTTATGAAGACAGCTAAGATGAAAGTGTTGTCAGTCCATTAATAATAAATAATATTAACCAAAAGTAAAGACATGTGGCGATAGTTTTACTTTTCTTTTTTTACTATTGGAATACTGCTAATTTTTTTTTTTAATGAAAAACAACACTGGAGTTCTTGTTTTTCACCCCAAAATGAAACTGAGCACTGATGATGCATACCAGCTTTTCTCTACTGTACATTACAATACACATTTATTGGCGCAGACATATCGCTGCATTTCAAATACACATGAACAGCGTGTACTGTGTGTCTATGACCGCATACGGTGCTGTGTGCATGCAGCTAACTCCTTTTGAGAAGCACTATCCTAATCACGGTTTGCTGAGTGTTGGTGGAGATAGCTGGATTTAAAAGCAACTTTTCTTGAGAAGAAAAGGGGTGAGGAGCTGTGCATGCTAATAACCAGTGATATATGATATAATTTCTTCTCTATTATTTCTGTAAGTATTTTTCCAGCTGCATTCAATTAGACTTGATAAAGTGCAAAAAAAGAGAAAAAAAGCAGGAACAAATCACTTCTCTAATTAAACTTTCACACGGTTGTGTAACCTCACAAATCTCTATAATGATATCCACACATGAATGTGGATTTTCTTTGCCAAAAAAACTTCTGTAATTGTTTCCTGTCCCAATACTATTATCCATAAAAATAAAGCAGTTATGACTCAAACACATTATAAGATTTATAGCTGAATTTTCCATAGTTTTTTTTATTTGCATTTCATTTATAGTTCAGTTCTGGCTTCTTTCCAAGCTGAGTTTGCTTATTTTTTAATAGTATGACGGGTATTTGTCAGTGTCTCGACTTCAATAACACTGGAATACACGTGACAGTACAGCCATAATAATGTTAAAGCAGCAGATTCTATTAATGTAGTCATCCCAAAACCTTTGCATTTGAATTTATCTCTATATTCTTTGATTAATGTATCAGACGTTTACACTTAGCCTGGCTTTTTAGTTCCGTTTTAGTTAACTGGAATGTTTTTCCACGCTTTTACTTTGGTTTTGGTTAACTATAATAACCTAGTTCACAGTCATAATCACACTGGATTTTAATCTGAGATATCATGTGGTTCTTTGGACTGAGCTGCTGGGCAGATAAGGAAGATAAACGCAGCTGATGAAGACTGACAAAATGCTCTTTCTATACAGATTTTGCCCGGAGCAGCAAAATGAGCACAAATTCATTTTGATGCATGTAAAATGCAATATTTTTGTACAAAATATAAATGTAAATTGAACATGTAGAGAGACTATAACAGGGGTCATAAAAATAATGGTAGATACTAATAGAGTATGCAAACTACACTGGAATTAAACCATAACTGGATATTAACTGCATTCCTCTTCTTTCTGTGTGGAGTGTGCATGTTCTCATTGTGTGTACTCTGTGTACTCTGGCTTCCTCCAAAAGTCCAAAGACATGCAAGATGAGTTGGTTGGCGACTCTAAATTGGCAAAAGTGTGAATGTGAATGAATGCCTGTCTCTCTGTGATAGCCCTGCAACTGACTTTTGATCCTTCCTTGGTGTACCCCACCTCTTGCCCTATGACAGCTGGGATCGGCTCCAACCCCCCGTGACCCTGAATTCCATTACTAGAAGAAAATAAATGTCTGGCTGGATGGATGGATTGATTTGTCTGGCATGTGACGTGATGTGGTCTGAGAAGGTGTCCGTTTGCTGTCAGTTCTGACAATAAAACACAGTACCTCACTGGACTGCCTCTGAAACTCGTATGCCTTTTGTAAAAGTGGCTGCTAATTCACAAATGTACCAAGTTTACACCGGAGAGAACAGCTCTTTCGTGCAGTTCCAGCAGGTGCAACATTTCTACTTGCAGCAAAGGACCACACAAGTCTGAAGGTTAAAGCCCTTGTTGGTGATGAAATGTGCTGTAGGTTACACGAATTACTTCTTTTACTAAATAGACCGAGAAGCTACTAGTTTGTCACACATCAGACTGATTATGTTGTTGGCAAATAAGGAAAATACATGAAACTTCCAATGTCCAATATCTGAAAGTGAGAAGTGTTGAAATGCTTGGAAAATGTCTTTGATCATGGAAAAACATTTTGTCTCGGGCCTAATGTGCACATTATGCAAATCCTGGAGCCAAACAAAGACATCCTTGAACTTTAAAGCAGGATATCATGTTAAATATACCTTTAATGCTCCAACAGGCATCATTGTCATTGCTGAGCATCAGTTTGCTATGTTTGGGGCTATGTATCTGTGAGAGGTTACTTGGCAACAAATAAACAGTTGATCTCATTGGGATCTCATGCTATCTCTGGCTGCATGTGTGTGCGTGTGTGTTTTTCTCTCGGTGGAAAGCTAAGCAGATAAACAAAGGGTTACGGGGGTCCTAATAATTACTGCCATCCTTTCACAAGGTGGAAAAGGGATTTAAGTCATGTGACTCTCAGGCGAAGCCTGTCACTGTTACATAACGTAGCAAAAGATATATGTGTGTATATGCGGTTGCATGCGGTTCCATCAGTATGTAAATGACTGTGAGTGAAGCTAGTGCTAACAATCAGTGAAGTCGATGATTATCGGTGATTGTTTGTGTCGCCTTATTGGGTGATGTCACTGCGTTCCCTGTGGCAGGTTATTCGAGTTGTGTAGTTACTCACAGCTAAATCCTAAACCATTTACAGAGCTCAAAGATATTCACTTTACACCCAAGGCCTGCATGTAGAAATGAGTGCATAATATGTGCATATTAAAGATTTTTTGAACAATGTCAATGTGCTAATAATAATAATCATGATCTCAGATTGATATCGAAATTCAATAGGAACAAAGATTAGTTTATTTAAGCAGTAGCTCAGAAACCAACCCAACACAAAGACACATTGAATCTCCATAGTCCATGAGATTTGTGTAAACGCACATGCACACACTCTCTGCAGAGATTCTTCATCAGTCATATTAACCATTCACATCCGCTAACAGCCCCTGCCTCTCCCCCCTTACCCCCGAGGATAAAATCTAACACCCTCAAAATAACCTGGTGAGTTATAAGAGTCAGCAGGGCCTCCATCCAACCTGCTCTGTTAATAGAAACAAAAGACAATTACTCTGGTATTCCTAAGAGTTAATTTAAGATGCTATAGGTGGCTTGATTGCCTTTGTACTCTAATCTCTGAATTAATAAACTGACATGCCACAGCCAGCATCGTGTCACACTATCTTTGTGGCGAAGCCAACTTATCTAGTATGTTGTGTGTGTTTTAGGGACGCTGCTTCAGGACCATTTTTGCCAGCTCAAGCATAAATGCTTACATGAGGGGCTGAAAAGGGTAGGACAACACAACAACATCCACAGGGCTTCCCTCGCGCCCTGGGATTCACGCCACACATGGTATACCCACTCATGTGGGATCAAGTTTCAAGAGTCCTTGTTCTTGTTCTAACGCTGCACCAATAGCAAGCGTGGCAAACTGCCAACATCCTTACTGAGGAGATCTTTTTTCTTGTAATAACATAGCCGTGGAGAAGATTTCTAAGTCCACTGCTAACGACGAGATCGAGAGCAAATCCCATCAGTGACCTCTTACCCGATGAGCCAAGGAAGTAGCGCTCCAGGGCAGAGCCGAACCCAGAGGGATTGTCCTTCAGATCACTGACGATGAAGGGCTGCATCGTGGCGTTCTGATCGTTGATCGGCCAAGTCTGACCCCGAACACTGGCACCCCCGTACCAGGATATGTTGGCCATGGAGAAGCAGTCCTGAATAAAGACACGCATGTGCAAATATACATGCAATCACACATTAAAGGGAAAAGGGAAAGAAAACCAGAGTGAAATGTTTGCATACAAGAAAAAAATAAAATAAAACAGTGATTAACTAATTCAATTAACTTTATAAAAAGCCATATATTATTAAAATAGTAGCTCAATTAAGTATGGAAAGAGTAATGTTTGTGAGGAGAGGGTAAAAAATTTAATTTGGTTTTAAAACACTTTAGCAACCTCACTAAAGGGCACCAACATTTTGTCAGTATTTGACAAAATAATAAGAAAAGAAAAGAGAATAGAACAGAAAGTTTTTCGTTGTCATCCCTGCTCTGTGGTAAATATATGGAAATTAGAAGTACAGCAGTTGATGCAATAGGGCAGCAACTCTCAAGAACAAATTATTTAAGAGCATCTAAATATTTTAGGAGACTTACAGTCCATAATAAATTTCATTTCTGTTCTCAAATTAGGATTTTACTTTAATTTAAACAGCTACAAATGTAACAACATTATTCATAAAAGCATTGTATTAATGTTTTTTTGACTGGATGAGTTAATGTAATATTTGAAGTTCAGTGTCAGTTAAGGTTACATCTGGTTTATCAGTGAAAAAAATGCAGGGATTGAGCGTCAGAGAATTTTTAATTTTTTTAAACGAATGCTTCCCTTCTGTTTTCAAGAGACAAATACGCAGAACTTAAGTTTATTTTTTCACGTCAGCAAATCTGGGCTCCATTAAGCAGTTTCAAAACAGGTGCCAAGTAGTCACCTGAGAGGCTCTGGGCAGGATTTTTGGAAATTGTGAAAATAAATGTGACTTTGGTTTAGAAGATTTTCTGTGAGCAGTCACACCACATGACAGGGAGTTAAGTCGAGGAATGTTCCAGTGGGGACAGATTAACCTACCCAAACTTTGCAACAGTTAAATGCCTCTGACGATTAAGGCAGGGGAAAGTGCAGTAAGTACTTCACTCAGTGTAGTTAATTAAATGGCTTTAGAAAGAGACAGAAATGAAGCATAACAAGTCGCCTACAACGATTTGACAAATTTTTTGGTCCCCTTTCTGATTTATTTATTTCTTTATTGTCTATTTGTCACACTTATGTTTCAGATAATCCCAAAAAAATTAATATTAGACAAACAAGCCCCTCTTACTCTAACTCTAGTCCCACAGAATGAGACATTATCCACAAATGGAGAAAACTTGAAAAAGAAGAGACAGGTCTACCAAAATTACGATGAGAGTGCACTGACAACTCGTCCTGGAGATCACAAAAGAACCCAGAATAGCATCTAACTTGCCTCAGTTAAGGTCAGTGTTCATTATTCAGCAATAAGAAAGAGATTAGACAAAAATGCCATCCAATGGAGAGCTCCAAAATAAAAACCACCGCTGACCAAAAAGAACAAAAAAACTCATCTTGCATTTGCAAAAAAACATTTTGGCGATCCCCAAAATTTTGGGAAAAACATTCTGTGAACTGATGTGACAAATGCTTTTTGCAAAGTTTGCGTCCCGTTACATGTGGCTTGAAAATAGCGGAGTATTTCACTAAAAGAGCATCCTATCAAGAGTCAAACATGATCATGAGGGTCTGTTTTGCTGCTTTAGGACCTGGACGACTTGCAGTTACTGATGGAAGCTTGAATTCTGCTTTTTCCTAGAAAACCTCTACCAGAGACTGTCCGGCTATTCACTGAGGCTCAAGCACAGAATGATCCAAAATACACAAGCAAATCCACCTTCAAATGACTACAAAAAACTAAAAAAAAATTAAGGTTTTGGAGTGACCTAGTCAAAGTCTGGACTTTAATCCGAGTGAGACACTTTGGCGTGACCTTGAAAAGTCAATTATGCTCAAAAACTCTTCAATGTTGCTGAATTAAAACAATTCTGCTCAGAAGAGTGGGCCAAAACTACTAGGATGACTAAGACTTATCATAAACACTTGATTGGAGTTCTTGCTGCCAAGGGTGATACAAGCAGTTATTAGGTTTAGGGGGCAATTACTTTTTCACATAAGGCCAGTTAGGTTTGAACAACTGTTATTTGCCAAACCGTTTTTGTGCTTAATAAATAAAAGCATCATTTTAAACTGTATTTTGCATTTATTCGTGTTATCTTTGTCTAAAATACATGAAATTGTAAAACTAGCTTGATTATCTGAAACAAGTACCAAGTGTGACAAATATGCAGATAAATAAATTTTAAAAAGAAGGAAAGGAACACTGTATGTGCGCATGCTTGTTTCACGTAGTTTAACATAATTCCCATACACTGAAGATCAATATAAAAATCCAGTTAAATTTAAAAACATTTATACAAATTTAAAACATTTATCCTGCGTTTGCCAGAATTGCACTTTGAAAACGATATCATTAATCACGTATGCCGCAAGAAACACATTTAACTCTCCAATTATTTTTCTAAAAGGAGATTTCTACCATTTTGAAAGCTTCTGTTTTCCGTTAATAAGTTATATGAACAGATTGTGAGTGAAATACATTTTTTCTTCTTGATTATTGATATGCTTTTAAAGTTCTTATTCTATAATATTTGACGGAGAAACTGCCTTATATTACTTTGCAAAGGGACCTGCTTATAAATTGCTGCACGCTGTGCACCAGAAATAGGCTGTCATCAAAGCAGGGCAATGTCATTCCGCAAACTACAAACTACAAAGGGGGACATTAATGTTCCTAGCCTGAATAAGGTGCAAAACTGGGTTTGCACTCCACATTTTGCTGTGATTTGTGTATTTCGTGTGCACATAAAGAGAAACACTACCTTCAGCTCCACATGACAGTGTACCGGTGCCCAAGTCATGCTGTAACACTCCGTCTCCGTATCCTCATTCGCTTCGAGCGAGATCTTCACCTCGGCCACCGAGTCCCAGGTATAGCAGAACTCAGTTTTATTGAGCCAGCACAGGTTCCTCACGAAGGGAATCTCTATATCGGTGTTCCCTACGTTCCCGACGTCAATTTCCACGTAGGTCTTATCCTCAGTCAGGGTCTGTATGAGCAGCGAGTGGGTTTTTCTCTCCCAAATCAGTCCGCTGAAAGTTCCCCTAAGGATCCAGTTTTTGTTGGGCTGGTCCACCACTTGCCAGTATATGATCCCGATGGTCATTACGAAGAAGACGGCAACCCCGAGACAGGCTATCGCTCCTTTCCAGGTCTCGTTCATCTCCTTCAATCCCGTATCCCATGTTACCTCTGGGATGGGGCTAGGGTTCCTATTTCGAGCGTGGGGCATGTTGTTTTTGAGATCAGCAAAGAGTCAAAGAGTAAAAATGCTGCAGAAATCTCTGAGCGTCAAAATCATCTGTTGCTTCATCATGTCATGGTGTTTTCAGTGAAGCTACAGTGTGAACCATTCTACTCTTTATCATTACACGGTTTACACTGCTGTTTTGGGTTTTTGCGCAATTGTGCCGGCAACAGAGACCTGTCATGTGAGGAAAGCTGTGAGAAAAAAAAAGAAGCCCAGCGCAGAAATAAAATGATATGAATGAATAACGGACTTACCACATACTGCTGATGTTTTAAAAGGATTGGATTTGTAAATAGCATTGGGTGCAGTGAGCTCTTAGGCAGCCTCAAGTAGGGTTTGGCAGCAATGCCTGCGAATAGCTCCTAAGACGCTGTCTTGCTTGTCCTGCACTTTCTGACGTAACGCCGGGTAGTTTCTTCAGAGGAAAGGTAGAGAGGGGGAAATAGGGGATCAAGGGGGCTTGGCAGAGTCTTGGAGGTGCCCGCCGGGGTGAGGAGGCCACGGGCAGCCTGGAAGGGAGGGACCCCCATGCGTGCTCCCAGACTCTCCCTGCGCTCTCCATGCGTAAAGTCTGAGCACACTTGTCAACTGTTGGTTTGGTAGACGGCGAGGAGCGTCTATTGGAAATGGCAAGGTCGGGGAACATACCATACCTCATCCAAATGAGATCCCCGGGTGTTTCAATGAAAAGCAAAGGGTAATGTCAAGGACTGATGGTGAAATCATGAAAGAAGCTTTCAAACATTTAGGATCGATTATATTTCAAATTATTCAAGCTTCAAGCAGTTAAAAAAAAAAATACAAATTTAATTTCATTTTGTTTTGGTGGGTTTTTTTGTCGTTGTTTTTTGTTTTGTTTTGGGGGGTGGGTGGGCGTTATCTTTGGGCTCATTACCACAATGGGCAAAGAAGTTTTTTTCCTCTATTTTTAATGACAAATAATTACGTCACTTGTTGACTGGCTCTACAGACTTTGCAGGGATTAAAATGTTTTTTGACAATTTGTTAGTTTTGCTGGTTACAAAATGTTCTTTATCACACATCTCTGCTGTATCTCCAGGGCCAAAGTCATATAGCTCAAAGCAAATACATTACAGTAAAACTACTCCTTTATGCATTATGTGCATACGTTATACCAAAAAGCTATATTTTGAATATATAAAAAACACTGGCCTTGGTGTTCCTCCTTAGTTACATATATAAAAAAAACCTTCCACACATAAGAATAGACTATTAAAATAAATACATGGCACAAAAAGAAAAGCCAGTGCAGAGCAGACAATGCAAAACAAGATGATGGCAATGATTAAATGAGCTTGTGGCTTTTACATCCAGATGTGCCTTTCTCTGCTCTTTCTGTTAAGTGTCACTTGTTTTGAAAATGATCTGCATTCCAGCATGCGACAACAGCTTGCACTTAAAATAAGTTGTTAAACCAACATCCTGCGATACAGTAGCCAAAATGTTACAACCAAGTGTTTTGTTTAACGTGTTGCTCTTTAGTAATTGTGACTTTTGCACGTTTTAGATACAGCACTGTCACAAAAAAAGGAATCCATGGTAGATTCCATATGTGTTTTGATATTTAAAGACCTGTGTGTCATAAAGTGTGTGAAGTTTAGTTTGTTGTGTGTGCGTCCGTTTCATGTGAGAAAAGACATCTGAGGACAGAAATGCTGCAGGTGATGGTGTGATTGATTGAAGGTGGGATTCTGACTGTCAGCATTCATTTTGCCTTGAGTTATAAAGTCAGCATAGATTCACTGGACTTCTGGTAAACCCATACTTTTATATGGTAACTAATCTCAGTGGACACTGAGATTTGTTGATGCTGAACGCTGCTCTCACTGAAGCATATTTTCTGTTATGCAGTAACTTTTTGCAACCCAAGCTGTACACTGCTCATGTGCATTTTAATTTATCACTCTCCATTTATTTCAACACAAGTCTTATTGTAACATGTTTATGGCTCTTTTGGTATCAAACAAAACTTTTATTGGACGCAAAAATGAGACGAGAGGAATCACAGATCAGGAACAATGTTGTTACGTTTGTAGGCTGAGGTCTTCTGTGGTGCAGTGCACCAGATATCCCAAGACTGTTGACTGACATACCTTGAAGATCAGTTGCCCCTGTCCTCATTTATGCATGTCAGCCACTCCTCCTACCCCCCCGGTCTATCACATAACTCTGGCAGGGGCAGAGACACTGGATAAGTCTGTGGGAACCCGTGTGAGCGCTCTACCTAATCACCTTATTCCAAATGCAGTCAATTTAAAAATCTCTGGAAAACTGCATGCAGCTTTATGATTACATATTACCATAGGAATGTAGAAGAAGATTGTCTTGTTTTATTTTTTTTGCAGTGCTTCTATAAGCACCTTGTTTGAGAGACAAAGAAGCTGAACAGTCAGTTGATCTTTCAGCTTACGTCTTTCTTACAGTGATTGAATGCAGCAAGTATTCAGGACCTCGGGTGACATATTTGAACTGCTACCTGTCTCAAACTGTGACTGTGTCTTTTTGCATGTGTGCATGCACTGTACTTGAAGATATGCTCATGTGTTTTTGTGTTTTCACGCTTGCATTCGAAACCCTGAAATTCAAGTTCAGCGGTGGCCCTGTCGCAGCCAGGCTCTTGGGTCAGAGGTCAGGTTGGTAACTTCAACGGAACATCCGGGAGGGGGGGAGGAGGGTCTACATTTACACGCTATCCAGATTGCCCATGACACTGGTTGCTATTTATAGTCAGAGGATTGCTGCACGGCATGCACCCAGTCCATTCGAGTGTGTGAACATGGGACAAGAAAAAAACAGAGGACTCTGACCTTAACTGGCCACTACCTCTGACCACTCATTTAGTGTTGATGGCACAGGGGCAAATGTTTAATTAGGTTTAGGATGGACAGGCTAATGATTTATGCTTGCGGTGTCAAGTAGATTTAGTACTTTGCTTAGAGTTGAAATGATTTAAACCTTCAGTCATGTTCTCTTCCAACATAAAACATAAAACATCAAATATGAGATTATGTCAGAAAAACAGGAAATATCAGGAAACAGTGGTTGTGCACAATAGTTACTTATATATATATATATATATATATATATATATATATATATATATATATATATATATATATATATATATGTATATGTATATATATATATATACAACACTATGAGCTTAAGAAGTGGTTGTGGGTGCTACATGCCACAGTCAGCTTGCTCTGATGTGTATTAAAACATGTAATGGTAAATATGATTAATTCTAAAGTTCTGTATGTTGTCATTACACCAGGAACAATGACGAAAAGTCACTGGAATCTATGGCGGGCCCATCTAGTAGTTGTTAAGATATTTTGGTGTGAGCTGTGGCGGTGGAGCACCTTCTGACCACTGATGGATGACAAGCCACAGTGTCTTACTGTGTCGTATCTCAGGAACATCTGCTATAAATTGTCAACAGGTGATGAAAATGCTATTATAAACAGCTGCTGCCAAAAATGATAATTGGTTCCCCTGATACAGTTTTGCCTCATCCCTGAATGTGGTGCATAACACGCATAACATGCTGTAGTCCAAACCTACTATATGAGCCTCGCCTGTAACAGCCGAAGGCCACTTTTAACTCAATTCTAGTTTGAAAGCATTCTCTCATTCGTTGCTGTCTGTCTTTATTTTTGTTTCTGTAATTCCTAATCATCCGCTTTAATGTTTCTGTGCAGTGAGATGCTAACGTGCTACTAAGGCGCTGTTTTTGTGTAAAATTCACTGAATGTAAGGTATTTGGCTGATAAAGGGTCTAAAAAAACCCCCTCATTACAGTAAATGTAATAGCTTAGGTAGTGCTGCTTTCACCTTGCGAGTCTGTGTATGTTGTGTGTATGTTTGTGGACAAATTATGGTTCTAATGACAAAGACCTACTTTTGAGGGTGCTTGTGTGAACCTATTTGTGGACAGCTTTGGTTAGCATTACAAACGTGCACGATGCTGTCATGCATCTTTGTCACATTAGCTATCACATAGCCTGTTTTACCCAAGCAACTGTTTAGGGAACGAGCTGGACCATTCCTCAAGAAGGTTTGAAGTGACTTCAGAAGGAATTGCTAAAACAGTGGATCTCGTTACGTGCAAAACTATTGAATTCAGCTGACAAACTTTTCCATCCATGTCTGGATCTTTAATTTACTGTTTCCTTTTTTTCTTTCTCTTGGATATCCAATACCGACGACTTCTCCTGCGACTGCCTGAGAGTCAGAGGGGGAAAGTTTCCATGCTGCCCCAGTGCTCACTCTTGGCAGGACAATGCCACAGTAGACTGAACTGTTTCCGTCTATCCACCTCTGCTATTAGAGCGCTCCCTCCTCCACCCTCGAATTCTCCCAGCTTTTACTGTCCCAAAATATACAATCTCTGCTTTGCTTTTGCTGTCTTTGTTCTGCTCTCTTTCACACAGACGCAGTAAAAAGTGATAGTGATGTTAAAAAAAGTATATTTTCAGTTATTGAATGACCATTGCTTTAAGAATGAATTGTAGCTATAGCAGCTACACGCACAACTGAGCATTAGTTACAATTGTTGCAGATACAAATGTGATAGGCTTTGTGTATGAGTGCATGCTTTTGCGTGTGTGGGTGTGTCTACTGTAGCTAAAAATGCAAGACGGACAAGCAGCCAAGCCACCGACCAAATCATGACTTATTTAAAATTGAATGATAAGCATAATCAGCTACATCTATTTTCCCAAAGAGCCCATTTTAAACAGTGATGAGAACAGTTGTGATATCCCAAACTCTGTATTAAAGCATGTCAATCTGTCCACTTAGGAAGCATAACTGATTATGAATCCATTCAACTTGTCTGGTGCAAATAAAAGCATAGATGCATTGGGGATGCAACAAAGAGACAACAGTCAAAACGGGAGTGGTTTTGCAGTTGGTCATGGTCAAAAAGCTACTGCTCTGTCTTTATCTCCCCTGACTGCACAGGCTCAGGAATGTAAAGAAGATACTAGAAGATGGCCTATAGCAGGAGGTGAGCTGGACAAAGGTGCGGATGGCCATTAACCCAGGAGCATGACTGATTTCTGCTCTTTTTGGTGAAGACTGGAGCAGCAATGCCGGAATCCTACAAAACTGCCTCCAGGAAGCTACTGTCTCCATGAGGATGGTACGAGAGCTCATTGCCCTTTAGCGGGAACTGTGCTCACGACACAGCACGGTGCAGATCATCTTTCTCCAGAGAACAGCAGAACCTGCAGGTCCACCACTGGCACTAGCACTGGCATCTTCAAAGTTGAGAACTAGCACATGACAGAAGTGAAAGAATCTGGAAACACTGCAGCGAATGTTAAGATGCCTGGGACATCATCATTCAGCGTGGCCAGATTGGCAGTGGGTTAGTAATGGTCTGGGGAGGCATATCTTTGGAGGGTCACACAGACCTCCATGTGCCAGCTAATGGTACCCTTACTGCTATTGGATTCCTGTCAGGAATATTTTTCACAAAGCTAGAACACAGATGCAGGATTAAGCCACAAGACTACTGTGAAATGTGCTCTGCTTTCAGCTACAATGGCAGAAAAATCACTGTAAACATATCTGGTATGAAATATCTAACCAGCCATTTTCTTATGCTTATTAAATTCAGGATTGCACGGGGGTCATGTTGCTATGAGGCAACAATGCTTAACGCTGATCCACTGTGTTGACCTGAATTGTTTATTTTATTTAATTTATCTGAATTTTATTAGGAAATCTCAGTGATATTGATGTGAAAAAAGTCAAATGCAGGATATAGATAATGATATTTAATATAAAAACACCCACAAAATACAAACAAACAAATACAGACTAGTGGCATATCAAATAAATATCATAAGATAAGATAACCGCATCCTTCTCCACATTCGTTACAGTGATTTTAAATTTAACAATAGTTATAAATATGCATAAGTTTTGATTTTTCTGCAAAATACTCTTAGTCCAAAGTGTATTAACACTGATGATTAATAAAATTATGATATAATTAGGAGTCACTGCCCAGGTGATATTTGCATTGCGTGTATAATGCAATGGCTAGCGCCCATTTGGTCATTGGCCCATTTATGTGAATGCTACTTTGAAGGACCAAAAGGATGCGCCGCCAACACCCAGATGCCAAACACCATTGGAGATCCCCAGAGGTCCCGTGACCAGGTATGAGCCTTGCATAAGAAGGATTTTCAGTGATATGGTGTGGCTGTTTGATGAATACTTCCTCTTAGTCAATGTCTGTCATCTTTTTTATTCTTCAGATATCCAAGTGATGCATTGAGATTGAAACAATCTGTTATTTACTTTCAGTAGAAATACTGCTGTGTATAAATAATAAAACAACTACTAAATGAATTTGTAGGTTATTACATGCACTCTGATAAGGTCTGTGTGAATGTATCAATCTATTATTAGTTGAATCGTGAATTTTAGAGCTTATAGAATTTAACCTATTTTAATGAACAATCCAGTGTCGTTATGCACAACAAGCAGCAACAATTGCATTCTGGCATTCAAGCTTGTGTTTTTAAAGCAACCGTCGCACCTCAGGCTCATCAGCATAATGGCTCCCTGCTACAGCGTCGTATCAGCTGTCAGATGAACCAGTTCCAAAGAAACAAACAAGTAAACAAGCAATGAACTCAGCAGCAGCAATTATTTATATTTCTTACAGAAAAAAAACAAAATGAAACTGGACATCTAGAGGCATTATTGGACACTCTGAAATAGTGCAACAAAATGCCTCATACACTGACGCAACTCTATAATAATAAAAGCCCTCCACACACACACACAGACACACACACACACACACACACACACACTCCATGACATCTTAACTGATGGAAACTCCCCCCCCAAGCACAGTGTGGATTGTCAGTGAGGTCCATTTCCTGCCAGATCTGAACCAGCTGAGCCACAGACTCATGTTCCACTCAGGGGGTCTTCAATCATCTTTACCCTTGGTGCAGGCACATTGTGTTGTAAGAAGAGACAACAAGTGTGGAGTCTGAAGCAAAGATAAGAAGATGCAGAGATGGGAGGAGGTCTCCCTCTGCTGATGCCTAATCATATATGTCCTGAGAATATACTCAAAATCTTCTTCTTCTATCAACTGCTCCCTTTAGGGGTCGCCAGAACAGTCATTTTTGCACATGAACAAACCATTGCAGGCTTTGTCTTTCTTTCCTTTCTGTCCAAACTGCTCAACCCGACTGTTTCTCTGATATACTAATTTCTCAATATGCTCACAACAATGACATTCTCAAAAATGAAACCAAATGCGTGACAAAGTAATTGAATCTTTTCAGTGCTTTTTTTTTTTTTTTTTACAAGATTTTGAAAGCTGCATAACAGTCCGGTATAACATGGGCATCTTTTAGTTTATAATTCAATAAGCTGAAACAAGGAGCACACATATCATACAGCTCACTAGCACCCTAGCATCACAGGAAGGTAGTATATCCAATGCGCTTGCGCATTGCCAATGTTCCCGGAAGTACATCCCTGCACGTGTAGGATTTGACAACCTTGAAAAACTATAAAGTAACTATCAGCGTATGTCTGTCAGTAAGAATTTCTAGGGATGCCAGTAACACGACTGCTGTGAGTATCAAGTGTTTTGTTTAAATAAGAAGCCTCAGTTTTACTCGTGGATACATTGCTAGTCATCTTTTCTGGCAGTTTAACCTAAGAAAACAAGCTATTGCTAGCATGTCTCCCAGCTGACCTGTATGCACTCTGTCCTGAATGCAGTCGGATTAGTCCACGTTGCTGTCAATAACTGTCAGTGTATTTTAGACTGCAAGTTATGTGCTCACTGTGAATTTCAGATAACTAAGCAACAAGAACTTAGCGGGCGCTAGCCTGCTATGCTAAAAACAAACGGCAGATAGCATGATGTTGGAGTTGTTGTGCAGTCACTTTGCAGGTTGGTGAAATTGCAGCAACTAATCTGCGGCAATATTAAATCATCGTAGGGGTAATGTGACTGTTTACGAGGTTTAACCCACGCTTATTAATACAGGGTGCTGTTATTAGTGCACCGTAGACATTGCATTGGGAAATGTGTAGCTTGTATTGCTGAGCTACGTAAATACACATGATCTTGCCTAATGGGGGTAAACAGAAACATCATAAACACATTTTTTATATTTGTTCAAGATCCAATAAAATGCTACACTGTTAATATTTGATAATTTAGGTTTGGAGACTTGGATTTGTCTGTTTTTTCAAGTTTCAGGGGGAAGTTATTATAAAGCGTGGCAGTGCAAAACAAACTCTGTGTGTGTGTGTATTTAATAATAGATTGTTTCAGTGTCTCATATTCCTTTGAGTATCCCCCATTTACCGGCTGCATTTGGTATGTAAAGGAGATCAAGACAGGTGATGTTGCTAGCCACAAGTTTGTGTCTGGAGGAAGACACATCTTTGACCTCACATCCTTAGGTATAGACCAGGAGTGCTAAACATAAAGCCCCGATCCTGCCTGCTGGATTAACTGTATTTTTATAAATTTTACAGCTTTTCCTGCTGATGACAACCTCCCCCGTAGCCATTCATACTATACTGAATCAATTTAAGCAATAAAACAGTTAAATGACAGAAAAGCTCCCATTTTTTTACTGTCTACTATAGAAATTTAAGTTAAAACAAGAAAATTTCACTTTAAGTTTTATAAATAGGGACAGTTTGGGCAGTGAGCTGCGAGAACTTTTCTGTAATCTTTCACATTTTTCATGTAGAAAAACTGCAATGTGCTGTTGAAAATGCACTTCTTTATTTTATATTAAGATATCTCAGGGATTAAATGTGTAGGGAAATCTATTTACACTGATAAAAAAACTGAGTTTTATTTGGCCAGCTTAAGATCAAAGCGGACCTTATGTGGCCCTCGATGTAAAATATATTTGACATCCCCGGTCAAGACCTCTGTAGTTCAATGCTCTTGATTTCAGACAGTTATTCTTGCCCATCGTTATTTCTATTTGTTTTTTCAATTTCTCTTAACTAAGTAAAAGGAAAGATGTGCTACCTGCTTATATGGCAGTGACTAAAATGTCCAAAGAAATTCCATTCTACGCATTTGTGTGAGATGAAAGTTTAAGGAACCGTTCCAGATATTTTTAGTAGAAAAGGGAACCCTCTTGGTGCTGGACCTCAGCTGCTTATCTTAAATCAAACAAAGATTAAAGACATAATTTTACTTGTTTATCTAGGTAGCAGTTATTGTGATTTTTTTTTTTAGACAATATTATAGGATTCATGGGAATTATATCAAGGATAATAAGAGCCAGCCTGTGCATATCTCCTCAGATATCCTCTCTACCAGCTGGGCAATCCCCAGCTGAGGATCTTCAGACCGAGCTGGTTTCTGACCCTGGTGAGGCCGGGAAAAGAGCAGCCTCAAGACACTGTCCAGTTTCGCATCCCAATGGAGTAAGTCTTTGATTATAAACGTTAATATGTATGAGTTCATTACCATACACCTTTAATTATCATACCATTCTCAGGTAAATTGATTTTGCTGCACATAATACTTGGAGAAAGTTTTACTATGCACAGATTAGTGCGTCTGTATTAGTTTAGACATGGTTATTTGTCCATAAAATATAAAAGTGGATGCCTATTATTCTTTGAGTAGGAAAACATAAAGGTGATTGCTGGAAAACTAAATTACAGTCTCTGGTGTGTTATATTCTTCTCTATTTTAAATGTGTTTGTGACCCAACATCAGTTCACTGAGACTGAAAATTGTCTTTTAGTTTACATTTAGGTATTCTAATGCTACTCTTTTCCCTGATGTAAACAACAAAGACCTCACAATGTCTCAGCTCACACACCCCTTTCCCCCAGCCCTTAAAAAAAATCAACAAAACTCAATATTTTATTTGTCATTCACTTACTGTATGCATACTTGATTCATTTCAGCTCTGTGTGAGACTCAGGGAAACACTGCTAATATGATGACTCGATGTGTAAAGCAGCCAGTAAATCCCACGCTTAACTTCCTGTTAATACTACTTTATTTAAATGCATAGTTACTTTTTCAAGCAAATTGTCTTTTGTAATCACCAGCACCTCTAATCACCTCTTTGTGAACTGTAAATGAAAAGTCTTGAAAAAGTCTTTTGGGAGAGATTTGAGTATTTCCTAACATATTAATTTAACAGATCTCACGATAGAGCTTGTTGTACATAATTATTATCAGATATAACGCCTCTGATCTAAAATACTTCAGTCAGTGGAATATTTCATTTATAGTTTTATTGCCACAGTGTTTTTTTCCTGTCTTTTTCCACGGTGCCATAAATAACATACTAGTCCATTTGTTTGGTCCTTTCAGGCTGCCATTGCCCATAAATGCAGATGCTTATCGTTTGAAGTCTGCGTATTGTTCCAGTTGTAAATATGTACATGTGTACACACATTAATCAAAAATCACAAATGCTTTACTTGTACATACTGGCCCTTTTATAAGCATTCACTCTATCTCTCTGTTTAAGTACAAGCTGTTCAGCCCTAGAGCAGATTTCCTTGGATTGAGGATCCTTTTTTCTTTTTTTTCTTTCTCCATATGCGATTGATAATGAACACAAAACAAATGAGTAAGAGTGGTCAAGTGACTAATCCAAGAAGAGAACAAAACAAAACTACACTAAACTTAAAAAAGATATAATGAACATAAAATAAACTTTAAAAAGACCTAATCATTTTTTGCCCTGTATATGCTGTAAATTTATTTTAGAGTTTAGACTGTAGTTTCAGTCGAACGTATGGTACGATGAACATATGTTTTGCATTTACTCTGCAGTAATTTATTTTTACTGCCACAGTAACGGTCTTGCAGGACCAGTAATATGTGCCTGATGTTTGATGTTGTGGCCACCAGGTGGTGCGACAGGCTCAAAAACAGAAAACTGAGGCCTCAGTCTTCCACAGCGTAGATAGTGTGTACCACCTCATGATTATCCTCTAACGAGCTTAGTTGCAACAATGACTTGTGACAGGCCGTCATTTCACTCTCACACGGAGAGTGACGCATGAGGCAAGGTCAAAAGTACTTTTATTTGGCTTTGAATCAGTTTGTACACATCGAGTCTTCACCATTAGTCTCTCAGAGAAGCTGCATCAACAGCGAGACAGAAAGGGAAGGCAAAACTAATCTTGTCTGTGTAGATACGATGTTCTTATTTTGTCAAGTTTCTGCTGTATCTATGTCACAAAACGTGACAGGAGGTCCAGTCAGCACTTAATAGTGACAAGCTGATTTTGACTACCGCTACAAGCCAAGGTCACGGAGGTTACCAACACTCCCGAGGCAATGAGAAGCCCAGAACCCACACTGGGGAGAAAAATTGAAGTTTGAGGCAGATCATCTATGTGTCTCTGGTGGGGTTTAGACCATAATCTGTTCATCCAGGTGCCTGGCCTCCCACTCTGATTCTTGCCTCTTCTCTGCCAAACTCCTAGGGTGCTTATGTAATTGTGTGTCTTTGTGTGTGTGTGTTTTTCTGTATATGCTTGTAAGTGTGAGTGTGTCCGTTTGTGCGACTGGTGTGTTTCTTTGTGTATATATGCACAAAACTGGGTAAGTGCAGGGTGCGTGTGTGTTTATAAGGGTGTGTAAGGTGTTCTGTTTTTTTCCTCGCAGTCTTTGATGCTTGCGAGAGGTGCACGGCTGATTGATATGCTGCTGGGGCCTCAGTGTGTGCTTGGAAACACTGTGATTTTTTTTTTTTCACTTTTCTTACCAACATCGTAGTAAATGGACCCACACAGAGAGACAATGACAAATGTCACTCCCACTCCCAGCTTATTGATAAGTCTGAGTCACTGTGGCAGTGAAAGCTGTTGTAGTTATGATTCTCAAGTGTAGGCGGTGTAAGCGTGGGTAAATTTTAGAGCCGAGCAGCTGTTAATGAGAACGGGTAACTGTTGGCGTTCTCAAGAGAATAACACAAGGTGGCCTTTATCTTGCTGACACCTGGGAGCTCGATATCCATAGTTGTTTGTCTTGCTCTCTTTTGCTTTTCTCTAGTTTTCGTACTTTTTGGCAGTATCGCTCACTTTCTGGCATGTCTTCCTCCATCCTTTCCCTCTGTCCCACCCTGGGCCTGCTGTTTATTGTGCTTTTCTTAAGCACTTTGCTATGTGTCCAAAATCAATCCTTCTTTGACACTTGTTTTTTGAGACACCTGGGCTGTGTTCTCTGGAAATTCTCTGTCTACCTGCCAGAGGGAGGTATTTGTTGGTCTTTTTGATTGTTCTCAAACCTTTTGTGCTATGTAAGTATTTCCCCTCTGTTCTATAACATCATCAAATTTCTAGGCTCACACCCACGCACACCTTCTTGTACCTCACCTGGCATGGCGAGAGGCCAGTACACTCTCTCTCACACACACGCACACATGCACACAAAGAAAAGAGCATGTCATTGAACTTTCAGTTGAGTCTGCTACTCAGTCACATTTCATGCTTTGCAGACTAATAACTATGAAACCAGACCATGCTGTGGTTTCTCACTCTAATCAGACTTGAGCAAACTGACCCCGTAGTACTGCACCTCACGATTTCTTTTGCCAATGGTTCAGTTCCTGGACCTAACAGTGTTGGAGTCACCAATATATCCGGTCACCTCTTCAACGTAATAAGCACACGTTTGAAACTGTGTCATTTTTTTTTCATGCTTGTAAACCCAAGTTAATGTCATATTAAGTCATTTAGCCTGTAGATTTGTGATGTAAGCTCTATTGACCTGTTTCTCGGTAAGAACTTTTGTGACTTTCAATGACCGGCTCTTTGATCTATTTTTGTTCTATTGTCAGGCTGCAGGGCAAATAAAAAAACTCTAATCCTTCACACGCTGCTTTTATGCTCTCAACTTCTCAACTGTCTCTTTTCTCCTCAAGTCTCGGGTTCCTTGGCAGCTTTCCCTCTAAACAAAGTCGGCTACTATGATCTTGATACTTAGTGTTTAGCACTTTATGTGTGTGTATTGTCTCTGAAGATGGGAGGGTTAAAGTAGAGACTGTACGTATCTCAACCGAAAATTGACAATGGGCAGGTCAACAATGTGGAGCGGCTTTCGTTTGCCTTTCATCTGTGCAGAAGATACTCTCCTGTTTCATTCTCACCGCTAAACCACTTTGACGCAGTGCGCTTTGATGTTCATGTGTGCATGTATGAGTATGTATGGGCTGTGTAGTGTACCTTCGATGTTTAAACTATTGTGTGTGTATATAAAGGCCTTATTAACTTAAGCGCTTCTAGTTTAATGTTTCCCTGACATTTACCATAAAAGTGTGCTGTTTGTCTTTATTAAGGCATTTTTCTTCAGTGTATAATCCATGTATTATTTCTTTTAAGACCCCGCCTCCACCCCCCCCCCCCCCCCAAAAAAAAAAAAAAAACCCAAAAAAACCCCAATAAACAAAAACCTGTTAGATTCACAGTTGATGCAAAAGCAATTCAAACAGCAAACAACCAATGCCTGAGATTTCTTTCCCTAACTCGTCAATAATTCTTTCCATCGGGTTCTGGTGCAGAACCAGTTCTCCTTGATTCTGATTCTCTGGACTGAACGTTTACTAGCTTTACTATGTAAAGCTAGGATATTATCAAGTCACGGTGGATGGAGTCTGTGGGCTGCGTCGGCTGGTCATTAGTGACTTTCTTTATGTAACCCCTCCCAGAACCGTTAACGTCAGTGGTTCGAATAATGTCTCTGTGGTAGCTTTGTTTTTACTACCACCAGTCTTTTTTTTTTTTGTTTGGTTTGTTCTTGTTGAATAAAAATAATGATGAAATACATGAACTGGTTCTACACTGGGTGCCACATCGGGGTCGAGAGGGTTATGTGTGATCATAAAAAGCCTAATGGCTCCTGATGAGATCTTAAAGGAAGGGCAATTTTTAAACTGTCATGTGCGTCTGTTACTTGTAAGCTGTAAACCAAAAAGACTATGAGCAGCCAAATATTTAATGCAGCTTTTTGTTCGTCAAACAAGGGGCCAATTAAATGTCTTTTAGTAGTTTCTGAACAAAGTAATCTTTCTATGGTTGTGACAGCAAAATCAAGCTTATACAAAGTGATGTTTATCTTTAAAAAAAAAAAAAAAGGAAATAAAGCACTATAATATACTTCCTACTCTAACCTTTGTAGGCCACAAGCCTAATTCAACCCTTCACACAGCGCTTTGCTCCTAGACATTTGGGTTTGGTCTCAATCACAGACCTCCAGATTAGCAGATGACCTACTCTTCCTCTTGAGCCAAGAGCAATGCCATATTCTTACAATGTAATGTTTTTAGAGTGGAATCAAAATCAGTTGGTACATTTTTGTGTTCATAATTCCCAACTACACTTTGTCTTACAGATGACGATCATTTGAGCCACAAATTTTTATTTTGGATTCATCGTTCTGTAAGACTTTCAGGCATTGATTTGTTTTTTTTTATTTAAAGATAATTTGGCATGCTTCAGACTTTTCTACCTGTTTTGATATCCTTTAGAATGGCTTCTTGACAGTCACCCTTCCATTTAGACTATGATGATAATGCATCTATTATTACTTAAATTAACAGGTTGCAGATCAAAGGAAAGGCCAGATGCATCACTCAGGTCCTGTGTCAGGTCTTTGCTGGATGTTTTTCCTATTTGACATGACTTTCAGACACTGTTCATCTGCTGTAGACAGAGTATAAGTTGCTAAGTTTGCTAAGTTGTCTGTATAGACCAGGGGTCTCGAACTCCAGGCCTCAAGGGCCGGTGTCCTGCAGGTTTTAGATATCACCTTGGGTCAACACACTTGAATCAAATGATTAGTTCATTACCAGGCCTCTGAAGAACTTCAAGACATGTTGAGGAGGTCATTTAGCCATTTAAATCAGCTGTGTTGGATCGAGGACACATCTAAAAACCGCAGGACACCGGCCCTCGAGGCCTGGAGTTCGAGACCCCTGGTGTAGACCCAACACTGGCCCATCCCTGACTAAGGTGCCTCTTTTGCGATTGAGTGATTCATATGTAAGTATTAAGTAGCTTAACAAACAACGAATATTCCTCTGAAAAAAATAAAGTACTGGTGTGAAAAAGCAGCCAATGTCCAGAAAAACACTTTGAAAGACTTCGGGAAAGCCTGGAAAACTATTGCTCAAGACTGTTTTAAAAAACTGCAAGATGCTCAGAAACAAAATGTAAAGAAATGGGGCTGGTTTAAGACTTTTGCACAGTACTATAGTGGAACTTAATACTTGACATATGAATCACCATGACCCTTCAATATAAAAGCAAATTGAAGGGACTCTTGTTGTGAATTGATGCTATATAAGTAGAATTGAATTGAATTCAACTTGGGTACCAGGTTGTCAGTTTATTACAGAAAATTGAGATTTTGTTGACACATTAAGGATAACAGTTCTAATGGGAGTTTTTTCAGTATTGTCATACACTGTCAAAGCCACCTCTTGCTCTTGCTCTTTTTCAAAAGTGTCCTTTCATCTACTTCTTTCATGCTTTCAGAGCACAGGTGTAAATTGACTACCTAAAACCAGTTGATGTGATACTGATAATCTTTTTGGCTCCATGCGAGTTAGCCCACATTTCAGAATAGGAACGATCCAGAAGCTTGTAGATTCTTTGCAAGTGAGCGATTACATCTGAAAGCAACTGCAAGTAGGTTAATCTGCAGATTGATGAATCTGCTTTATTGTCGCACATAAACAACCGTGTCACATTAAGAGAGAGCGAAAGCTTCAAAAGCTTTACCTCGTTTATGTCATCCTGCTTCCAGCCCTTCTTTCTTTAACACTGCATGATATTAGATCAAGGTCCCTTGTCTCCCTTTACACTCCCCCTTTAACAATGCAGAACAATATAACTTTTTAAACTGTTTTCTGACAATGAAGCTAGTGTTCCTGAATTAAACCTGCTTGGCAACAACGGACCATAATTGAACCTAATCCATCGTCTGCGTCATCTGATGCCCTTCTAGGTTTTGTGTTTGGAGTTCTTTCATCGTCTTGGCTGAGGAATCTTTGTAGCATGAGTGTTTGCGTATAAATATATACCAGTTGCTGAGGAACGATGCCGTTAGCCTTAGCAGTTGCTGGAGACAGGTTTTCATTCTTCCTGAGAGGCAGAAGTGCGAAAGGTTAGCTTGTGGAGTCAGATGGGTGTTTATACTGGGATGATGATCAGATGCTGCCTGCATCGCTGCTGGAGACGCCACGCCCTTTGTCTAAGTTTAGCCTTGTTTATGTGCACACTTAACTTGACATTTTCTCCTCAGCTTTCAGCCCAAGGCTTTCTTTCAGATTGGGTCCTGGTTTGTAGCTGAGATGGGAGTTATGTATTGACTTAGGTCACAGGAAAAACAGCTATCTCATGCAACCCCTGTCAAGTGTGTGTGTGTGAATATAGAGTACTGTGTAAAAATGCAAAGCAGTTAGATATACAACTAATGCCATAAAGTGATTTTATTTATCAGTTAACTCCACACAACATAATGAACAGAAAAAACACAACCTAATCAGTTTTTGTCTGCTTGTGGTTACAAATGAGTGCCAAAAACTTGGATAACAGTTTCTTTTGTTTGTTTTGGTAGTCACTAATGAAGTCACTAATGTCAAATAAACAAACTCATGTTGGAGCTTGATATGTCCCATTTCTGCCGATCAGTCCAGATAAACAGGTACCCTCATTACTTCAGTATGGCTGTTTCACAGCGAGCTTCGGTTTCAATTTTGGTTCTGTTCATTTGCTCTTTTCCACAATGGCCAGTTAAAGCATTTTGGGCTTTAAGAAGCAAACACAGAAAAAAATAATAACAGATAGGCCCAAACACATGGTGGGACAACCATTTGTTTACACTAATCACAGCAATTTGTGTTTTGAATGGTTACAGTTAGCGAAAGGTGATGCAACACACAAAGCAACTGAGGTCAAATAAAAAATGTGATTATTAAAAAAGAAAAGAAATGGTAGTGTATAAAAAGTAAACAGAAAAATATCCACCGTTTCATGATTTTACATGTTGTCTTTGCACTAGTTTTAATGAAATATTTAATTTGAATGATTTTCGAGTCATTGCAATTTTTTTAATTTTTAATATTTCCATTTTACATGTATCACAACTTTTTTGCAAAGAGTTTTAGTTCGGAAGACAGTTGTTGTCAAGTACATAACATAATACAAACATGAATCTCGGTTTGTAAATGTACACTAGACGCTCTTGTATCCAGCAGCAGAAACTTTAGCTCTACTCCCCCAAAAAGAGAAATTTATATAACCTGGTAATCTTTTTTTTTTTTTTTTTTCTATGATGGATGTCATTGCTGTGTTTGTGGTGGCTGGATAATTTGAGTTGTAAAAGCAGTTGGGATTTAGAAATATTCTCCTCATTAATCAGGATCAGTTCACTGTGCTAATGATCCAGAAGAGACCTCAGTGGCCTCTAAGCCACTTTCTTCTCTTCCAGTTCCGCGCAACTGCTTTCTAGGAAAACCCAACTGTGTAATCAGTCTTTCTTCCCTTCCTGATCTGACGTACCCCTGGTCACTTCGCTGTGCTTCACTGCCCTCTGGCACACACACTGTGAGACAGTAGTTATGGTGGAGGGGGGGGAGCGTAAATGGAGCAGAAGGTGGATTTGCATGCCACATCTCTTTCCTCTTGACAGTAGAGACAAATGCATCTAGAAGTGCTCTCAACAAGATCCTTTTTTGTCACAGTAAAGCAGAAGCCTCTTCACACTAATGCCCCTAGTGGACCAGGACCACGATTGAATGTTGAGAGGACGAAACTCACTGCCAAGTTGGTTCTCTCTTTTCATAGTTGGGCAACTCTCTGAAGTTGATGTTTAGTAGAAACCCTGTGATGGTCAAATCACTATATCAAGCCATATATTTTGATTAAATGGTGGATTTAAATGTGGAAATTCTTATTCAAGTATCAGAAAGAGCAAGGCCTCAATGCACAAATCTTAGAGGGTCAAAGAGAAGGTTTTAGTTCTGCACCAATGTCAGGTTTGCCAAACTTTAGTCTATTATAGGGGGAAAAGGCAATTGTTTGTATAGCATGGGAACATATATTACATCACTCTTAAGTACAAAGAGTCTTTGTATTCACAGATGGGGTTTTCTCATGCAAATGTTTGCCTCAGCTAATATTGTTACAACAACTCAAGGTATCGGGCCGTCACCTTGGAAAAACGGTGAATATTACATTATCCTGTTCTATTAAAGAAACGTATGAGGTGATAGAAGATGCCATATCCGAGGCACTCATGTCAGACCACAACGTCGCTATTAAGCACTTTGTCAGACGCATTTGGGAAGTGCTTTCTACCAGGCTAATCCAATTGGCTTGATTGATTAGCAGTTAAAAGCCTTTCTTTCCCTAGTCAGAGGAATCTGCTTCAAATGCTGCCCAGCAGGCTAGCTTTAGCTAGGCTGGCCTGCCGGATCAGTTGGTGCCAGGCCCACTTCCTGTGTAGGGTTTCACAGGACGCGATCAATACTTGCAGACAGCTAATTGGATGAACACTGACACTCACATTTCTCCTCTCCACTTTACGGTCCATAGAATAAAAGCTGAATATGGGTTTGTATGAGAGTGTCCTGTCCGTTACATTTGATAATATAACAACAAAGTTTATGGGAATGCAATGTGGAAATGAGCTGCATCATTTCTATGTAGGTGTCAGTTAAGTGAATGTGGCATTATATGATCAACAGTGATCCAGTATGTAAGCCTGCAAGGGCTGGACTTCAACCTCAAAGGTTTTTTTCTCGGCCTGTTGTGTCTCCAAACACACGTCCAGATTAATCCTTATCATATGCAACGCCTTATTCTTGGAAGCCTCCATAACCTCTGTTCTGTTTTCTGTTTTTCTGGGTTTATCTGGACAGAATGACCAAGTACGATGTAAAGAACTACTTGGAGAAGATCTATAATGTCCCTGTGGGAGTTGTCCGCACCAGGATACAGTTTGGTGAGTCTTCTCATTTCTTTGCACTCAAGCAGGCCTGTAACTTTTTCAGAATTTGGAGTGATTGTACTGTTTCACACTGTTTCGCAAAATATCATCATGTTATTGCCAGGGTTGGCCTTATCTCTTTGTTTTTGTTGTTTGGGATGAAAGTGTGTTCGCTCAGCTCTAAATGGGATACAAGCACCATCGTTTTTTTAGCGTTTCTACTCTTTCTTATTTTCATCTTCATTGTAATCTTCTGCTTTTCTTCTGATAAATGCGGCCATGACAGCTGATTAAAATGGAAAAAAGTTTTTGATTGGGATGTTCTTTACATTTGGTGTTTGAGCCTTTAAGTACTATAGTGCTAAAATGGGCTCCTTCTTTATATGTATATGTACTGATTTTTTTATATTCATGTTATATTTATTCACTTTATTTATTAAACCATTTAATTACGCTCATCATTTAATGTAATTATTTACCTTTATGAGCTATTTTCTTCAGTGTTATTGTATTTTTTTATTGAGCTGTTTTTCAAGTGCTTGGTGCTGTAACTCTTTCCCAGTCTTTTTGGATGAATAAAGTATTTATTTTGAGTTTATAATTGGCTTTCTTTTCCCTCATCACATGATGTTGTACGGGCAACACCAACACAGTTGATGCCAGTGGTGGAAAAACATACAAACATCATGACTTTGCATGGGTCTAAAGACTTAGTCAGTCCAAAACATTGGGAGAGGGTGGTGAAAACACTTGATTCCTGGTATGCAAGACCAAGCCACAAATATTTCATCCAAATTAAAATCCTAAAGTTGTAATGCAGCTGTTCTGAGTCAGTGGGGTAGATGCATGCACGCACACACACACACACGTATACGTGGTATAAATATTTTGATTTCAAACCGAATGCATGACTTAAGTACAACATAAAATATTTGCATATAAGTAATGGACTATGTGCAAACTAAATATGAAACTTTTTTTTTGTGATGTGTAACTCGGTACACAAATCTTGTTACACACTAAACACAGTTCACCCTTACAGTGAAGATATACCGAAATGGACTCTTCAAAAAAAATTAAAGTAACAGTTTTTAATCAGAGTATAACGTCAAGTCAGTTAAACGTCTGGGAAATTGATCTGATTAGTTAAGTACCCACAGGGAGTTGGTAATCAACCCCCAAAACAAGGAATGGTTTTACAGGTGGAGGTCACTGACATTTTTTTTTTTTTTACCTCTTGGTCTTTTCTGACAGTTGGACATAACCGTAGGTCCTTAACCTGTCAGCAGGACTGGCATTTGGTCCTTTTGTGCAAGGGGGACAGGGTGAGCAGTGTTAAAGCCCTACAAAATGACCTTCAGCAGGCCACTGTTGTGAATGTGTCTGACCAAGCAATCAGACTTCATGAGACTCAGACATCCTCTAGTGCAGCGGTCCCCAACCTTTTTTGCGCCACGGACCGGTTTATGCCCGACAATATTTTCACGGACCGGCCTTTAAGGTGTCGCGGATAAATACAACAGAATAAAACTAGTACCGGTACCGAAAAAAAGAAGATTTATTCATAACACACGTGAAAAGACCCAGGAAAACCGAGTTAACGATAAAAACGATAACAAAATAACGCTGAAAACCGATAAAAACCCTGAAAACTATACATTTCACACCTGAGCCTCAACTCTCGCGGCCCGGTACCAAACAACTCACGGACCGGTACCATGAGCCCATGTGACAGATGTGAAGGGTCTGCAGAAGCTATGGAGAATGCCTGCCACTAATGTTGTTCACCGTGACCGATTTGGTGGTGGAGAGGCATATCCATGGAGGCATGCACAGAACCCTACAGGGTAGCCAACAAGACTGCCAGTAGGTATCAGGATGAAATCCTTGGAACTATTGTCAGACTCTACACTGGTGCAGTGGGTCTTGGGTTCCTCTTGGTGCATGACAATGCCCGGTCCCATATAGGGAAAGTAGACAGGCACTGATGCTACCATGTTGCACTTTAGACTGTGTAACTGCTCAGTGATGCCCTGGGCCAGATCCCAGGACAGCACCCGTCGTCTCATTAGCAGCATGCTCCGATGTTGTCAGGCATGCATAAAAGCACTTGGGGCCACACAAACTCCTGTGAAGCATTTTGACTTGTTGCACTGAAATTTCGGCAAAATGGAGACGCCCACAGCATTTTATTTATTTTGATTTTTGTGGTGTCTTTGAATTCAACCCTCTCTAGGTTGATGATTTTCATTAAACTGTTCACTTGTCTTTTGTTCCTAACACATTACCCAGTCCATATCAGTGTAGATATCAACATGATTTTTCCCATTGAGTTCTTATGTTTTCAGTGTTGCTTGCAATGTACAAACAAGTCTTGTCTGTAACTTGCAGGATGTTTGATCAAAGCATTGATTGAAACTTGCAAAACTACTTCTGTGTACTTTCTGCCTGGTGCTATCTATCTGTACGGCCCCATATTTGGTTATCTGGTGTAGTGCTTAATGTTATACCAAATTACTGCCATATTAAAAATGTAATGCATTTACTTAATTAAATTATGTAAATGTAATTACATGATTTTTAATAGGGACAAGCATTTCAAAAACATATACTTTGATGTTCACTGGAAGTTATTCTTCAGAGATTACCCCCCACCCAAATTGCTCAAATAACTGAGCATATTCATAGCAGACTTGTGACATGCTGGTACTTGTGACATGATGTTACTAGCTCATTACGTCCTACAGGGTAGGCAAAAAATATTTCTATAAAGTATTTAAACATTTCTACATTTCTTTAAATAATTTATCAAACGTCCATTAATTTAACTTGGCAGTTATTCATTTTTGTTTAATTTATTTTTTAATTTAATTCACAATAAAAGCCTCAAGAGTATACAAAACTTTTCAAAGGAGCTAAAAACCATAATACAAATCTTTTAAAACCGTTTCTGACTTGTGCTGGTTTTACTGGAAATTATTTGTAAACATGAGGTTATATTGTTACTGTTCTTTTCCCCCATGATAATTCTAATTCTCTATTGTGAGAATTGTTTTAATTGTTTTTTATATAGCACTGAGGTTCACAGAAGCAGGGTTTTAGGAAACATAAAGTCTAATTGGTTCATTTTTGGAGACTGTCAGCAGTGGTTAGCGGTGATTAGCAATTTAAGCTTACAATGTAGACGGCCTTCCACTGGCATGCAGCAGCGGGAGTGTTTTCCAGCGGCTAGTTGCGGTGGTGGTTAGCGTGCCTGGCTCTCCTTTCTCCTTAACACACACAGCTGCTTATCTGACGATCTGCTGCTGCAGCACTCCAGCTGTCCCAGGACACCCCATGCTCCCTCCACATAAACACATGCTATTCACTTATAAACTTGCTGCTTCGTCCCCTCCTCATCCCAACCCCAACCCTGAGTCCTGCGCCCCTGTCAGGGATCATTTCAGAGCCAAAACCAGTTTTATCATTGATTTAGTAATCCTATTGGCTTTTTATGGGTGAGTTAATGGCTTAAGTGAAGGTTACAAATGATCTTCTTATGGCCTCTGACAGTGGACTCATCTCTGTGCTTGTCCTTCTTGACCTTAGTGCAGCATTCGATACTGTTGACCATAATATTCTATTAGAGCGATTAGAACATGCTGTAGGTATTACAGGTATTGCACTGCAGTGGTTTGTATCATATCTATCTAATAGACTCCAATTTGTGCATGTAAATGGAGAGTCCTCTTCACACACTGAGGTTAATTATGGAGTTCCACAGGGTTCAGTGCTAGGACCAATTCTGTTTACATTATACATGCTTCCCCTAGGCAGCATCATTAGAAGACATAGCATACATTTTCACTGCTATGCAGATGACACCCAGCTCTATCTGTCCATGAAGCCAGATAACACACACCAATTAGTTAAACTGCAGGAATGTCTTAAAGACATAAAGACTTGGATGGCCACTAACTTTCTGCTTCTCAACTCAGATAAAACTGAGGTCATTGTACTCGGCGCTGAAAAGCTTAGAAATTTGGTATCTAACCAGATTCTTACTCTGGATGGCATTACCTTGGCCTCCAGTAACACTGTGAGGAACCTTGGAGTCATTTTTGACCAGGATATGTCCTTCAACGCACATATTAAACAAATATGTAAGACTGCGTTCTTCCATTTGCGCAACATCTCTAAAATTAGAAATATCCTGTCTCAGAGTGACGCTGAAAAACTAGTTCATGCATTTATTACTTCCAGGCTGGACTACTGCAATTCATTATTATCAGGATGTCCAAAAAACTCACTGAAAAGCCTTCAGTTAATCCAAAATGCTGCAGCAAGAGTACTGACAGGGACTAGAAAGAGAGAGCATATTTCTCCTGTTTTGGCTTCCCTTCATTGGCTTCCTGTTAAATCCAGAATTGAATTCAAAATCCTGCTCCTCACATACAAGGTCTTAAATAATCAGGCCCCATCTTATCTTAATGACCTTGTAGTACCATATCACCCTATTAGAGCACTTCGCTCTCGCTCTGCAGGCCTACTTGTTGTTCCTAGAGTATTTAAAAGTAGAATGGGAGGGAGAGCCTTCAGTTTTCAGGCCCCTCTTCTGTGGAACCAGCTTCCAGTTTGGATTCGGGAGACAGACACTATCTCTACTTTTAAGATTAGGCTTAAAACTTTCCTTTTTGCTAAAGCATATAGTTAGGGCTGGACCAGGTGACCCTGAATCCTCCCTTAGTTATGCTGCAATAGATGTAGGCTGCCGGGGGATTCCCATGATGCATTGAGTTTTTCCTTTCCAGTCACCTTTCTCACTCACTATGTATTAACAGACCTCTCTGTATTGAATCGTATCTGTTATTAATCTCTGTCTCTCTTCCACAGCATGTCTTTATCCTGTCTTCCTTCTCTCACCCCAACCGGTCGCAGCAGATGGCCGCCCCTCCCTGAGCCTGGTTCTGCCGGAGGTTTCTTCCTGTTAAAAGGGAGTTTTTCCTTCCCACTGTCGCCAAAGTGCTTGCTCATAGGGGGTCATATGATTGTTGGGCTTTTCTCTGTATCTATGAAGCGCCTTGAGGCGACATTTGTTGTGATTTGGCGCTATATAAATAAAATTGAATTGAATTGAATTAAGTTTTTAGGGGCTCAGTATAATTGTAGGAATCCGCAAGTTCATGATAGAACAGAGGAAAAGGAGAATTGAATTGCTTGAAGATGGAGAGATGCTAAGACCCTTCTTTGCTAGCTCTGAAGGTCCAAGAGGAGAACACCCCTCTATTTCTGGCAGAGAGAGGTGCCAAGCTTAGACTAGCCTGCAGTCTGAGGAACCAATTAGAACTGTTTATTAGAGTTGTGTCATTAGAAGCTAAGAGAAAAGCTCCTTGGTTGAGAAGAAGGAAAGAAGGGAGATTTTGGGGGATAGAGTCGGTCAGAGAAGGCCCCGGTTATCCTTAGGTACGTCAGAGAAGGTATCCCTGTCTGCGTCAGGGGTTCCACTCCATTTGCAGTGTAAAGACGGGAGCAAGCTGAAGAGAGTAAGGGGCGCAAAACAACCCTTTCTTCCCTCCATATGCGGCAGGGGTATTTTGGAAGGAGTTGCCATGGTTACTCCTCTGGTCTGGGATTTGTAACGTGATAGCTGGCTGCCAAACCGCAATCTCAAAGAGGGAGGAATTGTGCTTGCGTTTGCGAGTGTTGTATGAAAGGTCTGTCTGTGTGTCTGTATACGTTGGGAAAGGAAACCAAGGGAAATATACTTTCTTTTATATCTTTTCGAGGTATTATGCACTTGTTTGTGGGTTTTCAAAGACGTTTCGATGTTTTATGACAGGACTGGTCAGGGTCGTACCTTGCTATTTCAAAGGTTGTAGCATTTCCCTGTGGATTTCCTCAGCAACCTAATGGCAAACATACACACACACACTTTTTTTTTTACCTTCATCTCCCACCCACTTAGGGGCCTCCACTTAGCCAGCGTGGTGGAGGTGGTGGTGGGGTGTGTTTTACAACCCTGCTCAGGGAAAGCCCTGAGCAGTGGGCTGCCCGGCTAGTGATTACTAGCTACACGTACCACACACACATAGGCATGGACACACACTCACGAATGACTCACTGCAGGGGAATGTTTCCCTTGTTTTTGAATGTCATAAACTGTTCCCATGGAAATGGCAGTTACTCAGAGGGCCTGTTGACTTGACCACTGGGGTCTTATTGAGATTAGAGTTCTATGGGAGAGATGGACCGTTTGATGCTCTGGTTAGTATCCATCATCATTGTAGTTTTTGTTGTAATGTAAAGATGTGTATACCTGTATCTAGGGCCTCAAAAAATCCCTTTGATTTATTTGAAGTTAAGTCCCTAGCCTGCCTCCACACACATGTGGTATCCCTACACATGCACGCACTCAGCAGTTCCCCGGTTCCCTGACTTTCAAACCCAGAGAGGTCTGAAAGGAATGAGGATGATGTCATCATCACCTGCAGTTGTGAAAGAGGTTAACCAGCACTACATGGTAAACAAGATTGGTTTGTCCTTTTCCACACATTTTCAATTATAACTTTGGCTTTTAGCCACTATGAAAAGAAGATAACTCTTTGTTTGTTTTTTGCAATAGTTCACTTTCACCTCGTTTTCAAAGTTCAGACCAACCACTTTAGTTTATCTGAAGCCAAGATTCCAGAAAGGGAACCTTTGGATAGAATCAGAATACTTTATTGATCCCTGGGGGAAATTATTTAATTAATTTAAATAATTTAAATAATTAATTATAGCAAAGATCCATCCAGAGAAACTGAAAGAACTAGGGATGCAACGATACCAATTTTTTCAAACCAATACGATACCGATACTTGGATCTGAGTACTTGCCGATACAGAGTACAAAAACCGATACTTCTACCACACACACACACACACAAATGCAATGAATTGGAAGACAGATTTTATTTTATTCTCTGCCGATAAAAAATAAAATCTTAATAAAAATGACCACAAAAAAATTTCAAGTGAAAAATAAGCATTTCTCTTAAATTATTGCGGAGTCTCCACATTGTAATTTAACAAAATATCACTGAACTATTGGCACTGTCCCGAGCTTCCAGAATAATAAATAAACACTTCTGTTTATTTATTATATTTCATATCGCAGCTCGAGTATGCTGAGAAGACGGTGCAATCCTACCTTTTCCACGACCGGCATTGGCTGGTCATCCAGAGCGATAAAATGAATCAGAGCCTCTGTTATTTTAACTGCCCGTGGATTTTCTTTTGACATTTTTCTTCGCTTTTCCGAAACCTGAGTTAAAGTTGGCTGTTCCGGTCCACACTGCTGACATTTTGTTTAGCCTAGCTACAGCAGCCTCCAGTTTCTCTTTTTTATCTGGAGCCGCCAGTCTTACTCGCCTAACCCTGTGCCTGTTTAGCGCGGGATGTCCCCCTAGTGGCCAATCTAAAGAACTACAACAGAAATGACAAGCCACCCTCTGATTAATGAAATAAGTTAGTATCGGTTCATGGTATTGGTTAACTTTTATGAGTACGAGTACACACACATTTTACAGTATCGGCCCCGATACCCGATACCAGTATCGGTATCGGTGCATCCCTAGAAAGAACACATAAAATTCTTTTGTTCTTTCAATGGCTTCTGTGCAGGACTTGAAATTGTGTAATGCTGAAGTTAAGGATCAGCAGTGGTAATGCACTGGAAGTCTGCTGGCAGTCCATGGACAGCTCATCTACCTGTAGAGAGTGTCTGTTGTCGATAGGGACAGCGTACAAAGTATGTGGTAAAACTAGTCTGTGGGAAACTCTTGCTTGTACTGTTGTTGGTCAGTCAGCCAGCTGCTGAAAATATACAAAAACCTTATTTTTTTCCCCCCCATCTCCTTTTTGTGGTGAACTTCACTGTCACTGCTTTCCCCATTCTGGCTCACTTGTCAACCAATTAGCGTTCAGCTGACACATGTTGTCATCCTCATCCAGCAACATGCAATTGGGATTTTTGAGGACTGCATGGGGAGTACGTTTGCTTTGATTAAAACCCCTCTCCACACCACTCCCTAGGGAAATGCATACGCAAATGGACATATTTGTGGTAGCACAAATTAAGCTCAAGTCCACTGCTTCCTGGGCTTTTGTCACCCTGTGCTCGTCCCTTGTTGTTTGATGTAGCTAGGGCTTCTTGCTTTAAAAAAAAAAAACAAAAAAAGAAAAACACTCACTAGACTCTCTAGTGTTGTTCAGAAAGGAATGGAGCACACTGTTGTAATTTCTGGGCAGATAATTAGTGCTTTACACGTTTTGTTGACTGACTCGTAGTACAGCTAAAAATGTTGCAACACTGCCCACAGAGAATAATACTG
The DNA here is from genome assembly GCF_056152115.1 of Neolamprologus brichardi. NCBI lineage: Eukaryota > Metazoa > Chordata > Actinopteri > Cichliformes > Cichlidae > Neolamprologus > Neolamprologus brichardi. The sequence continues at coordinate 5,519,075 of NC_142110.1, read as the reverse complement.
GTACCATACTAGAGACTATAAGTCTGTAACTGATAAGCCATAATGATATTCATTTCTTTTAACATTATACTGTTATTTTTGCTTAGTCATGCTCTCACTATATTCATAAATATCATCACTTTGTCCCTCTGTTGTCTTTCTAGTTTACCTTCAAAAGTAATACTTGCTGCTCTTTCTCTTTTTCAGGGTCCAACAAGAAAAGAAATCATCTAAACCAGAAGGTTAAGCAACCAGATTATAAAGTAGCCTACGTTCAGCTGGTGAGAAAACATCAACACACACACTTATCCTTCTACTCCTATCTCTTCTGGTTAGTGTGTAGTGTAGATATAGCTCACAGACTCCTACCCAGCACACAGTGCAAGGCAGAGACCTCACCACAATAACGCTCTCTTTTTTTTCTTGCATGGCCAGCTGTGTGTGTGTGTGTGTGTGTGTGTGTGTGTGTTTCTTACTGTGGGGGCATTTTGGGGGCATTGAACTGTGATCTTTTTTTCTTGTGGGCTTTTTTTTAAGGGAAGAACTGGGATTGGTTGAGATGGGTATGTTGCATTGCCCTGCAGTTGGCTTTGAAGGCTACATCCTTAATTCGCTCTTCCTTATACACATGCTTGAGAAGTACAGTTTCTTTACCTACCTTATCTTTTTCCTGTGCACCTCACCAGGGCTTTGCCATATCATACTGTACGTGGTAATCCTGGAATAAATGTTTACATGATTGAAATAAGTGTAATTTAAATTATAAAGCTACACCATGTATTCACGTGAAGAGCGCGCAAAACAGAGCAAGGCCAGATATGTCTGAGAGCGAGAGCAGCATGTCATTTTTTTGAAGAAAATTTACTACCTGAAAGGAGAGATACTTCAGGAGCATGGAAGCCATTTGGCCGCAAGAGGTCAAGCCTCTATCAAAGCAAGGGGCTTTGCAAAATACGCAAGAAAACTGTAGAAATAACAAACTTATAATAATTTTTGAGGCAGAAGCACACCATTGAGTAGACGAAGCTATGATGGCATGTGAGGGGGAGATACTAGCAGCTGGTGAAGTAAGCAAATGAGTCAACCGAGCATCAGGGGAACACTCGCTGATTGTGCTCCATATGACGGGAAGAGCAGACGGTGGATGAAAATTACTGATGCAGTTGGTGCATCAGGTGGACAAGGAGGGATTTAAGCAGCTGGGCAAAAAGCTTGACCCAAGTGGCAACATTTTAGTTAGGAAATAATTTTTAATTTCAGTTTTATTATGTGACAATGTTGTGCAGCCTCTTGAAGAGCTACAAGATGAAGTTAATTTAGTTATTGTTAGACTGAAATGTTATCATGTTATACGTTTATTTGCAATGTCCAATGAAAAAAAACGATCTATGCTACTTTTGTGCTTGCTTTTGATTTGTGCTTTGTCATGTTTTCAATGATGGTAGCTCATTCCAAAAGGATGGATTGCAAGCTGTTATCGCAGATTAAATTTACGGTATTATCGCAAACATCCTTGAACAGCTACATCAGCTACAGCTCCCACCCGTACGGCTCACGCTCGGGCAGCCTTTTTGAAAAATGGGTTGGGGTAAAAGTTAAGCGCAAGATAGTCTCTTTGGTTTCATATGAGACTTTTTACAACAAATATTGAGATATGGTTGGATGGAGCAGTCATGTTCACTTAGGAAGCTGTTGCCTCCAGACCTTTACGTGAGTATTCTTGATCATTTCACTAAAGCTTAAAGTCTGTTAGTATTTGTACATCCCTCACCCACCACTTGCAAAATAAAACATCACTAAAGTCACCTTATTAATGGCCCTTTGATCTGTATGAAAAGCAAGTTTTGTGCAATGTTTGTTTTGTGACTGCTGTTTTGATCTTGCCCAGGTAAATCAACACTGGGGTAGACACTTGTATATGCTTCACCGCCCACCCGACCGGGTGCCATCTATCTTGAAATGGATGAATAATGAAAACTGTCTAAACATGACAAAAGAGGATGAAAAAGAGGATACATAATTGAAGCAGCCATGAATCTTTTAAAGGGGAGACTTCCTCTTGTCTAACACTAAGGCAGTGGCTTGTGATTTTGTGTGTGGCAGGAATTCCCAGCACAGTTAGTAGTGACGCTTCTGTCTCACCAGACATGCACCCCCATTGTAGGTAGGAGGATGCAGAACACTGCGCACACTTGGGTACACACACCTGTGACATGTGCATCATTCATGCATAATGAGCCCTAGAGGATGGATGTTTTTCTTTGAGTGTCATTTGCTCCCTAGTCACATTCATGTTGCAGGTTTGTCAAGTCGTGCACACTTAACTGCATGCAGAAATGAAGATTTGCTGTCTCTTTGCTGCTAAATGGCTAGATATAAAAACCAAAACCCTGTCTAATTTCTCTGGCTGATTTTTGTGAAAAACATGCTCTCTCCTCACCCTTTCCTATAGTACTTAACTTTCTTAAGTACACGCGTACGCACACGCTCACACACTCTCAAACACAAAAGCCCAGAAAACTCTTGTTTCTTTTGCAGCAGTTGGTAGAAAACAAGATTGTGCCTAATTGACTCCACATGTGGAAGAGTTTTCTGTGGGTAGATGCTCACACTGTGGTACCCCCGTTCTACTACCCTCATCCTTGGCTCCCCCCTCCTCCCCCTGCACCCTCCATCAGCTAATATTGCAGCAGTAATACGTTTGCCCCTCTCTCATTCCTTACTCTAGGTTTGTGGTTGAGGGGAGGCCTCCCGTTTTGCAGGGTTCCGTGACGGCCATTTTCCTTAGGCTTAGGGGGCACCCCAGTACTGGGGGGTGGGCTGTGTCTGCATGTGTGAAATGTGCATTGTGTGTGGGAAAGTGTGTACAAGTGTAAGGGGCTTTAAGGGTGAGCTAGGAAGGTGACCAAGGCCATGATGGAGCCGTGCCAGAGCAGGGAGGTCCTGAGACGGGGCAGAGCAATCAGGGGGAGGGGAAAGAGGCTGTATGTGTGTGAAACTGGGTGGTGGGTGCTGGTGGTGAGGTGACAAAAACAGCGGTACAAATCTTCAGTAAATCAGATTGCTTTTAAGCCTGACTGGCTTTCAGTGGGACTAATGTGTTTAAAATCAGACTGCTTTTATGCACCACTTAGCCCAGTTGAAGGCTAACTCAAGCTGATGTGCTGAGGGTAGGGCTGGGCGATATGGCCTAAAATCCATATCACGGTATAATTTGAAGCATGTGCGGTAACGATATATATCGCGATATATTCTTTTCTTCTGTATAACATATACAGAACACTATAAGGCACACTAAAAATCCTTTAATGTTCTCAAAAATCGACAGTGTGCCTTATGTATGAATTCTGGTTGTGCTTACTGACCTCGAACCGATTTTATGTAGTACACGGCGCGCAGAAATCTGTCAAAAAATGTTTTAGTACGACTTTGGTAAGCTATGCAAGCACACCGCTTGATGGATTGCCGGAGCATTACGGCTGCCGCAGTCAGGAGCCTCGCGGAGTAAACTGGGTCCAAAACTCTGTCCGCTTCAGGTCCCAAAGTCAAACAAACACTGCGGCATCACTGAGAGTTAAAAACTGTCTAAATTCTTTCATCTTTAATAAAATGATCAGTGTTGCTGCTTTACCAGGTGTAACAATTAAGTTTAACATCCAGGCATCCATGAAAACAGAATTTATTAAATTCAACGGAGTTAGAAGTTAGCAGGAAGTTAGCTCGCTAGTTTTCACCTAAACATGATATAGCATGTTCTGACTGAGAGATTTCTGAAAAAAAATTAAAACGTACAGCTCTGCTGTCACTTCCAACATAAATGAAGACAGAAAAACTAAACAGCAGTGACGTTTGCAGGGTTACTGAAGTTGGACTTGCTCGTATATAATGATGTCCTACGTTATTGCTAGCAAAACAGCTACGTTAGCATAACATTAGCGCAGTGAAGTTGAAGGATGAACGCTAACTTTTTTCCACTCGATAAAAGTTAACGTGAGGTTTCTGGTGGTTAGGGACAAATGCAATTGCATGGCGTTAACATGAAACTTGTTCTTTTAAATTTTGTGTTTCACTTGTCTATTTAGAAAATTCACTGTAACCGTTTTAACAGTTCATCTGTGCTGTTATTTTCCAGCCTAGATTGTATTCTGTAAAATGTTTCTTAGAGATTTATTTAGACATTTAGTTTCGGGGTGTTTAGTGATTTAGTGATGAATGCTGTCATTTTTTTGATTTGCATTTGCCTTCCTAACTCCTATTCATTTTTCCACTGGATTGTAAATCACTTTGTGAAGTTTCTTAAAATAAGTCATCTGTAGCTAAAGCACTGGTCATGATTTGGATATTACAGTGATAGTTTACAGGTACCTGTTAAGAATTACTGGTACAGATGCTATAAATGATGTGTTAACAGTTGTCTGTAATAGTGTCAATGTCAATTTATGGATAATTATGGGGGTGGAAATGAAAACATGCAGATTGATTGATTGAGATTTATAAAAAAACAGATGTAGATTTTATTGAGTGTTTTCAATAACAACACCGTATTTCAAACATATTTTTTGTCTCTGAGTCAGATTACAATCCTCAAAGTTGGTGTTTAGTTAACATTATAGTGACATTTATACTGTTTTGGTGAATAACTCTTTAAGTCACTTACTTGTCATACAAGATGCATCTTGCCAGCTTTTTAGGAAATGTTATTCTCTCTTCAGTTTGTACTGAGTGGTTGTAAATTTAGTTGTTTTCACACATAATCTTCAGATGGTTTCGGGGAAATAACACTTGACCTTTCTTACAAGTGATATACAGCAGGAAGTACTCTGCTACGTGGCTGCACAGTAGAGCCTGGAAAAAAATGCAACTGAGGCTAAATGTTGAAATTGCTGTTGAAATTCTTGAGAGAACTGTTTCAGTTCTTTAGCTTTTCTCTGCATTGCTTCACTCTTCCTGGATGCCAAAGGCAGAGGTTAACAAGAAATGCAAGTACAAATTATTATATTTCACTTACATGAGTCGTGTCGGCTGTGCCCAATAACTTGTCCTCTTGTCTTAATTAAGGGAAAAAAGATGCTTGTCCCTGACAGGCAGAGTAGTCTGAAAGTGAAACCCTGATCTTCAGCCAAACTTTTATGATAAGGTACTTCTACCTGGCGTGTAAAAAGAAAAAAAAAGTTTTTGTGGAGCAGGACTTACTATATTTTTTTTAGAATGATGTTACTTTTCTGACTGGTGCCAGCTGTAGCAGTTTAGTGGGCTAGTTCTCAGAGTGGATGGTTAAAGCTCAATGAGGTAAAGCTGGGAATATAAGAATGGGATTGCTGACCAGTCTCAACATTTCAGTTTAGTAACTTATTGTGTAGTAAATGTCAAAAAGTACAATTTTCCAGTCAGCAGTTCAAAATGTTCCAGTGACAATGTGTTGTATTTATAATGCTTACAGAGATTTGGGCAAAACAAAACAAAAATTATTAATTTTTATGCTCATAGTTGTTTGATTGCATCTCTTATACAGGAGAGGAAATAATTCTTTGATCCCATGCTGAATTTTGAAGTTTGCTCACTTACAAAGAAGTCTTGAATTTCTTTTTAATTGAGATTAAAAAAAAAAAAAAAAAAAAAAAAAAAAAAAAATATATATATATATATATATATATATATATATATATATATATATATATATATATATATATATATATATATATATATATATATATATATATATATATATATATATATATATATATTAGGGGTGCAACGATACACAAAATTCACGGTTCGGTTCGATACTTTGGTGTCACGGTTCGATATTTTTTCGATACAAAAAAATGTTCATGCTTTTTTAATTTGTCATTTATTAAAATTATAAATATATATTTTAACTCAAAAGTACAGTTTTTAAATTTAATGTTGCTGAAACAACAAAGTAATAAATAAAATAAATCTCTCTGATCGAGAAATCACTCATCTTTGGAAAAGAGAGTTTATTACAGAGAAATGGCTCTTTCCAAAATAAAAGCTATACTATACGCTTCTTCTGGGCTATATTCTCAGCAGCATATTAAACATAGCAGGTCCCCATAAGGAGAATCATGTGCTAACCGCTGTCCAAATGACTCGGGTAAAGTTTGTAGCATGCGTGCTTGTTGTTTTTGTCTGCTTCCACTTGTCTTTGCACTAGGATGATGTCGGAGTAAATGTGCAGTCATATTCGTTGTGTTCCCACTAGTGCTGTCAGCGTTAATCTCGTTGAAATGACGTTAACGCCACAACACGGCAAATCTCCGTTGGGCTGGATGGCCAACACGTTAACGAGCTAACTGCGCTAACACACTAGTTCCCACCAATGTAATTGAGCATTGCGTGGCACATCCGACATACTGTTTTACTTTTGTCCATGACGCACTTACCTTCAGGGTCATACGTCACATGAAAACCAAAATAGTTCCAAACGCCACATCTGAATGAGGGTGGGGGAGGTTCAGTTTGCCATGTTGCAACAAGAGCTTAACTTCTGTCTCGCTAGCTTGCCCCTGCGCTCAGTGAATCTGCATTCGACTACTCCGTCTAGGCTGCACTCTCGAGCGCAGATCCACTGAGCGCTCAACACAGACAGCATCGTCAGAAGGAAAGTTGATAAAATAAATTAAAATTTTTGTATTGTTCGATACATATGCGTACCGAACACAGAGAGAGAGAGAGAGACATCAGCAGAAGTCCCCTTTACTTTTTATTTCAGCATGTGCAATTTCTGTCATTCTAATTGTGGCATTTGCCATCATTACTCCCTACCTGGCACTGCCCCCACCCCCACGCCCAATATGGCTACAAGATCAACAGCAAGAGGCTTTGTGAGAATGACCATTAATCACGCTTGATCATGCCTGGTGGGGTGAGAATGATTACAGGAAGGTGGCGGATCAGCTCAACACTGCACAGAAGGAATTATTAAATGAGCTGAAGGCAGTTGGGACCAGTCTCTAAGAACACCATTTCTTAGCACGCTATATCATAATGGTTTGAAGAATTGCATCACCCACAGTGTCCTCCTGCTCAAGAAGGCACATGTACAGGCCCATCTAAATTATTTACAGAAGGCTTAGGGGAAAGTAATGTGGTCAGATGTAACCAAAATCAAGCTCTCTGGCATCAACTTGACCTGCTGTGTTTGGAGAAAGAGAAATGCTGAGTATGACGCAAAGAAGACCATCCCTACAATCAAGCACGGACATGGAAACATTATGCTTTGGGTTGTTTTCCTGTTAAGTGTACACTGCACTGAGGGCTCAATGGAAGGGGCATGTACCATAAAATCGTGGAAGAGTACTTCCTCTCAGCCAGAACACGGAAGTGAGATTGCGGATGGGTCTTCCAGCATGACAATGACCCAAAGCAATATTGCTAAGAGAACAAAGGAGCGGCTAAAGAAAATGCACATTAAGGTCATGGAGTGGTCTAGCCAGTCTCTGCTGTTTGCCAGTCATTGTAACCTGATAGAATCAAAGATGGCATATCCATGTGCATTAACAGTCATCCAGACTCACTGGCAGGATCTAAGCGTTGATGTAAGTTCATGTTTTTGTTGGGTATGATTGTGCAAATCCCACTCAAGCTCCGAGTTTTATCTGTAGACAAAAGCTCACTTCATACAGTCAGAGATGGTCTGCATAAGGCTGAGAGTAGTGAAAGTAGGTGATGAGCAAAAACTTTGCAGCAGAAGGGAGAGCAGGAACACAGATGGTACAAGGTATTCTCACGATGCCGGCCTTTACTCGTCATGAAATGAGCAGCTTGTTTTGTTTACACATAAGCCAGTGATTTCACTGTTAGCATAGTAGTGTCAGTGTAATTTTCCATCTGAAAGATTCACTTACACATATGCACATTTTTGTACAAGTTAAAGGCAGATATCTTTAACCCATACAGTCATCTCATTTAACAGGTGAAAGGTCTCTACTATTGTTTATGTGGCTGCTGGCCAAGATCTCTTTAAAGTAGTAAATAAGCCGTCAAAGTTTCTCTCCTTGGCCCCAGTCGCTGACAGCATCGGAGCAAACCAAATGCCCCAGTCACATTCACTCTGTCCCCCAAAACACTGTCCTGACCCGACGACCACAGAACAAAACAAGATACGGGGTTGGACCAGCACTTGTAGAGTAAGTGGTAGCTTCCTTAAAATCGAAATTGCTCATTTCCCATGTTTCTTTCAGACGCTTTCTCCACCCCCGCTCAATCCACATGGAAGGCATCTCTCAAAGTGAAAAGGCGCAGGGAGAGACACAAACAAACGGAGTTAGACTGAGTAGCAACTATGGAGGAGTTCTGACACAGCTGGAAAAAAAAGGAACAAGAAGAGAAGAGGAAAAACAGCTGTATTCAGAGCGATTATGTGAAGGAAGCTATGGCCAAGTATGGCTCTCTTCTCTGTTTGACTGACACTAGATGGCAACGTTTTGCTGTATAGCTTCTCTTGCTAGTCTCCCTTTTTTCTTGTATCTGTTATTGACTCCTTGTTGCTTAATAATAGACACAGTATGGTTGTGCATATATGTGCAACTGTGTGTATCTGGCTAGGATAAAGGGTGGTGATGGAGGGGGGGGGGGGGGGGGGGTACAGGATGGGTTGCTGCAAACCCCTCTGACCCCCAGCCCCTCCCCTCCTGTTCTCCACTCTGAGCGAAGCCCTGTTCTATGGGACTGGAGGTGCTGAATCAGGCAGTGAAGCTGAGGGAAATCTTGCTTATCTGTGTGGAATTTTATTATTTTCAACTATTTGGATCATGATGGCTCCCATTCACCTTCCCTCCCTCTTCCTCCTTTTCACCTTGTCACGCAAACACAGGCTTTCCTCACACAGCCTTGCCCGTCTGCCGCTTTGCTTCCTTCCCTTCTCTGTACGGCCTCACCCTTGCTTATCACGCCAATTAACATTTTTAACTTCTGCACTTTTCCCTCCCGAGGCGGTCTCATCTTCCCGTTTGGGTGGGATGATTTATCGAAAATGCAATTTCAATTCAGTTTGTACCTCTAGTAAGTCTTGTGAGAATTTTCTCCTATATGATAGGCCATGGAGCACAGAACTTAACTTTAAACGCATACCGAGGCCGTAGGTGCTGTACTGAATCATGGTTTCTTACCAAATATTCAATTTAAAGAATTGTATTTTATTTATTTTTTTAATGGGCTATTCATTTTTTCACCTTTCTGAGGAGAGTTGACCATTAATTCTCCGATTGACAGCTGAAATAAGAAACCGGATTTGTCCACATTTATTTAGAATGGCATTGAGGGTTTAAATTAAAAGCTCACAGTGAGTCACATACAGTGCCACTATGACTTAAATCATATTCCTACATATGAAGCACTAGGGCTGGGTATCGTCACTGATTTTTAGAATCGATTCAATTCCGATTCACAAGGTCCAGAATCAATTCGATCCACGATTCGATTTAATTCGATTCGATTCGATTCACTTCGATTTGAATATGGGAAATTGTGACAGTCAGAAATATTATAATTCTGATTAGTACGTTTACATATTTTTGTATCTATAAAAAGGAAGCTGACACACGCAAGACTTTATCAAAGGTGTGAGCGTCACAGCAGATGCCTTTGTGTCAAAGTAGCTGAAGATAAAACACAGAAACACATGAAGGTGATTTTTCCTGGCCTGGGATTTTATAAAAATATTCTGCAGTACATCAAAAACGAAAGAAAACCATTAATCAACATATGAACATTACCTCTGAAGTTACAGCGGTTTTATTAGAGACAGGGCTAAGCATTTTGCATTTTGCATAATTTTAAAAAGTTTAAATTTGTTCAGCATTGAACGGCAGAAATTAGGTTTTCTTTTCGGAAGTATATAAAACAGAAAAAAAAAAAAAAAAGTCGGCCGATAGCGCTGTAAACAACGGTAGACTTGTGCGTAACAAGCAAGCGAATAATGCAGAAAACCGTACAGAGAGAGAGAGGGGGAGAGAGAGAGAGAGAGAGAGAGCTGTGCATCGTGGTCGAAGCAAAACAGTAAAAGTCAGAGTGAATACATGACGATGTTTTTGTGAAGCGTAGTTTGGATCCTCTTTTGCTGCTGGTTCGGTCAATATTGTTTGGAGAGACATCAAACTAACAGCTTTAGAATCAGCGCATAAAGGGCGTGAACACAAAGCGCGGACCCGCCTACAGATCAGAATCAGCGAGCTGTCGGCTTTCAGCCCCGACTGTGAGAAATTCGACATCTAACTGATTCTGATCCGCGGGTTGCGCTGTGTGTTTAAGTCTTTGTGCAGAATCCGTGTTCCTGCTCTCATTTACTGTTTTAGCTGTTTGGTGGTTGTTGAAATTTTGTGAGATTTCACCTGAGATTCTGGCATTTCGGGCAAAATAAATTTATATTAAAAAAATCGATTCAGGATTTTAATGAATCGATTTTACGTAATCCAAGCCAGAATCGATTTTAATCGATAAATCGATTATAAAAACCCACCCCTATGAAGCACAGATCTGCGCAATTATTCAAAACATAAAGGAATCGACCGCCTGAAAGATTGAATCGAGAATTTCAGATATATCTAATATTTTTAGCGTATCACAAGAGTGCACTGAGCTATAACACACAGTTGACGTAACAAAGGCTTTTTTAAAGTCTTTATAATAATTAAAAACAAACGCGATAAATTAATTTTCAATTTATCTACAGTCTTGCATCCTTGCGTGTGCATAGCTGTATCTGTCAGCATTGCAGGCACATAAATCATCTAAAGGAAGGCATAAGCTTATCCACTAATTAGTGTGTTTACATATATATGTGTGCACAGACATGTGTGTATGCTGGTGGTGAGCATTATGAAAGCAGAAGCTTTGCTTGGCAATCAGGCTTCTCTTTAAGGCCCCCCCCATCTCCCTGTATGTCTTGATTTGGAAAAATTCTACCCCTAAGCAAAATCTTGAGCGAGTGTGTGGCTGTGTGTGTGTGTGTGTGTGTGTGCAGGTTTCATAAGAGCTCAGTAGAGAGAGAACATGAATTATAGAGAGCAGAGCAGGGTCTAGGAATCTCACACGCAAACCTTTTTCTTTTTTACTTTTTTTTATTTTAATGACCGTAGTGGAGGCTCTCAGTTGTGTTTCACTCTTATGTCCAATTCATTTTAGATGCAGTGTCTGTGCTGTAGATGCATTTGCATAGGGCAGGTTTAATTATTATCACGAAAACACAATGCTATAGTAATTTGGTGTGACAAACAAATCTCACAACAAATCAACGGCTCACTTGAACTATGTGAATAGTCTTCAGGGCTCTTACAGCCTCTCTGTCTCCTGTCTTTTCTTTTGTTGTTTTCTATTTACTTTTGCTTTATCTCTCTCTGCAGCATCTTCTCTCCTCACCCTCATTTCCTTCCACATTCTCTCCAGTTTCCCCTTATTTAGATAGCCACGGCAACACAGACATACACACCGACCCACACACAAGCGCGCATGCTCGTAACCTTTTCTTGATTACCCCTGACCTCTAGACCCGTAATGACACAGCTGCCACTTTGATCAGCCAATCAGCACGCGGCGCCACCCGTGTTCTCAGCGGCACTGCCACCGGCTTGATAACATGTTCTGATAGGCCTGTGCTGATGTATTTCCTGTTTTGGTATGCTTCTTCATTTTTTTTTTTTTTTTTTTTTTTTTAATTTTCTCCACCAGCTGGTCCCCACATTCCTCAGAGTGAGGGAGGGGGGCAGGGGCAACGCCGGGATGTTTATGTTCGTGTGCATGTAGGGGTGAGTGTGTTGGTTTTTGTGCAAGGGTCTAGCTGTGTTTGTGTTTGGTAGCCTAGATAGTTTGGTCTGGGGCTGGGAGGGTGTGGGGTAGGTGGAAGGGATGCTTGAGAAGGGGTGTGTGTGTGTGGTGGGGTTGTTTACAAGTATTGGCAATCGAAATGGGGTACATTGTTGGGGGTTGTGGGGGTGACTGACATACATGCAGGGGATAATGATGGTGAACAGCTGTTTATGTATATGCTTCTGCGTGTCTGTAATGGGGAACAGTAGAGATAGGCAAGGTTTAGGGGTAATATGGCTTTAAGGTATGATGGAGGATGGTGGAGAAACTGAAGAAATCGAACTCAGTTAGTTGTTGGTCATTATTGTTAATATGGGCAGATGTGTGTGTGTGTGTGAGTGCACGGTTGTTGCTGCTACTTCTGCTATTATCATCTGAGTGTCCAGTTTGAGATCAGATTGATGTGATGTCTTTGTGGGTGGCTGGATGTGTATTTAGGTAGTGATGATATTTTCCTGAGAGCTCTGTTACCAGGCTCCAATGTCTCCAGCAGCAGGCTGGGAGCAGACATGCCCAGGCATGAAACCTATCATGCATGCGCACGTGCACACATGCACTTTCTCACTCACGCCCTCCATTTGTCTCTGGGCAGAAGTATGTGCTTATGTATTACTGGATGTCCTACATTAGTATGTCAGAGGGTTTCAGCGATAAATCGTAAAGTATTTTCAGTTGGACACTAGAGGCGATGTTCACCAACGTTCTTTACTCCTGGTCCACAAAGTCAAGTATACACAAGGGTTTTTAGATCTCTTCTTATCCAACAAATGGATTTGACATTTTCTGTATGGTTGAATTAACAGTAGAGGTAGGACATAATATTAGTAGGAATGACAGTGAGGCACGCAAGGACATATACTACTGCTTGCCAAAGCTGACCAAGTTATTTGGCCATTACAGGGCTGTGGAGGAGATGTTATTGTAATTGGAGGGAGGCTGAGGGTCATAACCCTAAATTAAGCCGTAGAAAAGTACTCTTGGTTTCTAAACTTCATCTGTTTTTCATTGAAAGTGATTATTTGTTTTAGACTTTTAACTGACTAAAGTAATATATTAATTTTGTTTGTATGTTTTCACACAAAATCATTTTAATTTCGCTGTCTTTCCTGGGTGCTATTTAATTTGTCTTTTAATAACTACTTCTTTTACATCCCCACTCTCTTTACTTAATATTATTGTTCCTGGAACTGTTTATTGCCAAGACATTTGGACAGAAGTGTGTGTGTGTGTCTGTCTGTGTGTGTGTCTGTCTGTGTGTGTGTCTGTCTGTGTGTGTGTCAATGAGATAAAGTGAGAGTGAATGTGTGGCACACCCAGGAGCCAGGCAGCAGGAGCCATTTACAATCATCTGGCTACATCTCTTCTCCTGCCCTGTTCCATTGCCTTTCCTGCCTCGCCTAGTTTGCTTTGACCATTTAGTCTCTGTAATTGCAGATGAAAATGCACTGTTCATCTTGTGTTTTATACACTAACTGTGGAATTATGTCCGAAATGTTTGAAGTTGCCATTTCTTACATGTAGAAGAAATATACCAGTAGAACTGTGATATTCTTGATACCCAAATTGATACCATGATGGTGGCAGACTGTTTATTTGGCATGATAACATTATATTTTCACAAGTTAAAGACACAGAAAATGTTAGGGTGGTTGCAGAATATCTCATTAACCATTACCACAATGTCTAAAGTATCTATTTTTACATTAGCTGTTGCAAACATTTGATCTCTTAGAGAATAGCTGATTTCACAATGACTGTGCCAATTGTCTAAAAAAAAAAGTCATGTCACCATAACCCAAAATATGCCTTTATTGCACTAGTCATATTTACCATGTTTAGTTTTTCACCTGTGGTATTAAAGAAAACAACAACAAGAGAGAAACAACATTTTTTGGCGATTTTGGTATTGAAAGGTTTTGTAATTAGTACTTCAGGTGATTTCCCCTGTTCATCTCAGTAGAAATGCTTTTTATGCTAATGACGCTACCTTGGACGTTGCACTAAAACACTAACAGTTGAACCATTTAAACCATACTGTGCACGTGGGAAAACATCCTTAGATAACACACTGACCTACTATAGACCGACCTACTGTATTTAGGCACAGCGAAACACAAAGAAAATATTTGCAACACTATAGATGTGTTGAAGGGTTTCCAAGTTGGTGTCATTACTGTTGGTCTATTACAAATGAGTTTTGTTTTAAGTGTGTGGATTTTTTTTATTTTGTTTGTTTGTTTTTTACAACCTGACAGTGTTGTTCTTTTATATAAAACAATAGGAAAAGTAGGAAGTGTTATTTCACATAAAAATAGATCAAAGGGTCTATTATGATGTCAAATCATATCATCTGCGATCATCCATCCATCGTCTTCCGCTTATCAAGTTCAGGGTCGCAGGGCAGCTAGAACCCATACCAGCTACCACAGGGCGAAAATTGGTACACCCAGGACAAGTCGCCAGTCTTTCACAGAGCTAATGCATAGACAGACACGGGCAATCTAGAATCCAATTAACCTAAGCTGAGAGTACCTGGAAAGAGCCCATACATGCACGAAGAGGCCCCGGACACACAGTGAATTCAAACCCTGGACCTTCTTAATGTGAGGCAACAGTGATAACCACCATGCTACCATATCTATGATAGCACAGAATGTAAATTCCAGGTATTTACATTCCCAAGCAGACATGTCCAGGCATGTCTAAAAGCAAGAGCCACGTGATGGCCTCAAATGACCATTTGGCAAAAATGGACCTATTTCAACTCCCTCTAACAAAGCAGAGTGCTTTTCAAAAAGCTGGAAACAACAAAGCACATGAGGTAAAAAAAATAAAAAATAAAAACCCCACCAATGACTACAACCAGGCTTCAAAGGAGGAGATAACAGCTGGTGATCTGCAACCCAGATGTAAACAGATGACTCCACCGAGCATTGCTAGCTGCACTCCATATGACAGGAAGAGCAAATGGTGCATGTTATTCATTACTGATGCAATGACTTCAAGCAGCTGGTTGAAAAGTCTTACCGAAGATACAACTTCACAAGTAGAAAATATTTTTTGATGATATCAAGAAATCATTAAACAGCAGTCATGGTATACCTTTACTTTTAGGTGGTTAACACTGTGGCAGTGGATATGTCACTAATACTGCAGTATAATGCTTCCTCATTTCAGTAGTGACAGTACTGTTTGTTTGTTTTTTCCATAGTCAGAAATTAAACTATAATTATTATCAATTATAAGTAAATTTTCCTCATTGTGATATGATTTTTACTTAGTCTAAATTTTGTTTAAAAGCCCCTTTTCACTTGTATTTATGAAGTGGGAATTATATGGGCTGTATTTAAGAGGAAAGAAAACAGGCTCACAACTCTTAAATTCCACCTTAAAAATCACTGTCAGCCTGTTTGGATAGTGTCTCTTAAACACCTTCTGCGCACATGTACACACACAACTATTCAAGATGTGTCTGTCCTTTGCTACAGTTTACCTCATCATGGTATGTGGTTTACCTCACATCACCACATTGTTTTCTAGCCACATAAGCCACTGCCTCTCACCGTGTTGTCAGCATCTCTCCAGATTTCTCTCTCGCTTTATTAGCATCTGTCTACACGTGTTTGATTTTCGATTAGCTCAATATCAACAAGCTGCGACATTAAATTGCATCTGTGGTACATGGCAACATAAAAGCTACATGCCCTGGTCTAGGGTATATTCAGCATTGTAATTAGATGATCCGTGTTATTCTTTTCACTTGTAAGTGATTTTGTAGCTTATCGGTTTATCTTTGTGTCCCCTATCAAATGAGGGGATTGTTTTTCTGGCAGTGTATAAGAGCTGGCATTAATGGCTCAGTTTCGATTTTCAGACCATTTAAAGCCCTCTGAGGCTGTATAACCACCTGAAGAACTCCTTTTTCTTTAACTCGGTCAAGTGTGGTCATCCAAGAAGTTGGTGTACTTGACCCCCACCTCGCAGTCACAACTTATTTAGCTCCATAATAACTCTTGGTGCTTGATGTTTTGAGAGAGCACAAAAGAAATGCTGATCTCAGGCTGTAAAAGAGTGGTTAGAAGGTCTTTTCACATGGATTTTATTGAGATTATCTGAATGGAAGTCCTTATTTGACCTGGAGAGTAGTTTTACAGCTGTTAAACAGTCTTTAAAGTAATAAAATGTTGCTCCATGCTTCTTTCATTTCAGAGGACATAAAATGTGATATGAAAAAGGCTATTTTGTGGATTTATGATATTGGAAAATGAAATCAAACTTACCTCAATGGAGTTTAGTAATCAAACCTCTTTATTATTATTATTATTATTATTATTATTATTAGTTGTGGCATAGTTCTTTTTCTATCCTTAGCAGTCAGCGGGATCTAGATCTTAATATATAATCTTTCACATCATGAAGTCTGGTCACAGCCCAGAGAAGCAGGTTGAATTAGCCTTCGCTGCCTTCAGTGTGCGACTGTGCCATAATGTTCTATTCAGCTCCAGGCTGGTAAAGTGTCACTTTACTGACCCGGCACTTTCCTGTTTTCATCAGACACTTGAACTTATCCACCCAGAGCAACTGTGACTTTCATATTTTATAGTTAAATATAACAGCCATCGTTTTTTCTTGAATTCATTTTAGTTTTTTTCTCCCCCTCTTCTTAACCCTTTAAGACCTACCATAGAACCAAGTCCACCAGAGCTTATATTATATTTTTACATGCTGTAGTGCTATTTTAGGGAGCATTTCAAGTTTCTATACATCAATACAACCATTATAGCCCAGATTTTAATAATATGTCTGCATTAAGTGCATAGTAATTACATACATTGCAAAAAAGTGCAATAAACTACAAAAAAATTGAAAATCGTTTTTGCTTTTTTAACATAAATTTCTCTAACTAGAAATATAAGAGGCTTATCCCTCAAAACTGTGAATACAAAAAAGTTGCACAAAATAGTTTCCCACCACAGGAAATTTATTTTGAGTGTCTTCATAGTTTTAATTTTGAAATACACCAATTTTTATATACTGCAGGAAAAACGAAAATAAATATTATTGTACAAATTTGCCAAAAAGCAGCATATGCATCAAAATAAACTATTTCCAGCAGTGCAATATGAGTCCAAAGCATCCCAGAAACGACACAGAAAGTCATAAAGTCAAACATAACTTTTAAAAACACCAGTATAGGCTCATGAGGCCCCGATGGTAAAAAAAAAACCCTACATTTCCGCGAAAATGACGTCACTTCCGGTTTCGGGCAGGTAATGGCGGACATGCAAAAGTTCGCGCTGACGTCTATTCCAACGTAGGAAGTGTTACAAACAGCTGATCGGATCGGCAAAGCGTGTTTCTGGAATATTATGTTTTTGTTGCTGCAAGTGCTTTTTATTTAGTTTTTGCAAAGCTATATGTGGAAGAAAACTGTGACCTAGGACAAGCTGATGGCATAAGATGTAAGTACAACTCCTCCGGTTTCATATGCAAAAAAATTATTGCGCTAGCTTATGTGGTTGCAGAGCTACCGGGATTTAAAAATAGTTACGCTAAACAGAGCGTGCCTGCTCCGACCAGCTTTAAAGGGTTAAAGGACACTTACTCCAACTGTTTAAATAATGCACCCATAAGGAGTCAATTTTAAAACCAAAAAAAAATCTTAGAGCTGTTTTTAAGCTATGACTGCATGCTCAGTTTGTCACAGATCAGTGGGAAAGGTCGATCGAACTGAATAATTGTCCTTTATGAGTTTCTTTTTATCTCTCGCCTAGTCTTCTGTTTTCCCATCTCTGGGGTCAGCAAAGAGGGTTACTCAGGTCGTGTGCATGACTTTGTGTATGTGTACGAGCACACATATGGATTCAACAAACTCCGGTTTCAGATGGGGTCATTTCACTCAAGTACAGTGTTGCCTGGGAGGTTTACACGAACTACATGCAAGCAGTTCAGTTCCTCCTCAATGTAGCGGTTAAGAAAACATGTTCACACCAGTTGTTTTTCCTAATTTGACAGCTGCCTCCACCAACTGGTTAAATCTCTGACAGTGGTCCCAAAATGTGACACTGGCCAGTTCCTGTGGCAAAACAAGGCACTGAATTAGAGCTTAATAGAGAAGTATACATGTGCCTACAGATGGGAAAAGTGAAACGGCGTGGTAATGAGTTAATGACAACACTTACCCCCCCACCACCCATTTCTTTCTTTTCCCCATTGAGAGGAAAACTGTGTTGTAATGGATTGTTCATGTGCGTAAGAGGAGTATGTTTACATTGCATGGCAGTACGGGATCGCTTCCCAATATTCCTGGATGGCAGCTTGAGTGGGAGCACGTTGAAGATGGCAAAGATGTAGGGAGAGGGAAAATACGCCTCCTTCAGTTTGTCATCTAGGAACTAAACAAGTACCAGAAATAAAACCCTTAGAGGAACAAACGTGGAAGAGAAATACACATAATAACATTGCCTCTTTCTCCACTTTTGTCTTTTTTGGCCAGGACTGGGTCATCACCATAAATCACTCAATATGCAGTCATACACACACTCCCTCTCTCACTCGGATACACAGCAAGTCAGACAGACACACAGGAAAGATCGTTTTAGCTCAGCGCCAGGAGATGGATGAGACTGGGGTTTGCCTCTGCTGTGGTGCGATGTATACATTTCAAACAAAAGTATGTATCCTCTCTGCCAACACTTTCTCTCGCTGCGAAAATGTGTCGAGCAGACGGTTGACATACATGCACGCACACACAGGGCGCGGCCCGCTGCCAACAATAAGACTTGTTTAACGAGTCTCAGCTCTTTGTTGATTTCAGTCTTGCTGCTTTGTTGTTTTTGTGAATCGCGCTCTCCGAGGCTGGTATTAATCTTCACTGTCTGTATACATAAGGTACTCAGAACTGCTCTGTATAACTGGGAATTGTCATGCGACAATGTTTGGTTCAGGTCGGGTGAAGTCTTGTTTCATTCACTGCTTCATTGTTCATGTTGTTGTGAGCTCTTGTGTTTATAGGACTGGGGTAGACCCCTTCCTTCGTCACCTCCTACTTTCATCTTTTTCCTGTCACGTTTACTTCCTCGCATACTCTAGCCCCATTTTTCTCCCTTTGACCTCCTTCTCCTTTCTCCTTCTCTTACTCCTGCAAGAAAACTTCCTTTGGCCTCATCCAGTGTTTGCGTTCTGGATTCTGGATTCCTCGATGGCAGTGTGCGAGAGTGCAGCGAGACACTGAAGACCTTGGCGTTTTCCAGGTGTTTCTCTGGTGTTTGGCAGTTCTCTGCCTGTGCCTGACTTATTTTGCACAGTCATCTCTTACTGTTATACTGCACTCACTAGAAAACCTCCTGTAGTTTGAAATGTAATTGTTGCCGCAAGATTGAAACAGAAGAACAGGGTAGCTTTTGACTGAAGGTTGTGCATGGTTTTCTCCAGGCACTCCTCAAATCTGGTATCAGAATTTAGACCCAAATGGCCACATGTTGAGAGTAACATGAATTCAGGCCTGTGTGAAGTATCCTACCAAAATAGCAGTTTCCATAATGGGTTTTGGATAGTTGGATGGAGTTACTCAGGCTTTTCCAAATACCATTTTCTGGGGTTTGGTGCCTGAGTGCTAATCAAAAACAGGGCTAATGACTTGGGCAGGACACGCCAGAATTTAATCTTGTGACACTGACACAATTACCATATATGCAAAGAAAGACCACAGCTGTGCTTTTGCTGTTTCAGCTGTAACTCTACACACAACACAATCACTGCAAACTTAAGATGCAGGAATTTGAACAAATTTGGTCATTTTTAATGTCCAGTGTTCGGCAGTTGAAATCGTTTTTGGTTTACTAGTCTGACTCATTAAAACAATTCATTTAATACAGAATTGTTGGTACCGCTTTACTTTTTGTTGCGTTAAGCATCATAAGTTTGTATCTATTATTGTACGATCTACTGTACAATATAAAGCACCTTGAGGCGACTGTTATTGTGATTTGGCGCTAAATAAATAAAATTGAATTGAATTGAATTAAGCAGTGTAAGGAGTTGTACACGGACACTTGGAAATCCAGGGTTTTGTCAGGTAATGCCACGGAGAACTGTGATCGTATAGTCCAGAGGTTCCCAAAGTGTGGGGCCCGCCCCCTAGGGGGGAGGGGGGGGGGCGCAGAACCATTGCAGGGGGGGCGCGTATGAAAAGAAAAAAAAAAAAAGAATGCTTGGACACTGCTAGCATAATTGACAGGTTTTTGGCGGAGTTCCCACACAAACGCAAAGCAGGAGATGAAGCATCGCCAAATATGTTTCCAAACCAACTTCCTTCCAAGCCAAAGACTATAAAATATGGTGAAGCATATCTTCCCTTTGGCTTCACCTGCACAAGTGCCGAGGTAGGTCTCTGCGACAGAATTACTTTCCCCTGCGTCGGGAGCACGTGCTGGGCTGTCCAAATCACAGACAAACAGGATCCCACATTCTTGATTTTTAGTTCACAAACACTTCTTGTAATGACTAACTACTCCTGACATTTTGGAGATGTTAGCTCTTTATACAGTAAAGTTACAGCAGGATACAAATAACATCAGGCTGATCCTGCCACAATTTTTTCCCCCTGTCCAAACCAGGGACTAAGGCTACGTTCACACTGCAGGTCTTAATGCTCAATTCCAATTTTTTGATCGAATCCGATTTTTTTGTCTGCTCGTTCACACTACAACTAAAATGCGACAGCAAACGTGCTCCAGTGTGAACGCTCAAAGCGGCCCGCATGTGCAAAAGAAGACGTCACACACAACGCGCTCTGTTTAGACCCAGAGCAAACAATATTGTTTGACTGATGGCCCTCAATATAAAGACTTCGGACTTTACGTTTCCCAATTTTTGCTTTAAGTTATTTTGTTAGTTATTTTAATTAACCTAATTGCTGTTTTAGAGGAGCGGTGCTTCAAAGGATAGTTGCAGATTTCTGTCAGAATCTGCAGATTATACAGTACAAATAAAATGTTCACGTTGTCTTCCCAACAGTTTCACTGGATGGCCAGGAAGCGTTCGCAATGTCTTCTGCGGCGCTGATAATTAGCGTCTGTCTTGTGTTAGTGACGTAAAAGACGGATTTAATGCGACTTGACCGTTCAAACAGCAGTCGCTTTCTAAAACATCGGATATGTATCGGATTCAGTACCACATACGAAAGTGACCCAGATCGGATTTGAAAATATTGGATTTGTGCCGTTCTCACTGTCATACCATGATCGGATATGGGTCGCATAGGGTCAAAAAAATTGGATTTGATGTGCTTTCGCCTGCAGTGTGAACGTAGCCTAACAGTATCCTACAGTTGTTTATGTTTTTAAACCCATTTTGCACAGAAAGGCATTTTTTGAAAAATGTATTGATAGTAATGTTGAATATTATTACACAGGAAAAAAACAACTACACGTAAAATAATTACACCGTGACGCCTCTGCCTTTGTAAATGGAGGGACAGTAACTGCGTGTGTATGTAAGCGTGTAAAACCTGCAGATAGAGACAAAATACTGTTAATCTATCTGCCATTGTAGAAATTCATCTCATGTAAACAATAATGTGGCGCACAGCGTGACGTGAAAAAAGGCACATACCTTTGACGTTGCGTGACGAGCTCTGTATTCCTCGTCCACACGTAAACGCAAATACGGAGTTTTAAAAAAATCCTCAGTTTTCGGTGATTCGAAACGCCGTTTACGTGTGGACGAAAGGCCCAAACGCATAGAAGCAGCTGCGTTTTCAAAAATACGCGCGTAGGTGTGGACGTAGCGTAAAAGAGTTAGTAGTTTATTTCATTGCTACCTGTAATTTATTGCAGTTTACTTTTATTCATGTAGTTGTCTACTAAATGTTTGAGGTTTGAAATAAACCACAATGGAGTTTGAAAACAAAATATGGGTGTGTGTGGTTGGAGGATGTGTTTGGGGGCGGGGCGCGAAGATTTTTCTTGTAAAACACAGGGGGACCTAACGAAAAAAGTTTGGGATCCACTGATATAGTCCAAGTCGAGTGCTGCAGAACAAAGACCATTGTGGAGGGTCTATTCTCATGTCCAACAGTATTATGAACTAATAAGCTTACTGGAGCTTGTACTTGGTAAGCTTGTTGTTTGTTGCTAGTTTTTCACACCACTGTGCAGACTCTGAGATCTATCAGCACTTACCAGTTGCCGGACTATGTCAAATTTTAGCATATTGCCCAAAATGCTATAGGCTGTCCTTATTCGCACCTATTTTTACAGTAGACGCAGTCGGATTCATTCTGCATCTTCAGCTTCATGTTGCCTCTCCCTCTGGGAATTAAACTATGCTTTGCAGCAATTATATGCATGTTTCTCTTGGTATTTTGGGGGTTGGAGACAGACAAAGTAACATTCACATCAGAGCCAGACCATTCCTTAACGCCTACACACTGACCCCATACAGAATGTTTCACATATTTAGTTGATTGACAATTGTGTTCATTGAAACAATTTATTTTTTATTGTAGCAGGCCTCTACACATAATAATTGATCAATCTGAGTCATTTAAGTGGATTTTATTATGAAGTGGAAGCTGATAGTGTAAACTACAGTTTTAATGATCCTTATTTAAATTTTTTTGGAAACGCCAAACAGCACATCATAAAGATACATGAGACTTACAGAATAATCTATTAGTATAAATATTTACAAGTGTGCATAAACTCTGCCTGGGTTTGGTGTGCGTGCTCTGTGGTCATCTAGAAATAAGCACTTGTAAAGACGGGACAACAATGTTATCTGTATAATTACATGATGTTTGTCCTAATTTCATGGTCTTAAAAGAGCAAATATGGAAGAATAATATACATCGGGTGGGGAAAAAAGGTAGATGGTAAGTGGTAATGTAGATTTCTGCAAAAAAAATTTAACTGGATCCAATTAAACTGTTTGTTTTACTGTTTTACTTTCACTCTTGCTCAGCTTTTATGTGCAAGTAGATTTGGTTAATTTGATGACAACAACAGCTGCAGTTACAGTAGCAATAGTGATGGATAGTACCAGTAATTAAAGTAGTAAACACAGTAATAGCAGTGGTGGCAGCAGTAGTAGATTCTTGTACGGCTGAGATGTTTCTCCTGCTTTGGCGCTAATCCTGTCAAACCTCCGCCACTCCTAGAATGTCAGTTGCAGGGTCATCAGCTGGAGGCAGGAGGACATATAGGTGATGTTTCCTTGCCATCCCCTATAGCTGCCTTTT
The DNA here is from genome assembly GCF_056152115.1 of Neolamprologus brichardi. Lineage (NCBI taxonomy): Eukaryota > Metazoa > Chordata > Actinopteri > Cichliformes > Cichlidae > Neolamprologus > Neolamprologus brichardi. The sequence goes on along the minus strand of NC_142110.1, from coordinate 5,496,025 downwards.
GGTTTTTACCCAAACTGCTATCCTTCCTCTGGAGCCACAACCAAAAACTTGATTTCCCAGCCGCCTCCTAGCTCCCTCAAATCTATCCACAGGTTTGGACTTCCACAGAGTAGTTGGATAACAAAGTACCTTTTATAGCAAAACACTTTAAGATCGTCTGTCTACAGCTTGTTGAAGCATTACATCAGGGGTCCCCAATCCCAGTCCGCAAGGGCCGGTGTCCCTGCAGGTTTTAGATCTCACCCTGGGTCAACACACCTGAATCACATGATTAGTTCCTTACCAGGCCTCTGGAGCACTTCAAGACATGTTGAGAAGGTCATTTATCCATTTAAATCAGCTGTGATAGATCAAGGACACATCTAAAACCTGCAGGGACACCGGCCCTCGTGGACTGGGATTGGGGACCCCTGCATTACATCATAACAGTATCTTTGAAAAGGTTAGGTTTTATGTAGCATCAAAGAAGTGATGCCGTGCTTATTAGGATTACAAATGATATCTTAACTGCTGATAGTAGTGAATATTCTGTTCTAGTACTACTCAGTGCAGCAGTTGATACAGTGTTTTGTTTTATCACTCCTCTGCAGCAGTTTTGGCAAGCAGAACCATTGTCTGAATGTATCGTTGTGCCAAACACATTTTTTGTTTTCATTCTCAATACTGTGCACTGGACTGTGGAATCCCCCAGGGGTCTATACTGGCACCTGTCTTTTTTTGTGTGGCCGCTGTGTCACATTAGACAGGGAGACAATATTACATTCCACTGCTATGCCGATGACGTGCTGCTCTAAGTTTTAAAACTTATATAATGTCGAACGGTTATTAAGAAATGGATGAGTGAGTTTCAGACAAAACAAGAATTTGAGTAATTGGCACAGACGAGCTGCATCCAGGTATCGTGTCTTCTTGCCCGGATGCAGGGGTAGGTATAGTGCTGGCTGTAGCTCAGGAGGTAGAGCAGGTCATTTACTAATCAGAAGGTTGCTGTTTCAATATTGCCGTATGAATGTCTGTGAATGTTAGATAGAAAGGCACTTGCTTAGAAAAAGCACAAACAAGCGCTTGTATGAATGGGTGAATGAGGTAAGTTGTTTAAAGCTCTTTGAGGACTCAGGTAGAGTAGAAATGCCTTTCCTGGGAAATTGTCTTTATGAAGAAATGCTCCTGTTTCACCCAGACGGCATCGTCTACCACCATGGTGTTCTGCTGTTTCTTGCTAGCTTTAAAACAGAACTGTCACAGTGCTCCCAGCATCCAGTACATTTAATTTGATCTGTATGTACTGTAGTCATGTTCTAACCTATAGTTTAGGTTTGCACTGTTTGAGCTTAGTGAAAAGCACCTTTTCGGTAGATTTTAATTATTTTTTTTATCAATTGTAGTTACAGTCAACCACCTGCCTATTCGCGGTTCAGTATTTGTGGATTCGCGGATTTCTGTAGCGCTAAAATATTTTTTATTTTCATTTTATTGTAGTGACTAAATACATTTCATATGAGTAAAAAAATATTTACAAATTTTCAAATATTAACATTAATGTAAAAACACCAAAATATCAGTAAATTGTTTTGTTTTGTTTTTTTCTTAAAAAAGATTTGCCAAACAATGCGCAAATTCCTAACACAAAGCTCCCGGGAAAATTAAAATAGGCAGTTGTAAGCATTTTTAGAGGTATTTGCGGATTTCAGCAATTCGTGGGCAGTTGTGGTCCCTACTGTAGAGGTGTGGCCTTAGCCCGAGGTGTCTGGGTTCAACTGAGAAGAGTTAAGAATGAGTTTCAGATGTAACTAAACACAGATGTACAACTCTTGTGGGTGAAGGTTATTTTCTCTGTGATTCACTGTAATTTGAGTCTATGAGAGAATTGATCATGTAGGTTCTTTTAGTGTTTTAGATGTATTGACAAATATATTGAGCATTGGGTTTTTATATTTCCTCTGGTAGATGTTCTACTGTTGTTGGGGAAACTACTAAGTTATAGCACTTTGCTTAACATGTAAATGCCCTGTGATAAAAATGACATGTTCTTGCATTTTCCCCTCATTTGATCCTTTGACTCTATTGTTATCAGTCTCAACTGAATTCTTGTTGCCAGGTGTCCACGAGGGACGCTCAGAGAGACAGGCTGTAGATATGTTTGCATGTCTGCATGCATGACCTGTCTCTGTGTGTGACCGCACTTGTGTGCAAGTGAGTGTGCATGCATGCATATGTGTGCTGTCTGTACTGTACTCTATGTCAACATGACACAGGCTACATTTTGCCAGAGATGCATTAGTTATGGCTAGAAATGGGTTAGTATGGAATAAATAATGGATACCATCTTTTCCCTCTGAATAAATCAAGACCAGAGAAATGGACAGGAGAGGAGAGCTAAAATGTGGTAGAAAGTTGGAGAAACTAAAGACAAGAGAGTGAGTGAGCATCTGTGTCATATGAAGAGTAACAGAGCGAGAATGGTGACACACTCGCCTTCATTTTTGCAAAGAACTGTGATTTATTTTAGGAAGGTGCAGTTTGACATATTTGTTACACAGAAAGTGATTTACATGATCGATGGTTTTTGAGTCTTAACAAACAACCGATTTATCTGATTAAGTAAGAACACAGTGTTTTTTAAGCTAATTTTTTTTCTCTGTGCTTTCTGTCTTTGCCTCCTCATCAGGCGCTGGGCCAGACATTTACTTTTCCCGACATCTTCCCAGAAAAAGAGCGGGCACCGGCTGAGGGCTCGATGGAGGAGATGCAGGAGAAGTTCATGGAGGACGAAAAGCAGAGGCAGAAACTCGACCCCAGGAGAGGAGGGGTCACCGAGTGGTTTGGACTCTGAGACAGACTGACAGACTATGCGTGTACGTGTGCGTTTCATAGGGATCAACATGCAGTGACTTACAATATTTTGATGACACTTCTGTTTCTGTAAGAAACACTTACAAGTGTGCATGAAAGAAGAACGAGCATGTGCGTGGGAGACTGCAGCCATGTGTTTCGTGTGTGTGTGTTTGTGTTTGCGAGGCGTCAGCTGAGTAACCCGAGCCAGAACAGAATCCGAGGAGGAGGAGGAGAGTGGCCAAGCTCCATCTTTGATGAACCCAACTCACCAAATTTCTATCGCCTCAGATGACCTCTTCTCTTTCTCTACTTTTCCCACCTCCTCTCCTTTTTCCCACCATCTCTTTGGCAACAGTGTAATTGCACCTCCTCGCTTTGTTTCTCTCTCTTTTTTCTCCCTGCGCCCCTACTGTGTTTTTCCTATTATGCTCATCCCTCCACTATGATCTTCTTCTTTCCCACCAATGACTGTGATGTCCCTAGTAGCCATTATTCTTAGGCTAGTTGGATCTGACTATCTGGGCAGCCCACAGCCTTCTCTCTTTTATGAGTTTGCCTTGGATTAATTGACCACTTAAGGTAAACAACAATTAAAATGTTTGAGCAAAGCGAGCACATGGAAATTACAGGAGGGTTATATTGCAGCATTTTGTGGTAGCCCATCTTGCCGTAACTCTGGAAAAAGATTGTACTCTGTGTGTGTATCGTTGCCTACCGTGCAAGACTCACCAGTGAATCTGTCCTATTGTACATGCTGTTGGAATAAGACCTAATAAACAGTCACTTGCTCTGCTTTGTCTTGTGTTGTCCTTTCTTCATCTCCCACGACTGCTGCGTTGAAAAACAGCCACCTTGAGATTCTGCACAGTCTGCTGCACAAGTTTGCCTGCGCAAGTGCCAATGTGGTCTGGTAGCTGTTTTGACAAAGTAATGATCTGTGTTTGAATCGGGCCAGTGGAGGATGGAGCTCTGTTACGGTAATAAAGCCCATAAAAGGGAGGGACTTCTCCTGGGCACCCTCAGACCCTCCATTATACTGAAAGGCCAAGGTTACTGTAAGTGTCCCCCAGCCGTGACCACTAATGCTCGCTGGCTAATACAAAGGTCCAGTCCCTGACCTCACCCAGCCAACTCATCTATCACTAAGGAGAATGTCAATATTGATCCTGTTGGCCCTTTGTCTGCTGCCTGGAACCACTCACCCCCTGTGTTACTATAAAGCAATCTGATTTGGAATGAAACAAGACTCCAGTTCCACAGCCCCTCCGTTTCTCACTCTTTCCCTTGTTCTCACTTTTTCACTTTTTTTATTTTCTTTTTTCTTTGCTCTGCTCTCTTGTTGCCCAACCTGAACCTCCAGAGAAACAGCTGCTTAACCAACTGAGAGAGAGTCCAAATTCCTTTTCTCGCTCTCCCCCTGGCCTGAACAGACCCCACATGAAAGTTGGGAAATCAAGTTGTGGTGATTATCCAAGTAATTATCTGTTCCTGTTGTCCTCTTGTTCTTTGTCACGGGGGACGCCCTGTTTGTTCTAAAGTCACATACATGCATTGGTACATTAACAGCAACTGTCAACAATAATCTGACAGTGAGCCGCTAACATTAAATCTCTGTTTAAGGCCTGCTGACAGTGGTGGTTATGTAGTGTTGGGGATACATTTTTATTTTTTTAAACTGCAGAGACATTGCACTTTGAGACACACTCGGTTAATGAGCTCATCTCTTGCTCACACACTTAAATGTCTCTGAGTCATTTCAGCTCTTTAAAAAAGACAAGTAAACAGGAACAACTCATTAACTGATAAACAGAAAAAGACAAAGTCATATGCTAGAAGGAGTGAGTTATTGATGTAATGTCCTTACATTTTTAGGGCCAGATTTCCTGAGGGCAAAACCCTCAGGAAATCTGGCCCTAAAAATGTAAGTACAGACCTATTTCTTAAAGAGGTCTGTCAATTTTGTAACTGAAAACACTGACAGTTATTTTTTTAATACTGGGCTTATTATTGCATATGTGGCCCTGTTTGTAGTTTACGTTTCAGAGTTCACACATTTTTCTGCAGGCAGTTTTTTTAGTCCTTTATTTATCCAGGTAAAAAAATCTCATTGAGATTAAAACTCTCATTTCCAAGAGAGACCTGGCATCATGGCAACAAAAGTCACATACCACATAGGTATATAACATTTAAAACAAATACAATATCCCATACCAACATGTGTATTTGCCTACTGGTGGTGGTCAGAGGGCCCGGTGGCACCAGTGTCCGGCAGCCTCGCCTCTGTCAGTGCGCCCCAGGGTGGCTGTGGCTACAATGTAGCTGCCATCACCAGTGTGTGAATGTGTGAATGACTGAATGTAGTGTAAAGCGCTTTGGGGTCCTTAAGGACTAGAAAAGCGCTATACAAATGCAGGCCATTTACCATGTAAAATATACAATAACAGATCAAATTAAGAGTACATTAAAAACAATCACACTGAGTCAAAGAGCTGTTCTCTCGTTCCTTTAAGACAGACTTCAACTCTCCCAAGGTAACCAATTCTGATCATTTCAGTTCCTTCTGCAGATTATTCCAGGAAGCAGGGGCAGCGTATTTAAAAGCCTTTTCCCCCAATTCTGTTCTGATTTTTGGGACAATCAATTGTATGATTTTGTGCGAACGAAGGCTGTATTGGTTGTGGTTTTTACACATATAAACACATAAATAAGATGGAACCAGCCCAAGGAGAGATTTATAGATAAAGATCAACCAATGGGAGAGTCTGCGAATATGCAAAGATGGACATTTAGCAGCAGCATACAAAGAACAATGATGTACACGATTTCCATAGCCAGTAATAAAACGTAAAGCACAATGGTACACAGTATCCAACCTCTTTAGGTATTGGGCAGGTGCATTCATAAAAAGCAGGTCACCATAATCCGATAAAGGTAAAAAGGATGCACGAATCAAATGTTTTCTCACTTGGAGGGAGAAACAGGATTGGTTTCTAAAAAAGTAACCTAGTTTTAGTTTTAACTTCGACACAAGCCTTTGAATGTGAGTCTTAAATGACAAATTCTGATCTATAATGATCCCTAGATACTTGTAAGATGTGACCATTTCAATTTCAGTTCCTTGAATTGTTTTAATCTTAGGAGACGTAGCTAACAACTCTTTGCCATTTGAGAATAACATGAACTTGGATTTTAATGCAAAATTCCACTTTAATTAACACTGAAAGACGCACGCTTCAATTTGTGATTCTGTGACACTAAGAGTGTTCCTTTATTTGAAACAAATGCATAATTAGTGTGCATGGATCGCTCAAAGGTGTAAGCATAGTGCCAAAGCTGTAGCCCTCTCCTGTGGCTCGTCACCTCACACCGCATGTTTAGAGCCGAGCTCCACATATTTCTACTTCTCAATAATGCTTTGATGAAAGAGAGCAGGCCTGAACTGATATCCAGGTTGCGCATCAGAGACAGATATACATATAAGGATGCCTCTTTTATTGGGTATCACAATTTAATTTTAGAAGTGAGCAAAATGTTTATAGTGGTCCACAATATAAAGAGTGGTTCAAACCGAAATGGGATTTAGAAAATAAAATTGATGAGTGCATTTACGTGCACGGCACGGTGACAGCAAGTCCACTCACGCACGGTCGGATCAGGATCTGATGGTAAATGCACGATCTGATATCCTCGTGTTGGTGTTGTTCCCAGATCATCATACTAAAGGTTGTTCCAGGATCAACATTGCAAGTGACCAATCAGAATGTTGTGATGTCATACTTTTGCGACTTCGGAAAAAACCGGCGTAAAACAAAAAACTGTACTTAAGCTGCGAGAAACCGCCTTTGTCCGCCGATCAACGGACCCTAACCCTGACCCTAACCCTTTAATAAACGCTAAGCAGAATTGATATTGTCCTTGCAACATTGGAATTTCATAAATGCACGAATGGGTTGGTGCGCAAAAGAATAACGTCACAATAATGTGATTGGTCACTTGCAATGTTGAACCTGGAACAACATTTTCATGATGATCTGGGAACAACACCAACATGATGATATCAGATCATCCGATGGGTAAATGATGATTTTTGTTCTTCCGCACGTCCTGCAGGTCAGCTGTTAGACAGATTTCAGGTTCTACGGTTGAATAGTTTGATATGAAGCAGGTCTCTTCTGCATGGATCCCCTGAGCTGACAGACACGTTTGGGGATTGCAAACATTTGTCCACATGGTTGCCGGCAATTTCTAACTAGCATTTAAGAGTTTTCCTTTACATCAAAGCGGAGACACAGAAACACATGCATAAAACCTTTGCTCACCATGTCTCATATGCACATTTTGTGCAGTTGCAGCTTCACTATTGCTGCTGAGTAAATATGTACCCTAGGTTGGTAATGTTAATGTATTTAGCACTACAATTGAAAATGAATACCTGTATGGCACCCACACTGCTGCATTACAGACACCACAGAGTCTCTATAAAAAAAAAAATCATAGCTACATACATCTGTATTGTAAATAGACACTTCCTTCGCCTTTTGGTGCCTGAGACACAGTGTGTATATAACCCTACCACCACCACCTCCCTCCTTTCACCCTTCTACTTCACATGCAATAAAAACCTACATGCATTCCCCCATCTGGTTGTGTCTTTGCTATCCCTTGTTTGTTTGTTTGGTGTTCTCGTTGTGTGTCAGCTTCCGCAAGGTGGCTGCGGTGTAAGGAAAGGGGAATATGGAAGTGTGCAGGCAAGCTAGCTCTGCACTTGGGTGCAGCTGAACTTGGGATGACTATAAGCAGCTCCAGATTTATAAGGATCTCGGTGTGCTTAAACATGATGCTTTATGTATTGTAATGCACCTCACGTTGTGTAATTGCGGCGGAAGGGAAGATGAACATGTGTGCGCAAGACACGGAAAGTTCAGTAAGGGTGGAGGGAGAGAGCAGATGGAGGTGAAGGAGAAAGCAAAGTGAGAGTGAAAAAGAGATGACATCATCAAGAAAATGCTGAGCTGGATTTAAAGGCTACTGGATAAAAGAGGTCTGATCCCACATTGCACCATCTCTCTTCCTTCTTTTTCCCCTCTCTCTTCCACTCTCTCTCTCTCTCTCTCGAGATGTACAGTGCAGGTCGTGTTGCCATCCCTACACGGTTAGTTAATGGAAGGAGGATTGAATATTTTAAGCAGCACATCACTCTCTTCCTTTCCCTCCTTACCCCTCTCTCCTTTTTTTCTTGTGTGGTTGTGCATTAGTCAAGTGCACACATGACCCTGTTTCTTCTACTGCAGTCCACAATTGGAATCTGCATGACATCATGCTGTATTTTTGGCATGAGTGGTGGTATAGTGAGTGTCCTCTCTGACTCTGTAGCCTCTCTAGGGACCTAGATCTCCTTCTTGCTGGTCGTAGTAACTGCCCATTTGCAAGTGAAATCTTTGCCTGCAGATGCTTCGCTGCATCCTGTAACTGCTAAGGAATTTAGATGAAGCATCCCACAATAACACTGCAGATAACTTTATCTCATCAGCGTGTTGTCACTGGGGTTGTCTTGTGAGGAGAGCCTGACTGCGTGCGCTGATTGACACTGAGTAAGAACTTCTCATATACTGTAATGTGACAATAACAATACAAACTTTGAGCTGAAAGTGTTTTCCCATACATATGTAAAGGCAATCCATTGCAAACTGTCTGTAAAATTATACATACTCATATAGTTCTACAGTTACTACACCTACCACCTTCTTGTGCAGATGCACAGACTTTCACACACTCACACTTGTGTTCGCTAAGACAACCGGGGTTGCCTGCTGAGGATTCTGACGGCCTCTCTTGGACCAGCGCCATGCACATTCCTCCTTCCCCAGGTTGCCATTGGTTCATCTGAGCTCAGCCAGTGCACTCTGTCACCCCATAAGTGTGGGCTTATGTGTGTGTGTGCGTCTGTTTCAGTGCGAGTCCATGAACCATAAGACGCTTACATAAAAAAAAAATCTTCCGTTTGAATGTAGGACACACACAGCCACACACGTACCCTGATATGGCCCCTCGTTGTATATATACAGTCATACTGTAGTCACATTGATACATGCGCTGGCTTAGTGCCACGAGTAACAATTTAAGGAATACGCTGGAGAAAGAACAGGCTCTTCATTGTTGTTTAGATTGCTTTTAGTAAGTATAAAACATTAAACTCATATATTCTAATAACATTTTCTAATATCAGGAGGTTTTGGTTGATGGGCTTGTTTAGGACACCCTAAATGAAAAGTCTCAATTTTTTTTACCAAGTTAAAAATTAAAAATAGCACATTGTCAAAATATTGGTTATACTAAAAATAGTGATTTGTAGTGTTTTTCCCATTATTTGTCTTATAATTCCTTTGAACTCACAATCTAAATTTGCCACGAGATGATAAATGAGATGACGGTGAGTACTGTTTCTGCCCATATGTAAATGTCACTAGATAATTAATATAGACATGGATAAAATGAAGATAAAGTAATTTTTATTACTTTTTCAAGCATCCTTTGCAGGTGATGATTACTTGAAATCTGGGCATCACTAAAGCCATAAAGCTGGGTCTTTACTGTAGATGTCTTTAGTTGTTTGTGGGTCTCTCTACCTCCCATTAGTTTGAGCTGAAATACAGCTTGGTGGGGTGATAGTCATATGACTCACTGACTCTCCACTTCTTTACCTTCAAAAACTTCTGGGTCGCTTTCACATGTCATTGTCCATCGCTACCGTGAGGTGCTGGCCAGTCAACTGAACGAATCTGAGCAGAAAATATAACTTCATCAGGCTCGTTCTGTCTTCTGTCAAATCACCAGTAAACAAGAGTGATCCATTACCAGTGGAAATCATGAGTGCCTATGCATCACACTGCCTCCACTGTGTTTTACAAGTGATGTGGTACGCTCCAGAGTCGTTACAAGGCTTCTCCATACATCTTTTCCTCCCACTTTGATAAGTCATATAAAGTTACAAGGCAAGATGAGGTAGTGGCTGTTCTTTCTGTCGAAATGCAGTTTAACAGCAGGGTTTTAATAGTTTTGCGATTTTCATTAGTTTTTATTTTTATTTAGTTTTGACTTCAGATTTTCAATTTTATATCAGTTTTAATTAGTTTTTACCATTTGTTTGCTAGTTTAGTTTTATTTTGAAAATCCTTAGTTTCAGTTTAGTTTTGATTAGTTTCAGTTATAGTTTTACTTGTGTTTGCAATAATTATGTGTAACAAAATACCCTTGGGTATGTTGCTATTCCAGCTACCATACCCTGCACCCTGGACAGGTCGCCAGTCTGTCGCAGGGCTAACAAGCAGAGACAGACAACTCACATTCCCACCTATGGGGAACCTATGAAACCTATAAACCACTGATACCAGGTACCTATAAAAGATAAATCTTGGCCCCAATGAGACTATTAACTCTTGCAGCACCGGGTGTTCGTAATTTTAGTTCAAGTGAATTGTTAAACTTTTTAAGGCAATTGACTCACATGGTTGTGTAGATATCCCCGTCTCAATAAACATATTCGCCAACGCTTCCTTTCGCTTGTGATGTTCCTGTGAATTGACAAACCAGTAGCCATCTGGTCGCTGTTGGAAGCACTGCATTAATGTTTTTTGTGGAGTTGTCTTGGGATGCATCACACTGCCTTGCCTGGGGTTAGCTTCTGTTTCTGGGGATGAGGGTTGGGCGTGCTCCCTTACCTTCTCAAGGTAAGCTAGGTTAGCCTTCTTGTGTGAGCTTTTCAAGTGCACTTTAAGGTTTGTGGGATTTTTTTCCCTTTAGAAATGTCCCTCATAATTTGTCTCTTTCCACTACAAGACACTTGCTTTATCTAAAACACAATCATATTCAAAGTAATCCGAAATTGGACCCTGGTGATTTCTCCCGACTTTTGCTGACATGACACTACGCGTGGACGGAGCGGCGACACAGATGACTCGACTAACGTACTTGCCACCCGCTGGCATAATGAGACACAGCAAGAAAAAAACCTGGAAACTACACCTCATTTTCACCCCAGACTGTTGTATGACACACACAAGTCAATAAAAACTAAACACATTTTTGCTATAAATTCAGTTAATTTTAGTTAGTTTTGTGAACACTCATTCAAGTTTTAGTTAGTTTTCCTGTTTTTGCAAAGTCTTGTTTTTATTTTTATTTCCGTTAACGAAAATGTTTTTTCACTTCTAGTTTTCGTTATTTTGTTTTCGTTAACGATAATAACCTTATTTAACAGTAATTTGATTTATTTATTTACTGGATATTGTTAGCTTAGCAGCATGTCTGCTAGGCTTATGCATATTCATATTTATTTATATCTGCTTAATTTTTGTTGTTTGTTGCCATACTTTTAGGTAGTTTAGACTTGCGGTTTGTTAAAAGTACACGAAAATTGTTGTTTATTTACAATTATATTTGATTATGATTTAAGATTTCTGTATGTATACATCTTTTTCTGGATTTTTTTTTTTTTTATATTTTGTTTATATGCAGTACTGCCTTATATAGTAAAGATGGTAGGACTGGATGGTCCATGCTCCTGCCCGCTGTTCAACACATTTATTTAGATTTTAAACTTTGCAAAAATAGCGATGCCTAAATATGAAGAGCCATGGAAGATAAGGGAGTTGGTTCGATGCATCTGGTATGCGTGTGTTTCAAAAATCATTACAATGAGAAAAAGAAAGGTTCAAATAGGTTCAGTTCAACAGAAATCAACTGGGGTCTGGCCACCCATCTGGAGTACAGAGCACTGAGCTCTGGTTTGCACACATACCCACATGTGCACTGGTCAGTGAACCCCTAGCTGGTGGAATCATATTGGCTGGAGGCTTTGCCAAGTCAATAACACAGCCTGATCCCTGATGCTGAACTTCCTGGAAGTCCCGACTCGTCTCAGCACTTCATGTACCTGCTCACCGCTCCAGCTGCTGCTTGGCTGCGCAGTGGGCTGAATGGAGATCAGGGAGTCTATCGCTCCTTTGCGCCTGCCTGCAGGTCATTCTGAAACACCAGTTTAGAGGAGAGCAGAGGAGAGGACAAACCATAGGAACATTGAGCCATGGAGATTGGATTGATTTGTTTCTACTGACAATAGATCCTATGCATATTAACAGGGGTTTCTTCCCATGATGCACAATTAGACTGCGGTCAAAAAACTCCTTGCAGCACCCATGTATATGTCTGAGAATGATCAGAAACTATTGTAGAAGAGAGACATGAGAGGAGGGTGAAAAGTGCGGTTACAACGAGCGGTTAGGAAAATATTTGTGAAGGTGAACTGTCGAGAGACAGATGGACAAGAAGAAAAACAGAGTGAGGTTTAGGTTTGGGGGATTAGAAGGGATGCATGGCGTAAGAGAATTTGTGTCAGACATCTCTGGTCTAAATGGCTGTTGGCTACTTGCTCTTATTTACAACATCTTCACTTTCTTACACTACTGTTTCATTTCCAGCTGCGTCGGTCTTACGTCAGAAAATGCCACTGTTAGCCATTACGTTAGCCAACATAATGACAGAACTGCTCCCGCAGCCAAAGACGGCTCAGCGACCTCTGGCTTGATTTCAGCCAGCATCGCTTGCACTTTCGTGGCCTAGATTCATACAGCAGGGTACGACTTACCAGGTTTGACCACCAGGAGCCGATTACGTTTGCTTGGGCTCGGCAGACAATGAGTTTGATGACCTCGCTGGCACTGTTTCAACAAGGGGTACTCAACTATTGCGACCTGAATTTGACTGTCTGGCTGCCACTGATGTGGCCTGGGTTCAGTAGACAGAGCTTGACTTGCATGGCCTGAGTTCATCAGATGGAGTCCAACTTTTCTGGCCCGAGCTTGTCAGACAGGGCTCAACTGGTGTGGCCTTGGCGGATACAGAGCCTTCGCGGTGATTGAGGATGTGTTTGTTTCCCAGGCAGCGAGCAGGCAAGGTGGCGGCATCGCTTCTGCACAGCTGAGAACTTGGTGTGGGGGAGAGGGAGCCAAAACAAACTACTGTGATTGCCTCCCATATGCCCTCCTGACCTCAGTGTTTCAATTGCCAGGCAAAGAAGAGGAACGGGGTGAAGGGAAAGGAAAGAGGTGGTTTTTGAGAGGTTGTTATTGAGGTTAGAGCTGAGGTGGCTCTTGGTAGTGGGAGAGGTCACTTGAGTATTCAGCAGAATTCTGGTTTAGGACCCTTAATTTAGATCTATAAACGATATTATTTTGTGTATGTGCATAAAGTAGGTATCTATCTATCTATCTATCTATCTATCTATCTGTCTATCTATCTATCTATCTATCTATCTATCTATCTATCTATCTGTCTATCTATCTATCTATCTATCTATCTATCTATCTATCTATCTATCTATCTATCTATCTATCTATCTATCTATCTATCTGTCTATCTATCTATCTATCTATCTATCTATCTATCTATCTATCTATCTATCTATCTATCTATCTATCTATCTATCTATCTATCTATCGACCAAATGATGATTTTACAGTTAATAGTCCATAGAGAGAAGTGATGAAGAACAACAAAAGTTAAAGGAAGGAATAAAGGGGGAAATGGACAGGGAGTGAGAGAAAGGGAGACTTGTCGTCTGAGAGGCTGTGTGGTTCGGGTTAGGTTGTGGTTTAAGCCTTGAGAGAGCGGGAGGGGAGAGAGTGGGAGGCGCAGGGGGCGAGCAAGGCAGCGCATACCCGCAGCATTCAAATGGAGCTCCCATTGGGAGGTTTTACGCTTCAAAATGGTTTCCTGTGACGTGGATTGTGTGTTTGATTTGAGCTTTGAGGGGTTTGTGTTATTCTCGGGAGGGGAGAATCTAGCACGCTCTCATTTCCGCACTACCAACAGCCAGCAGAAAGTTGGCAAGCCGAAACAGGGGGATTGTAAAGACAGATTTTTCTTTCCCTCTTCGTACGAACCACATTTTTTCTGCTTTTACTTTTTTTCGCCATGTTTTTTTGCTGAGCCTGCTTCAGGACTTAGCCTGCATATTGATGGATTGTTCTTAATAATTGGACCTGCTCAGACCTGTGTCTTTCCCTGGTTTTCCCAGGCTGCCTGATTTTCTGCTGATCTTAACATTTGTGAACAAAAAAAAAAGCGTATTATTTAGATGTGTGGACACATTTGCTCCCTGACACACAAATGCATGCCTGCAAAAATGTACAAGCCAGTTTGCACGTAAACTGCGCAAGCTGTCAAACACATGCTTTGGAACTAATTGCAAACAATGGATGCCAGCTGGGCAGTAGGTGCAAGCAGTACAAATGGGTCCAGGTTTATTCTTTTTAAACTAGCTTTGAGGAGAAAGAACGAGGAAAAAATACAGTCAAATGGGGCAAAAAAACCCCAGAAGATAAAGTTTGTAGATAGAATAGAGGCAAGGGTCACCAAAAAGAGAGGGAAGGGGCTTACACCATGGCAGCAGGAAGCCACCTCTAAGACCATAAGGAGTCATACAAACCATCAGAGAGCTTACTGTTCTGCCAACTACTGTACTTCACAGAGCCAAGAAAATGCCAGAAATCAACACTGAATGTGTTTGTGTTGGGGGAATATCCGTAGAACCCCACTCTCTTTCCTGATCAGCAGTTTTCTTTCTCTCGTCTCTCTCTTCCACGTTCCTCTCTCTACCTTTTTCCTCTCTCCTGCCCGCCATCCCACCAGTCTTTATTTTCTTTCTGTAAATACCGTACCGTATATGCACTCCGCTTTTGTAAGAGGACAATTACTGTAACAGAGTTTCTACTGTGTGGTGTGCATGGAAAACTTCTAGAGGCCAATTTTCTCCACGAAGTTATGAAAATAGTTTTGATAGAATGACTGGGCTTTCCCCAGTATGTGGTGGCCGAGTAGCTCTGGGGTTCCACTGCCATCCTGGTCCCCACCCTCTGCTTCAGTATCCCAGTTGTATTCTTCCAGTTATCTAAGCGTTATCCATTCATGAAATACCAGCCTGCAGTACACAGCCAACAAATACATGTGTCAAGGACCGGTAAGTGTCTTCAAGAGCCTCTTGATATCTGTGTTTCCTTTACAGCACTGGAAATTTTATACAACTTTTGAAGGTCTCCAAATTGCTTGATCCTAAAGTGCAAAATACATATAGCATTGCACCATTTAATATGTATCACTTTATGGTGATAGCTAGCAGCCACGTTATAGTTTGGATATCCAGCTGCAGGTTAAAAATTCGGAAAATGTTCTGTTATTAACTGGTGTTGCTGTTATCTTATAAAAAACAGAAGAATGGTTGAACTCATATGTTCTTCCATATGAACGTACTTTAAGTTGTATACGTATAAAGTGGAGCGATCAAAAGAGTTGGGTGTTCGGCTTGTAATCGGAAGGTTGCCGGTTCGAGCCCCGGCTCGGACAGTCTCGGTCGTTGTGTCCTTGGGCAAGACACTTCACCTACCGCCTACTGGTGATGGCCAGAGGGGCCGATGGCGCAATATGGCAGCCTCGCTTCTGTCAGTCTGCCCCGGGGCAGCTGTGGCTACAACTGTAGCTGCCTCCACCAGTGTATGAATGTGAGAGTGACTGAATAGTGGTATTGTAAAGCGCTTTGAGGGGTCCCGAAAGGCGCTATATAAAATGCAATCCATTATTATTATTATTATTATTTATTAACCCTAAGAAAGCTACCTTCAACTGCTCCCTTATTCACCACAGCTGGTAACTCCACATGTCTGATTTGACGTTGGATTCAGATTACGATAGATTTTTGCATTTGATTCCCTTCCTGATGTGGTTCCAGAAGGGCTTTGAGTCTTCTCCTGGGATTGAACCAGAGAGCTTTTTAGGCAAATGAACACCGCACCATTGATAACCATTTATAAGGAAAAGTGAGTTTGCGTGTTCTCCTCATACCTGCACGAGGTTGTCTTTAGAAAATCTGCCATTGTAAATCATGCAAGGTTAATGCTGCCTATGTAGCCGGAGATGGTAAAGCCTAAAGAAAATGAGCCCTCCACAGTCTGTAAAATACACGGGCACTTTTAGTATGCACATATGGTGTTTGTGTGTCTGTCTCATCTGTTTAGTCTGCTCATTGTGTTTTGCCCCTTGCACATTTTCATTTTTGGATCTGAGGCGCTCCACAATGTTCTTGTGTTCATGTTAGACAATCTAAAACATCTTCAAATGACCTTTTGTGGTTCTAGGTGACACGCAAAAGGAAGTGAACAAAAGCTGGCTGTCAGTGACAGAAATTCACCATTTGAGGAGAGACAAAGAAAAGGAACACTCTCTGGCTGATCTCTCATCCCACCCACAGCAAAGTGGTTGTTGATTGTGTACAGACATTGTTGATGGTGCTCTCCTGTACCAATAAAGCCTAGTGTAGAGCAGAGCAGGGGCCCTCTAGGTTTTTTTTATTGTAACGCGAGTACATTTTGGCCGGGGCTCCAAATCTCAGCACGAAAAACAATAATAACAACATCAGCACACAACCCCGAGATCTGGACCTCAGGCAGAGGCAGGCTCAGGGAGAACTGATATGCTGCTAATGTTGTGGGCCGCTGGTACCGTCCAACACATAATGCACTTCTGAAGTGACTGGAACTGCTGTTGGCAGCTCAAATGTACAGTTAGTGAAACAGTTTTAGGACTCAAACGTGCAGCAGTTTAGAATACATGTGAGCCCAGGCCTTAGTGCGAGCCCACCCCCTTCCCTCTTTCCTGTACACACATTGGTATAGAGAGAGATTCCTAGGTCTCCTGAAGACAAACAGAAGAGAAGGAATCCATGTCCAAATAGTAGGGAGTTTACACAGAGACCACACAACAGCATCACAGCGGTCTAATCTATTTGTAATTAAAAAGTTCGCTCTGCGATGTCCTCACCCAGACAACAACATATCCATCTTGCCTTGGCCTTGTTATGATCATGGCCGGGTTTTTTTCTTGTTCTCCCTTCCCCTTCTGTTCTCAGTTGTTGTTCCTGTAACATAATATTTGTTTATGCTTGTGTGTATCTGTGAAAGATCTCTCTGTTGTGTTGGTGACATCTTGAGAAGGCAACCCATGACCCACTAAATGACTCACAAAAGAGGGACTTTATTATGTTTATTTTTTAACCCACTCTCCGCCAGTCTCCAAACCTTTAAAACATCTACCATATACCACCTAAACAGGCAAAATCACATTAGGAGCTGGACTGTATTTCAATAAATATATATCTACTACACACATCCCATCCCCACTTAATGCAGTGCGTGAAATCAGATTCTTGCAGTTGGTACATTTGGAGTAAAATGTTCTCATTCCTTCTTGGACGACTTTCTTCTACTTTATGGTAAGTCCAACGGCAAAAAGAAGAGATGGGGAGAACGGAGGAAAAAGGAAAGAAAGATGAAAGGATATATTGAGAGATTTAAAGGGCAGAGGAGGGCTCAGGTGACTCAGCTTTCCCCCTGGAAGCAGAATGAGGGGAGCTGTGGGTTTGAACCCCCCAAAGTTTTACTAGAACACAGACTTTTTAACAGGAGGGAAAAACAATGTTATAGCTGCTTCCTGCACCACTGAGTGTTCCCCACCAGTAAACATAACAGGGATTGGGTCATAATGTTATGGTCTGGCATCAGGTGAATACAACGTTTTTTTGTTGTTTTTTTTTCTTCTCCCTTTCTAGCTAGCCAGACACCACCCCTCCTGTTCTTCTGCTCTTTTCCATGTGGAGGAATAGGCTCCAGTGTTAAAGAAATATCAGTCATCAGCCTTGTTATTGCGCACTCACTTGCTCCATCTGCAACGCTGGCACTCAAACACACTCTTTGTGTGAGTGGACACGGTGGCTGCTCTCCCTCTCTCCTTCTCCCTTTTCACTCTCTCTTTCTCTCTGTTTCTCTTTTACTGTTAAATGCTACTTATTATTTCCCAACAAGGCAGGCTGGGGGAAACTCTGATGTAAAGGAACGTACTTACCTACTTACTGTCAGCAGCGTGTGCTCTTTAATTGTGTGTGTGTGTTTGCGCTCGCACGTGTCTGTGAATAGATGTGTTTGCTATCTGTAATTAGTGCATGGCAATATACATTATCATAACTGGCAGGTGAAGGTGTGTGTGTGTGCGCGCGCACGACGCGTGTGCGATGTAAAGTGTGTGTGCCAATTTTATGATACAAAGAGCTCTGTCAGGTTCAGCACTATGAATCAGGTTGCAGGGCAGCTGTGTGTGTGACAGTAGCAGTAAAAACAAACAGAAGTTCTCCACTCTGGAAAAATGTAATGCTATGAAAATGGCAACTATGGCAATGATGGGAAACGATCCATGTTGAGTTTCCAAACTGTGTTGCATTTGGAAAGAAGCACAGGAGTAAAATAACATGAATACACTATATCGGTTATGGGATACTTATAGGTGGGATTTATATAGTAAGTGCGTGATTGTTGGAAAACGTGAGCCTTACATCATATCATGGATCGTGCAATTAATCTTCCCAAGGGGGCACGTGAAGAAACTGGGGGCTGCACCAATAAGCTGAACTCACTCAGTTTTAATTTTATCTCTTCATAAACTTCTGCTGTTAAGAGAAGATGATACAATTATCCAAGCATGCAGTTACCTCTGTCAATAAATCATTCACAGTCCCTTTCATTCAGCGCATTGCTGCCAGCATCTCTGTGATCTCAAGCGCTTTTTGTATCCCACATACAAAGATGAGCAACCGGGCTGTGTCACGGACATCACAGGTCTCTTCCAAGCCAAGGGAGGAAAGTCAAAATTGGCTGCTGTGTTCCAGATTTTCTTCAATGTCGTCAATCTGTTTTATTTATTTTTTTCTTCATATTTTTATTGAGAGACAAGTGTACATTAGTTTACAATGACAATACAATCTGTTCCCCTCACATATTTTTTAGTTTTTCTTACATGAACAGATACGATAATACACACACACACACAGGCACACCCACGCTTAAATAAAATTGAAAAAACAAACAAACAAACAAAACAAAACCTAAGAAGAAACCCAAAACAAACACAAACAACAAACCCCAAAACACACACACACGCAAAAAAAAAAAAAAAAAAAAAAAAGGGGGGGGGGGGGGGGGGATATTAATCAGCTGGTAGAGCGTTTAATGACTTGCAATAGTTTATGAAGGGGCCCCAGATACGATAAAATTCTCTGCATTTGCCCTTCGCCACAAGGCCTATCTTTTGCAATTTAAGAAATGACATCACATCTCTAAACCAAAAAGAAACTGAAGGTGGCTTTGAAGATTTCCAAAGGAGTAAGATGCAACGTCTAGCCAAAAGTGATGTAAAGGCTAATATTTTGAAGTGTGTAGGGTCGGTTAGACCAGTGTTGACTGGAAGCCCAAAAAACAGCTAGAAAAGGGTCCATGCAGATTTGGGTCCCAAGAGCCTTGGAAAGAATAACTGAATACTGACTACAGAAGCCGTGGAGTCTTGGGCACAGAAAGAACATATGGCCTAGGTCACATGGGGTGGCATGACATCTCTCACACTGATCCATTACGTCAATCTGTTTTATTACGGTTCACTCGGAAAGGGCGCATTCTCAAATGTTTCTTTATCTCAGGGCATATTAGTGCAGGAGACTCCACCAAACACTCTCCATCAGAGAATGGTTTGACTGCTCTGTCACTGGATGTGTAAAGCTTGGTCAAATGTCCCCTTATTGCTTTTACAGCTTTTTTAGCAAAGTTCCAGGTATTTTCCTACTCTGCACGAACAAATTTGCAAACAACAAAATTGTATTGTGATTTCCTGCAAAACGGAAAAAAACTGTAAGAACGTATTTGATGGGGAGGTTATCAGAGTAGCTGAAATGGGGTAAACTGCATGATGTATACTTATTTACATTTGAATCCTAATTTACCATTGATCTCATGCAGGCAGTTAATGGAAAATCAACCAGAAAGAAAGGTTATTAAGTGACTTTAAACATAACATAGTTTGCTGATTTTCTCACTAAACCATTTCTGGGGTTTACAGACAATGGAATGAAAAGAAGAAACATGTCTGTAAAGGTTCTCAGTCATCCAGGTCCTTGTAGTCAAAGGAGCTTGCAAAGAAAAGCGTCTGGACTTCTTTAAGTTGCTTGAAGACGTTTCACCTCTCATCCGAGAAGCTTCTTCAGTTCTAAGGTCAAATGGTGGAGAGTCCCAGATATAAACCTAGTGGGAGTGTCCCCCCACAGAGGGACAAAAGGACCCCCTGATGATCCTCTAATCGCCTGAGCCAAGGTGTGAAACTGGGTGTGGGTCCCAATCAGCCAGAGTTTCGGGTGAGTTCATTGTGAAACCTGGCCCGACCTTATCATGCGAATTCCTGAGGTCAGATGGCCCAGGATGTGAGTGGGCGTTAAGGCCCACTCACAGAAAAGAAGAAACCAAACAAAAAAAGCAAAACAAAGCAAAAATCCAGTAAGCGGTAGTTCTCTGGACAAAAATGTTCAGTTGACAGGATAGCAACATTTCAATGAAGCTACGCAGAAGAGCATCTCTATCAAACCTTAAAGCAGATGGGTTACAGCAGCAGATGACCACACATGGTGGAACTCCTGTCAGCTAAGAACAGGAAGCTGAGGCTGTAATTTGCACAGGCCCACCAGAATTGGACAGCAAAAGATTATAAAAATGCTTTGAAGATGGCAGCATCAGAATTTGGTATAAATGACATGAAAGCAAGTATCCAGCCTAACTCGTATCAGTACTGTTGGATATCAACACGTTCTCACTCCCACAGCGTAACATTTTACGCTAGGTGACAAATCGTCAACATATTACGTTTTCGCCTACCCACCACGTTCCTAAATGATGACCTCGGAAAAAAATGAGGAAATATGAGAACCGTATGGACTCAATCTACACATGTTCGCTCTTTTTCTTCAAATCGCTTAGAAACACGCTATTTAACATCATTAAAGTCCTGGTTAAGATCAGGAAAAAGGATATGGTTAGGGCTAGGGATAAGGTTAGGTTTAGAGCTGCAATACAGGGCTGGAACGTCTATTACCGCGGGAGCGTCATTGCACTGGATTTCAGCCATAACCCGCCGCGTACCATAAGAACGCCGAAGGTCTCCTTTTGCGTTCATCAGGACGTGACAAAACGTCGCCATGTTACGTCTCGGGAGTGAAAACGATATCCACCTTCCTATGGATAACGTACCATGCCACAAAGCTCAAATCCTCTCAAACTGGTTTGTGGATGACAGATTTTGCATCATTGATGCGGAGCTGACAAATCTTCAACAACTGTGTGATGTTGTCATGTCAACAAGCACCAAAGTCTTTGAGGAATTTTTGCATGCTGTTAAAGCTATGCCATGGAGAATTAAGGCAGTTCTATCTGGATACCTACATGCTTTTTCTCTTGTGCATTGATTAAAAATAGCTTTTTATTAAGTGCTGTACAGTGAAAGGCTTTTATTCCTGCACTCATAGCCTAAGGTTCCTGTGTGCTTCTTATGCCTTTCAGTTTTAAAACCTTTATCTATGCATCTGTTGGAGCAGACATTAAACATTGCACAACACAGGGCTACCCATTAGCCTGCAGATGTATGACTTGTTTTGCAGTTGGGTGACAGGATGTAGTATCCTGATTAATCATTGATAAACAGCTAAGTAAATGAATGGATAGAGTGTGTAAATTTCCTGTCTGCCATATGCAACAGATCACCCGCACACCGCCTGATGTAATTGTTGGGGATTAGGGATTGGACAATGCCATGGATCTGGCTGGGGGTTGTTTGTATGCATCTGTTTTTGTGTCAGTTGCATGTGCGCACATGCGTGTGCACTGTGAAGTAGGAAAGAGGATTCAGCCCAGGGGGTCATTTTCCTTTGGTCAGACAGACAGTCAGCATAGGATCCCCGTTATCTCATGTCTGGAGTTTCCAGATGAGAGCTGAGAAGGCAGCAAACACATTTGGCTGGCCTTAGTCATACTGTGTGTGCGCTGTGTATTTCTATCTTTGTGAGATCCAGCGTGAGTTTTAGGTGTGTGTGGATAAAGAGGACAGTTTAAGGGTAAACACTTCATTTTAGGTTTGAGGTTAGAGGGTCAGATGAATACCTCGGATTAATGAGACTCTATCAAAGACCGAAATGTCAGTGTAAGAGTGTGTGTGCTTGCATGTGTGTGTGTATGTGTTTATTTCAGTTTGTAAAATACCCAGCATATCCCTTGCCTTAAACACACTGACCTCATCCATGGAGGAGTCTAATAAATTCACTGCAGGTGACGAGTGCAGAACTGGCTTTAAAACAGCAACACTTGAAAACAACTTTGCCATTTGGTTTCATTGCATAGGTATGCTGTTAAGACTGGTGGATTAACTGGTAGATCTTCTATATCAAGGATAATCGCCCTCTCAGGGACCTTGTATAGTTCAAGTCTTAATAATACTTTAAACCAAAACAGCCTCTGAAGTTTAGCAAATGCTATCTGGTTTGAGTTACGTCAGCAAAAAAACCTCTGAAGTTGACAAAAGCTCTGGGGCAGAGGTGTGAAGATTGAGGAGTTTTCGTAACAGCAGTCTCCTCTCTCAACAGAGCAGTACAATCTTCCCACAGCCTCCCATAAATTTTTTTAAACTCTTAATCGTGGTCTAAGTCTGCACTTTGGTCTGCACAAAACATGACAGAACGATCTGGCCAGCTACTAGACCCTGCAGACTTAGCTGCATTAGGGGAGTAGCCGTATCTCACTAGGGGGCAGTTCTCGGGGAGCAGTTCAGTCTATCCGCTCCAGGCTTTCTTCACCTCCAGTTACTCAAGCTCCAGCTCAGGCTAGCACTGTGACTCTGTTTTGCAACCCACCGGCTGTGATCCGGCTTCCACCTCGGCCGGTCATTTCGGGGTCGAGCTAGGTCGCTGCGGGGAGTTCCTTCTCTGGTGCACTTAGGCATTTTCTGATGATTACACTGAAATATCACATCTCACTGGGTTGTTTGATGGATCGAGGCCTACCTACTCACTCATCCTACTAAATTGGTTACCTATGCCCCAATTCATTGCTGACTTTAAGGCAGTTTTTGACTATCCTTTGTGCAAAACAGAGGCAGAATTTTCAATCTCTATCAAGGCAACAGGTCAGCTGTAGAATTTTCTATTGAATTTTCTGTGTTAGCAGCAGAGACTGGTTTTAAGGAAAGGGCTCTAGGAGGGGCATTTTATAACTCTTTAAATGAACAAATGAAAGATGAGCTGCCAACCTGCGATGAACCCGAATTCTTAGATGAACCGATGAACATAGCCATTATAACTGGGTTATTACTAGGATATTACTTTGGTAATTAAATAGTAATAATCTGCTCTTTTTTTTTTTTCTTTGTTTTTTTTTTGTGTCCCGTTTGGCTCTTTAACCATCAGAATTGTTGTCTTAAGGCCAAGAAAGATGCCAAGCGGATTTATTTTACCAAGTGGATCATCATGGCCTTGCCATATTGGTCCATTTGATTGACCTTTATTATAATTATGAATTTATTTTATTTTCGGTTGCTACAAACGGGACAGACATGACTGGGGGATAGGACAGGGAGAAAGAATGAAAGAAAGAGGGAGAGAAAGAAAACCAGAGGGGAGACACCTGGATCACCTGTATGGAGAAAAAAAAACAGAAGAGAAAGCAAACAAAAAAAGAGCAACATAATAAAAACAGCACCATCACAATAAACTAGCTAGCAGTAGATAACAGTAGATACTAAATATTAAACGATATTGTGCAGCACGCGAGATAGACAGCGCACAATGTGCTTTGAGGCAGCAGCCAAGAAAGGTGTAGTCCGCGTCTGTGAACACCCGTGTGCACACCTGTGTGGATCAGCATGCTTGTATTCCAAAGGTTTCTCCATGTAACGATCTGCTAGGGCGTGTGGGGAGCCATAGCCCCGTCCCCCAGGGTATGAAGCAGGTATGGAGGAGATCCAGGCCCCAGATATCCAGAGGCCCCAGAGTACAAGGACCCGAGGAGGACCACCAAAAGGTGGGGGAACCATGCCACCCTCCTGGGAAGAGCTGAGTAGAGCCCCAAACGAGAGGTCACCCAGCAGCTACGGAGCAGAGGTCAGAGGGGGTCGCAGTGGCGTGCCCGCGGGCTCTGCCGGCAGCCAGCTGTGCCAGAGAGGACCGAGCTTCAGGCCCAGAGGCCTGAGGGCATCCCACCCCCTGGAAGGGGCCCAGCCAGGCCACAGGCGCCAGGCCCCGCCAATCGGCCACCAGGAGTGAGCCGGTACATACATGAGCGCCCAGCCCCAGTCGACAAGGACCACCATAATCTGCTCTTTCTGCATTTTACTTGTTTCCACTTATTACCAAATCTATAATAGAAAGTGCTACCAATATCAAGTTAGTTACTTCTCTCATCTATTATATCAGGATATTCACACTGAACTAAACTCACCTGCCATGAGTCCTGAGTTGACTGATACACATTGAGGATGTTAACAACAGATTCACAATTTGAAAGATTTTCAGAAAACACATGCTCATCTGAATGAATAGCTACAAATGGAATACTGAACCAAAATAGTGATGATGAAACACTGACTCCAGAAACAAATTACAGTCCGCTCCTCCAGCTCTCTTACACCATGGCACCAGGTTGTATTCTGTTTGAACTTGAATGTGTGGTTTTTACTGATGTTAGCTGTTACCTAAAACTGTTTACACGGTCATATAATAGGAGCTTGTCATCATTATGTGGGATAAATACCTATATTGTAAACTATTACATTTTTAGGTTAAGGTGTTGAAAAGTTAGGGTTTACGCTAAGATTTGGGCAACTGGTAGTTATGGTTAGCGGTAGTAATGTGCTCTGAAGCTGTTGAAACATAAATGTGTGTGCGTGTTTGTGTTTACATGAGATGGAGTATGTTTGTGCTTGTTGCGGGAAGCCCTGACAGAGAAGAGTTGAATATTTAGGAAGTTGCCATGAAGACACAAAGCAGAGACATGCAAAGTGGGCTGCTGACCTTACATGGCAGATTTTTTCCAAAATGTGCATACACACAAACATCAGATCTCTGACAGGTTTTAAAGTGGAGTTGGGAGACTCGCTGGAGTTTTAGTGTTTGATGTTAGACCTTGGTCACTCTCTTTCCCCATCTTCGCTTGATTTTGCTGTGAGCTACCACTGTGTGGCTTCCATTTATCAAGTTGAATACTAACAAAATGTACAGAGAGCATTTTTAATCTACGCAGTGAAGCACATTAAGTTGCAAGGTTGCAATTTTTGATATAGTTGATAATCCTGATGAATGTAGCCCATTACATGAGTATGCTATTAGCTTATGATTATGTTTTGGTATGTTTTGTATGACAGTGAATGCGTTTGTGTGATATAGAACAAATGGTTTGTTTAGCTGTTATTTTCTATATCAGCTTTCATTGTTCATCCTGCAAGTGTCGCGTATCAGTGGTGGCTGACTATGCCTGCATTCATTTGATTCTCTGCCACTTTGCCATTCATACATATGTGTTTACTTGCAGTTTTATAATTGCTTTTTTCCAACACTGGTCATCACCAGTGTTGGGGAGTAACGGAATACATGTACCGCCGTTACGTATTTAAAATACAAAATATGAGTAACTGTATTCCGTTACAGTTACCGTTTAAAAAGGTGGTATTTAGAATACAGTTACTTTGTTGAAATAAATGGATTACACGGCGGTACTTCCCTGTTTCATATTGTCGCGGGTCAGGACTGTTTGGGTTTTGTTTGACAGCTACGTTCTGTTGTTCCAGGCGGCAGCGTTACGGTTGCCATGGTTACAGGGTGACGCTCTCTCTCTGTGTTTCCTGGGTGAGAGAGGCCTTTTTGTTGTTGTTGTGCTAAGCTAATAGGCAGAATGCTACAGGTATAGCTCTAAAGAATGTAGCATCATGGGCAGTGTAGTCCGTGCTGCAGGGAGAATGGACTGCCATACACGTTATGTGTCTGTGAGCGAGGGAGGGAGAAAAAGGAAAAGTACGAGCTGTCATCGAGCAAAAACGGGAGCTGGAAGCATGTAAATATAATAATAACCACTGCAGCCAAGAAGAGAGCCTGACGAGCCCAGTTGTAAGTAAGCTATTAAGACTCGACTGTACACCGTGTTCATGTTTTCCTCCAAAAACAATAAGTTCTGTTGGAGCAGCCTTTCAACGCCTCTCTCTGTCTCTTGCAAGCAAAGTTGACCCAGACAACAAAGTAAAGCTAGTTTTCGGCTACGAGCCCGACACAGAACCCACCGTATTAGCCAGAGGTCCCTTTACTACGGTTCGGAGCCGCGGACCTTCAGTAACAGTAATAAATCACACCAATAGTACATTCACGTAGTTGTAAACAGCATGATAATATATTAAGTAATCCAAAGTATTCAGAATACGTTACTCTCATTGAGTAATGTAACGGAATACGTTACAGAATACATTTTGGGGCATGTATTCTGTAATCTGTAATGGAATACATTTTAAAAGTAACCTTCCCAACACTGGTCATCACGAGGTAGGTACTGCTGTCTTTTTGTGGTTCACTAATTCAGGATGTTACCTGATGATGCTTCACCGGTCAAAAGGTGAGCAGGATGAGTTTCCTTGCTTTACTGTGTTTTTGCCTTTGCTGCTTTGATGCAGTTGTCTCTTTATAATAAATGAGGAAGCATGGCCTTTTTTTCTGTTGTCAGTCTGAAAGAGTTCTTCTTGCATGCACATTATTAAGGAGGATTTCCGCTTTGCTGACATCTCTTTGGTTTAATGTAGCCCAGGGGTTAGAGGCCCACCTTGAACCCAGCTGTGTCCGCTCTCTCCCTTTCTCTCTCCCTGGGCATGCTCTGCAGGATGCCAGCCCTGACACAAACCTGCCTGTTATTCTGGATATATTTTTATCACACACTGGGTCACCGAGGTTTAACTATCAGACAGGAAGTGTTTTTGTCCTCATATTTCAAGCTTGATGTGTTTTTCAGAAACACATCAATCTTTTTTTTTCTGAGATGGTGGCGGTGGTGGACGGGAGGTGCAGACTGTTTTTCTGGCTTTCCAAGAACATAGCTTTATCGCTCTACAATGTATATATATATATATATATATATATATATATATATATATATATATATATATATATATATATATATATATGGTATCTGTCATGTCACCATGTTTCCTGTTGGAAACAGTGCAATAGGGTCAGTGGACAAACACAGGCATGAAACTTGCTGAGTTAATGTTCCTACTAGGTATTTGTTGTCGTCTTCCTTTTGGCGACCTGGTCATATTACTCCAGCCTTGACATAATCACCTTCATGACTCCCTAACTCTTGAAATTACTTCAAAAATATTAAATAACTTTTAAAACAGCTACACCTTTCCTTCAAGCAAAAAAACTGAAGCATCATTTCAGTAACACAGAGTACCATTAGCATTCTAGTTT
The DNA here is from genome assembly GCF_056152115.1 of Neolamprologus brichardi. Classification (NCBI taxonomy): domain Eukaryota; kingdom Metazoa; phylum Chordata; class Actinopteri; order Cichliformes; family Cichlidae; genus Neolamprologus; species Neolamprologus brichardi. The sequence continues at coordinate 5,468,781 of NC_142110.1, read as the reverse complement.
CTTTTGCATTTTACCTATCCTCGTCATTTTTCGATTAAAATAAATACAATTTTACCAGGTAGAGTATATGACCATGGTCATATTTCACAAAATATCCCTTGTGTTTATTTGTATTCGTATTAATTGTATTTTAATGTTTCTTTGTATCAAATGCATTTTCACATAGAAAATGCTATACATACCATACAAGGCCATGCAAATACAAAAAAATGGCAGCAAATTTGTGATTTTTTAAAATCATGCAGCAGAGATGATAGTTTTAACCTCCTAAGACAAGAACTCTTCCAAAGCATGCATTTTTAATTTCTCTTTGATATTTGGGCATATTGGGACCTGATGAATGTAAAAACAAAGAATTACCAGATTTTTTTTTTACCTGATTTTTGTGTCTAAGAAAAATGAGAGCCACATATGAGGATATTCGTTAAAAGTTTCGATAGAGGAGTAGCAGTATAATGTCCTCGTAAGTGGATATCAGGCCCTTGTAGAGCAAAATTGAGTATTTTGGTCTAAATAGCCCAAAATGTGATGTCCACATATGTGGACGCCAGGTCCTAGGAGGTTAATGTATATGATTAGTATGTAAAGGTCAAATGAATGCATGCTCGTTTTTAGTCAGTTGTATAACTTGAAAAAAGTTGTTCAAAGAGATAAGAGATAAAGAAGTACAAACTGGGGTACAATATGCTCCTTGCAGTACTTTCAGTGAAGAGGCTGCAGTTAAATCCCTGTTTTATTAGAGCATCAGCTAAGAGACAACAATAAAAATATTTATTAAGTGATCATGCTGGTGGGTCTTTTAGCCAAGAGCCTCCTGTGTAGGACCTTTGATGCATGCTGCCCCCCCGTACTTCCATTCATCCCCGTGTTTCCATTGGGGATCTAGAGCACATCTGCATGAAGCAAAACCATATTGTAAATGATTACACTTTTCCACGTGATCACAGGAATACTGAATGTGACTGGCACAAAACCCTGTCTGTGAAACAGTACCACTCACTGACTAAGTCTCATAGAAATCAGTGCCAGTTGCTTTGCTGTAGTGCTGACATTTGTGCCAAAATGTTTAACACCCCTCATTTTACACAGCCACACTCACGCACATATCATACCCAAGAGGGACACCCTCAGGAAAAAACATATCTCTATTCCTGTCAGTTGGAGAGTGGATGGTAGCAGGGGTTCCTGAGGGTAGGGGGGGTTGGTGGGTTGTTTTTACAGGAACCACATGTTTTGGGGCTGAATAGTGACTGCTGAGTATCTGTTAACATAGCTCCCTTCTGACAGCAGCCTCCAGTTCCACATCAGAACCCAGTGACTTGTGCTTTCCCTGATAAAGTCGTGCTTGTTTTTCCCAGGAAGCTCAAGGAATCCAGGCATTTTTTTTTTCTCCAGCAAGCTGAGCTGTGAGAGCCAAGCTGTACCTTTCACTCTTCTTCATATAAGTTCCCAATACTCATAAATACTTTCATGGGATCCCATAAGCCAAGCATTACAAGTAGATTTTACACAACAGCGTAAACATGTGTATAAACTTGTGGGAATTTAAAAGGCGCTGTTTCACTCTTTATTGAGTTTTTTTGTTTGTGTAATATAAATTAGCACACATAATGGCTTTTGTTCAGCTGTTGTCAAGTAATTTTATGCAATGAAAATAAAAAAAAAAGCATGATTTACCAGGCACAACGTGCACGCGGTAATTCAGTTTTATTTGATTTTGTCCAGATTCCCATATCCTACAGCATTGACGTTTTTCTTTTCAAGAGTGGGTATGTATCAGAAAGAACAGTGTGACCTTTGCACATTTAATTACATGATATAAATAAATGTTGGCTGCCTGTACCTTAAATATCATCGTATTATTTTTTGGTTTAAATCGTTTTGTTCTAGAGCTCTTAATTACAAAAATAAAGCAAATGGTATCTACATAAATTCAACCTATTGTTTTACTGGTTATAAACAGTGTATTTGTCTTTCCATGGATCTCTAGATAGAGCTGCAGTGGTTATCATTCTCGGTACCTCTCTGTTTTATCACTCGTATCACCCCATACCCAGCAGGCTTTCCCTCAGCTCTTTGCTTTCCCCGGGGGCTTGCCCCTAGGCACTGGTGGGCTACTGTTGGTGGATACCGTATCTATGGATGGCAGGCTTTGGAAAACATGTCTGAGTGAGACAGATGAGGATAGGATGATGAGACAGAGAAGAAAAAAAAACCAAACTCACAGGAATGAGAAAGAGGTGAAACAGACAGCGAGAGAAAAAAAGAGGGAAAAATCACAAGAGGAAGAGAGAAAAGAGAGAGGCTCATTCAGGGGGGAAGACAGAGTTCCCCCTTTTTTCCCTCTTGTTTTTGACGGGCCAATTCCTGTTTTTTTCTTTCTGAATCTTTCTTTTTTTGACACAGGTAGTCGAGACTGGCTCGCCCGAGTGAAGCCACCTGGTGTGTCGCCCTCCCTCTCCTTTCCTCCCATATTTGCAGTCAGTGACCATCTTCCTGTCAGCATGCCAGGTCACCTTGGCAACTCCACTCCATTAGAACGTGCAAGGAAATATTTTACCGTTTTTTATTATCTCTTTATTTGCTGCTGACACTGTGCTTTTTACTGTGTGTGTGCGCGTGTGTGCGCGTGTGTGTGTGTGCATGTATTTTTCTAATCTCTCCTTGTATCCCATACCACATATCCCCTTCTCAGTGCAGTGCGGGATTGTGAAGAGAATGTGCAGCTTGCTTTAAGTGGAACTTTAAGAGTCGCACAACATGCAGCTGGTCTTTATTACTTCCCCTTTGGTTCACTGAAGCATAATTACATTCTGACTTCATCCCAACCTTAGTATGACCTCTGCTCTCCTGTCAGACGTATTGGCAACACACACACACACACAGACATAATATACAGACACACATGTGCAAAACTTTCAAATATGTTAACATGAATATCGCGAATGTACATTTTGCTTGCATGCACTTAAAGTGCAGTCACTTGTACACAGACACACACATACACACAATCCCACCTACAAACAGGCAGACAGAGACATTTAGACTCAGTCTGAGCTGAGATCATACTGGACCAATATAATAGTGTAAGTGAGCCCAAACACAAATTGAGCTCCTGCTGGAAAACTCTGCTCCATACGAGTTCTTGTTTGTGTGTGTGTGTGTCTGTGTGTGCGTGTGTCTGTTTGAGGTTTGCCGGGTGGAAATGAACCCCACTGACCTCGTCCCTCCCTCCCTCTGGTTTTCCTGTCCTCTGCTGTTTTAATTGGAAACGGTTGCAAATCAGTCACAAATTATGACTTTTTACTGTCACTTTTCCGTCCTCGTCGTCTTCTTCCTATTTTTCTCCACTCGGCTTTCTCGAAGGTGTGTCCACTTTCTCTTTTTCTCACTTTTGAAGTGGTGATGTTATGAGTTTTCCAGTCTGAAGTTTTTTTTTTCTTTTCTTTTCTAATTATCAAACAGGGTTTCTCCACATCAAAACATCTAGGCCACGTCCTTCAATCGGTCAACATCAAAAAGCTTTTCTTTTGCAAATTAATCAAGGTGAGAACATCTAAATGGGGCCACGCATCAGTTTTTGTTACCTTAAAAAACATGGAGGCTAGCCAGGTTAAATGGGTGTTGGGTTCTATTGTGCTCCAAAGTAGTTGGACAGGGGGACTAAGGGTATATCGGGGTTGTTTATGGGGTGATGCTGGACTGGGTGGGCTTGTTAAACATCATTAGGGCCTCCTGACGTCACCGGCCTGATGTTTGGGAAACACAAAATGTCCCTCTGATGTGCCGATGCCATGCTACTCAACTCACAGCAAATATTTACCAGCAGAAAAGCCACACTTCTGGCAAAGCCAAGATAATATAGAGCCAAGTAATCTTCTTGATTACTCTTGGTTTATTCCACGACAGCCATTACAAAGATACCCCCTCTCTTCAGCATTTAGCCTGAGTAAAAACTGCCACAAGACATCAATATTGTACTGTACATGTAGTGGTACATATGTGTTGTGATTAGAGCTGCATACAATGAAGTCCTTTTGCTCAGATCTATCAATGTTATGTGATTAGTGGACTCACTGGCACCAAAAAAGAGGCGTAGAGTTAGAAGCTGACATCATGTTGTTTCCCCCCTTTTGCCAAATCATATCACTCAGTGTTATGAAGATTATTATCACAAGTGACAGGGACGTTGGGGTGCCCTGCCACTGTAATGTGTTCCAAAGTATCCATCAGGGTTTTCCCTCAATTTGGAAATGAGGTAATTTTCATATGGCAATGCAGTTCTAACTTTAAACCAGGTTTGGTCCACTGTTTCCCACTCCACCCTTCAACCACAACAGAAATATCACTCACTCAGCTTGTCTGAGAGCACTTGTATGTGTGTGTGTGTGCAGCATGGCGAAAAAAGGCAGCGTGTGTGTGAAAGTAAAATAAAGTGTGAGACTCTCACATCCTCACAATAAGAACAATATAATGTGAGATGGAAATGCTTCAGTGGGAGTGATGTCAGATAGATTTTACACAGGATGCAGCTGTAAGGGTTCGCTGCTTCAGTCGTGGAGCAGAGCTCAGCTCAAAGCCATTTTAGAGGTTCTTCTACCTCGCCTCGTATTTCTATCACCACATTAATAACGCTGAAGCATCGACTGTAAATCAATATTCACATCGTTTTTGTCATCTGCCATGTGAGCGTTTTGTGAGGTCCATAGTGGTATTCTGAAGATTTGTATTCATTTAGTTCGCTGCTTCTCTCCTCTACCTGCTCTCTCCGTGAAGACAGTTCTCATTGTGCACTCTCATTGTCCACTGCACGCACGTCCAAATTTAGCCACCTGCTACGGTTGGCTGATCATTTTTGATGGTGCTTGGTTCCTGATGGTGTGCTGCTATTAGCGTGAAGCAAAGCTACCTTGGGTTGGCAAATGCATGAGTTTTGTATCTCCGCCTGGACTTATTGCTCCTCTTCTTCATTTCTTTTCTTTCCCTCTTCTATTTCGAGAAGATTACCACAGCCTGGGCCCATTACAGGGGGAGAATGACTGGATTCATGTGTCTGCGTCAGGGTGGTGTGAAGGACTGCTGCAGCTGGTGTAGATGACGACTCTACTTCAAAAATATAATCATACGTAGCGGCTGCCGAAGTGACATGGTCAAGAGCATTTGCCTAATGATGATAATATGCACCAGGGAGTCCCAAAGAGGATGGTTTAAAATCGAGCGGTAGATATCAGGTGGTGGAAGTGAAGCTGGTACTGAAGAATCAACCTCACAGAGGCGCCACTAAAGGGAGGGCTGGGGGGGGGCACTGGCCACCTACCAATATTTGCTGACCCCCCGGTGGCCCCATATCTGGCAAGACTGTCCTGTGTTGGAAATCATTCTAATAAACATGAGCACAAGAGAGAGGAAAACACCCTACAATGAGTTGAAACATTAACTTGTTATTTATTCCTGCTTAAAACTGATTATTATAGAATTTCAACTTTAAGCCTTTGAAGCCGGTCGGAGCGGGCACGCTCCGTTTTGCGTAACTACTTTTAAATCCCGGTAGCTCTGCAACCACGTGAGCTAGCGCAATCATTTTTTTTGCATATGAAACCCGAGGAGTTGTACTTACATCTTATGCCATCAGCTTGTCCTAAGTCACAGTTTCCTTCCACATATAGCTTTGCAAAAACTAAATAAAAAGCACTTGCAGCAACAAAAACATAATATTCCAGAAACACGCTTTGCCGATCCGATCAGCTGTTTGTAACACTTCCTACGTCAGCGCGACCTATCGCATGTCCGCCATGTCCTGCCCGAAACCGGAAGTGACATCATTTTACAGAAATGTAGTTTTTTACCATCAGGGCCTCATGAGCCTGTACTGGTGTTTTTAAAAGTTATGTTTGACTTTATGACTTTCTGTGTCGTTTCTGGGATGCTTAGGACTCATATTGCACTGCTGGAAATAGTTTATTTTGATGGACATGCTGTTATTTTGCAAATTTGCATTATAATGTTTATTTTCGTTTTTCCTGCAGTATATAAAAATGTATGTATTTCAAAAATGTGTATTTCAAAAATAAAACTATGAAGACACTCAAAATAAATTTCCTGTGGTGGGAAACTATTTTGTGCAACTTTTTTGTATTTACAGTTTTGAGGGATAAGTCTCTTAAATTTCTCTAACTAGAAATATATGTTAAAAAAAAAAAAACGATTTCAAATGTTTTTGTAGTTTATTGCACTTTTTTTGCAATTTATGTAATTACTATGCACTTAATGCAGACATATTATTAGAAATTGCGCTATAATGGTTGTATTGACGTATATCAACTTGAAATGCTCCCAAAAATGGCTCCACAGCATGTAAAAATATAATATAAGCTCTGGCGGACTTGGTTCTATGGTAGGTCTTAAAGGGTTAATAGCAGGAACTAAGCATATAACTCTTTTCACTCTGTCATTTTTGCCATATTTTTCAAGTAAGCTATATTTGAAAATAGCATAATAAAACCGCAAATTCTGTTTTTGTTGTGCCACCCAATAATTTTATTGGGCCCTGTATGGCCACCCCTGTGAAAAAATTCTGGAGGCGCTACTGCAACCTCATAAAGCAAATCATCATAAGATCAAAAATGACTTTGAAATAGTTGATTTTGAGTTTAGGGATGGCTAGTATACTTTATTTTCTGAACGATGCTACTCGTATTCCAAGATCTATCTTCACCTCGATGATCACTCTAAAATAGCAACAGTTACTCCTTTTGAGATTTTTTCGCTCACTGGGCTAGGTTGTTTTGTGTAATTCTGGGAAATTCATTGTTCTCAATGTTCCTCTCTCATTAAAAAGGAACAGAAACATGTGGGCACTCCAAAACCAAGCCAGCACAATGGGCATGGTTTCCACTGCATTTCAGTATGGCACATATGCCAACAAATGTGATGTAAGATGACCTTAACTGATAGTTTCGTGCCAGATGTAAACAAAATGTCATGTGTAGCGGTAAAATGGAAAACACAACTGACAGAAATAGAAATTCCTACGATGTCTGTGTTTGGCATTTAAAAACAGCGCCTGCTTTTTAAAAAATATTTTCCTGCTTTCACCTTCTGCTCATTGTCACATCAGTCATGTGGTGGTGCCAAAGCTTTTAACAAAATCCTGAAAATAATCACTGAATCACACACTGAATATAATCATTTACACCAGTCTTTTACAGCTATTCCATCAATTTCCCCTTTTATACGCATTTTAATTTGTGCATGTGCTGGGTTTATGCATATGTGTGGGTGTGTGGTCAAATGTGTAAGTGACCTGTGCAGTGACGACTTTTAATTTGAAAGGGAATGACATCATCACATGGGAGTACACAATCTAAACTATACTTGCTGAATTAGTTGCCACAACTAAATTACACTTTGGCATGCATGCTCTTGGCTAAGCTCAGCAACATGAATCTACAGTACGTCACATGATCCACAATATGCGTACATCTCATATATAGTGATTTTGTTTTCAAGCCATTTCTTGCATATTTTCTCAATTTAAAAGATAAACTGCATCATTACTTATTTTTTTGTGTTCACCCTCCAAATATTGTTTTTTTTAAATGAACATTTCCTCTCTCACTGTACTGTTCATGTGATTATGTGCAAATCTGGGTGTGTATCCTGTAGTCTGCAGGTCCAGGGGCCTTAAAGGGAGCTGCAGTTCGATCCAAATGAATGGGGGCATTATGTAAGTGCTTACACCATGGAGAAATTATGTAAATGGATCCGTTGCTACACAACAATGCTGCTCCTGTCAAAACATAAACAACAATGTACAAATGGCCAAATGTTCACAATGTTGAAAAATGATGGAATATGCCCCAGAGGTGGTACACATGATTATATGTACACACATAAGGGAAGTTTGCACCAGTTTACAAATGCTCCTCTTGAATTTATGAATCATAGTCTGCTCCCCTAAATGCTGACTTTCAGTGAAATTAACTTTTTGGCCAGCACCCACGGCCTTTAATGGAACCCGTTCAGAGTTATGTGTTACGAAGATTTATAAAGAGCTCAAGTTGTTCTTACGTGTTTGAAAAAAAAAAGGAAAAAAGATTTGATATAGGATTATGACTGTTTGGTCTTCCTAGTTCATCCCTAATGCTGAAGGTGACGCGGGGAGGTCCAGCTGCGAACCATCATGGAACACAGTGCTGTCCCTCCACATACACCCTTTATGCGTCACTGCTTGTTTGAACTCGCCTGGCTGTTTTTATTTGGTTATGTGTCTAAATCATCGGGGGTCAAGTAAACAGCTCTGGTGGAGGTAAACAGCCTGAGGGATACGCTTTCCTCTGGGGCCTTTCGCAGCTGATCTTCGCTCACGGACAAACGCACAAGCACATGTCTACAAATACACTCCTGAATTGAGAGTGCAAATAAAACTGCTTACGTCTATTTTGTACTTACCGTTGCGTGCCTAGCTCAAGGCTTTACTTGGCGCTGCCAGATCTTGTGGTGCTATATGGGCGCCAATGGCTGCTGCAGTCAGTGAGATGATGTTTTCAAGGATTCACGATGACCTCTCTCAGACACACAAACATGCAACCACCTCCTTACCGAACCTGGTTAAGCAAGAGAGAAAGAGGGGCAGAGAGTGAGGATCAAAGCCAGTGAGTGGGATGGATTCTCTGAAATGAATAGTGCTGGGGGATATTGCTTTAACCTTTGTCCAAAGCACTGTGCTTAGGGACCTCCCTGTTTATTTTAACGGCTCTGAGTTAGCAAAGGGTCTCTGTAGCCACAGAAAGAATCTCGTCTAACAAGACATATTCGCTACATTTATGCGGGTGTTTCGTGTCACGAAAGGTTGTTCATCTATGAGATTTTCCATCTGCTTTTTCCACTATGGATAACACGGGGTCCTATGATAATGCATTTTTGTGGCCAGCATGATATTTTGACATTTAGTCATCATTGCAGGGTTTGATCATTCACAGAGTCAGATGTACAGTAGTGTTTTCATTCCGGGGATGGAGATCAAAACTCTCTTCATGCTGTGTTTAACCACAACTAGGATTATATTAAGATTTATTTGTTTTGGGCCTAACTGTTTCACAAAAAGGCTAGGCCGTCGACTTCTCCGCCACTCCCTGTCAGGACTTTAGATAAATCTGGATACACATCAAACTGCTCATGTATGTTCATATGCAGTGGGTGCAGCTCCACTCTCATTTTGGCGCTGAAGTGTCCCAAGGTGCTGCTGAAGCAGAGATGATGATGTCGGGGTGAAATGACAGGACCCCTCCTCTCCACTCATCACTGTCTGTGTCATTATCCTCCCCTCGCCTGAAGGATTCAGCTCATGGATGTTTTTCACATACATACACACACAGTGTAAGGTGCCTGCTATCGTCCAGTTGACCGTATGAGCTACACGAGACTGTGTGTGGTACAGGATTGTCGAGGTTTTGCATGCTGAAATGACTCACTGAGTAAGAGTTTGCAATATTTCAACTCCTTTTGACTAATTCGCTACTTTCAGCCTTGAAGGATCATCTGCTGGCATGCTATGATAATCATCATTATAAAACATAAGGTCTTATTAAATATTTCCCCACATGTGTGGCCTCCGGTAGAGCTTAAACTTCTTTTCTTGAACATAACCGTCTTGTTTCATGTCGTATACAGCAGCTGGCCCCTTTAGGGTAAAATAATTGAGGTGGGGATGGATATGGTGTCTATAAAGGAGCATAAGGAGGGCATGAAGATGCTAGTAGGAGCGGGTGGTTAGAATAACAATCTGTAAATGCAGTGAACGCAAACACTCTCTCCTTGTGGCAGACTAAATTGGCTCCCCTAACTCCCCTGTCCCACTTGAAATGCTGTGGGACATATTGAAACCCTTAGTTCTTTCTTCTTACTAATAATCAGCCCCTCTCCTCTGGGCCTCTCTCGATCCCTCCATCTTTCCCGTTACCCCTGCTCACCCACAGTCACTCAGAATACGAAGAAACAGGGCAGGGAGGGAAAGGAGGATTCAAAAAGAGGAGGGGATGAAGAAGATGTAGGATAGATAGCGCGATGAGTTATGAGTTTAAGAGGTATCAGGATGAAAACAGTAAAGAGCGGTGGAGGAGGAACTGAATGCTGCACATCTATGGCAAACCAATTAAATATGACTATGTGATGACAAGACGAGTTGCCTCTTTGATTTATCTTCAGTAATTACACTGAATATCGAATGCATTGATATGGAGAGTTCACTGTTCTTATGCAGTTTCTCTGACTTCCTCGCTCTTATCTCCAACCCTCGGAGGATACTGCTCATGCCTGTGGTCATGGCTTTGGTGACTTTGGTTTTCGACTGCTAGACAGTACATTGATTTGCCCTGTGTAAATCTGCCTGGGTGGGAAACAATTTGTGGCTGATGACACGCATTCATTTGCGCACATTCAGCACACGCCCGATGGATTTACATATCAGATTCATTTTACCCCATAACATCTCTATCCGGCGAGCGTCTCAAAGCTCTTTTATGCGCTTTAATACAGGAACGTTAAAAAACGTTCGACTCAGAGACCTGTTTATAACTCACAAAGGTCTCACACTACTCTGAAAACAGCACAACAAGCCCCACATCAAGGGAGCTTTGAGAGGGAAATGAGCGACGAAAGAAAAGCACACAGCAGGAGCCGGAGAAGCCACATTTCCCAATTATTAATATTGTTTTTCAAAGAAACCTAAATACTCACAGGGGATAGGAGAAGGGAGCAGAGGAAGAGAAGGAAGCAGGTAGATTATCTGTCCCCAGTTTTTTGCTTCGGCTCAACTGTCAACATGTGAGAGGAACAGGGGGAAAAAAGTAGTGGCCTTGATTATATAAAGACTGAAAGCTGAATGAAACACTATCTTTATGGTGGTGTTAAAGCAAGAACTGGAACTGGTGCTTTGGCTGCAGCTAAAAAAAACATCCTCAGCTCTGAGCTTGTCGTTTTCATTCAGACTCTTGTTTTCTTTCAGCTGAAAGCAAGCTCCCCTGCCCAGAGAGCTGGCTAGTTCTGGACACACAGTCACACAATGGGTTCTTCACTCTCCCACTGCCAAGCCAGAACCGGACACATGCCCCTACGGTACGGTTCCAATAGCCATAACCTTACCCAATGAAAAAGTCAAACACGATGCAAGTAATGTAACGCAGAAGGAGAGGTTGATGTGGTAGTAAATAGCAGTCTGGAGTTGTTTCAACAATAACAGTCCTCTGAAATCAGAGACATATTAACAAACCCCTTAGATTCCCTCACTGAAGGGATGTTTTTCTCTCCGGTCCGTTGGGAAACACTGTTGTAGTGATGGGATAAGTTGTCACATTTAGCCAGTTGTGTACAACGTGGAGGTCCAGCTTGCTTCAATTAAAAACTCCAACGCGTCTGGTTTTGATTAGGGGGTCCTGGCAAAACAAAGGTGATTCCTTTCTTAATGAAAACCACCAGAGCGATTGAGCAGTGCTAAAAACTGGTTAACAAAGAATAATAGTTGAGCAGGGAAGGTATTTCACTCTCATCTTCCTTCCCCTGCCGTTTCCTTCCTTCCTTCTCCTTCTTTTCTACAAGCCAGATGGACGGACCTAACCTTGGAGGGCTGCACATGGGGTAAAGAGTTTATGAAATCAGTCCCTTTCCTGGTAACGTGTCTTTATCCATTTTATTCCTGCATATTTTCCTCGCTCCCTGTTACTTTTTCGCCGCACTCTTTCCCATTCCTTTGCTCCGTGAGGATTTCTGTGAATCCGTGGTGCCTCAGCAGAAGGAGACTCAGGTTTCTGCTTCACGGAGCTGAAGATTTACTCCAGAGCAAATGACTGTTTACTGTGATTTGACATTGAACCATTGCTTCCCCCCCTTGGCCACACTGTCACCTCATCCCTCATCTGGAGACCAATGGTATTTGTTATTTACAAGCACACTACATCTTATCTTGCGACCTTGTCACTCTCTAAGTTCAAATTCCGGATAGGCTCTAACCACAGATGCTGACTTGAAACAATTAGGCTTGATGCACACACTGACTGTGACAAAGCTCTTTCAGTGCAAAGTGTCTGGATTAGGGAGGGAGGAACAGGGTGACTGACAGCAAGTGACAGCATAATGTATGCCCCTCTACTATCATGCACGTCACAGAATACTCAAGCGGCCACAAGTGTGCCTGTGATGCTGTGACTTGGCCTCGACGAAGCTCATGGAAATGTGCTGGTCACCGAGAGTGCAAGGATGCGACTAGTGAGCGGTGCCAAATGCAGAGAGAAAAGTTGGATGGGAAAAGATACACGCCACCCTGTCTCTTCATAACGCTGGGCGTTTCTCAGAATGCGGTCTGATCTAATGAGCAATTCAGCCGATGACGCAGCGATTACCTTCTTTCATCTTGTCATCTCTTTTATTTTCTTATCTTTGATTGTCTCTCAATCTTTCATCTCTGTGATCAGGTCGTCTACGGGGCGGTCTGTCTGTGTCTCACTCCCATCCAGCTCAAAGGAGAGGAAGTTTGACGAATACACAGACGATCCCCATCTGGTTCTCTGATTATTAAAGAGTACTTGACGTGGATATGTTTTGTGAAAGAAGTGGAAAGTTAAACCAGGTCGTTTGCATCTTTAGAAAGTAAGAAATGTAAAATAAATAAATATAAATAAATAAATAGGGGAGACTGGGGATAGTTGTAACATTTTTGACATTTCTGTCTGTAAATTAGAGCTCTTTTAAGGTAGTGGATTCAAAATGTAATGCAAAGTATTTACATGTCTCGGCTATTAAATAGTCCAGCTATTTTCTCTGCAGCACAATTACCCATTGCATGGTATGGTCTCAAACACAAAGAGTGAAATGTTACAATTAACCCCATAGTCTGGGTTAGTTGTAACATATCCTGGGGTGAAATGTAACACAATGAAATAAGGGTACTAACAAAACATTAACATGTAATCTTTGTTTATTCAACACATGAATGCACTTAGAGCCATTTATGTAACTATGTGTGTGACAGAATGCAGAAATCTAGCTTTTGAACATATTCCAACCCCCCAAAAAAGACAAATTATGGAATTTTCTGCAACTGAATATTTCATTAATTTTGGTTGGTCTTCCTTGAGTTTGGCCTCATTGGCTCAGTGGGCATTATAACCTACAACTCTTGCACCAATTTTGAACATAACAATGAAGCTGAAAAAAATGTAGTTGTTCACCAGCATCGCAATTCCATTACTTTTTATCATGGCTTACCTTGGTGTGGTTTGCAAAGTGCTTCAGAAAGATGAGGAAATCTGTTTCTTGCACCCATCCTGATTTATTTCCACTACCAATACTTCCTACTGGTCCATCTCTGACACAGTGGTCTGCATAATGTATGTGTGGGAACACAAACAGTGGAGGAATTGTGTTGCCAATGGCATTAACCGCATATACAAGTGAACCAGACCAGTGAACCTCTCTCTGCTGATGTCGTTGCCCCAACTTGTTTAATATAAGTTAAAGTAATAGTGTGGTAAGTTGTAACATCTGCATTATTGTTACAACTAACCCAGACTGTTGCTGTTACAACTGACCCAGACTCCTATAGCCATGAACTAGCTAACATTACAGCCAACGGCTAAAACATTAGCACTAAAGACCTACACATAATATATCCCCATAGACATACAAATAACATAATTTAAGTTTGATTAGTTTAACTGCAAAGCAGATAATGCTATTTGAAATTGAAATAAAGTAGAAAAATTTACTTTTTGGCATACAAATTACTTTTTTTCGTGTTAAATTGTCTGTGTTTGACAAAATTTGCTGATTTTTCACATGTGATAGCAGAACTGAATTGGGCATGCACAGGATGAGTCACATCTAGGGATGGGTATTGATAAGATTTTCACGATTCCGATTCCATTTTCGATTCTGTTTAACGATTCGATTCTTTATCGATTCTCTTATCGATTCTTTTTAAAAAAGGAGAACACTAAGGTCTAATAGCTTAGAACTTTGTTTTATATCTTCTCTTTGAACAAGATAGAAATTTAGGAGTAACATGGCCTTACAAACCCAACAGTGAGATCTTAAGAGATCCACAGCCTACGGCTCTTCAATGGGGTGTCACAGGGTCCCCAGGAAAAAAAATTGTAAATGTAAAATAATAAAATAAATATTCTTCTGTAGCAATAACAAAGTATAACATCAATTATTCTGTAGCAATTACACAAGAATATCCAGTAATGTCCCTGCCTACAATTAAACACATTCACTTACCGAAAATCATCTGCTGTGGCAAATGGGTGCAAACCTTTGACCACAAACGCTAACGGTAGACTGCAGTGAGAACTGCCAGCATCTGAGCCAGACTCTGTCTCTCTCATCATGGTCACCTAAATGCACAGTAATGGCAGGTTTTGTAATAAGGCAGATCGCGCTAACATAATATGCACTGTTAGTTGATTATTTACCTGCCGCATTAACGGGAGAGGACGTGCAAACGTTACCGCTGCTGCTGGGTTGAGATTCACGAGTCCGGAGCGGAATTAAAAACACGACATTCATTTAAGGTCATCGTGTGTTTTGTGAGCAAATGCTTTTGTATATTCGTAGTGTTTCCTCCCTTAAATGAAATATCTACTTTGCAAGTATTGCAAGTTGCCCTGTTGTCATCCATTCTCGTAAAGCAAAACCAGGTAAATGACGCTCCGCAACGTGGTGACGTCATTCGGGGCGACTGGAATTGATAAGGGAATCGTTTGCAAAAATGGCAAACAATTCCAAGGAATTGAAACACTGGGAACCGGTTCTCAACAAGAACCGGTTTTCGATACCCATCCCTAGTCACATCATTTGAAACTTAGCCCTGATTGGAGAAATTGGAAGTGTTACAACTGACCCACATTACAACTATCCCCGGTCTCCCCTACACATAGAGAAAAATATGCTTTTATTATGAAATAAGCTTTTAGTTACGTTATCCCTTAGTAACTACACAGGGATAACGCTGATTAAGCTATACACCATTAAGCTATTTGAAAGAGTTGTTGAAGTTAGATTAACAAGAGCGGTAATGATCAGTGAGCAGCAGTATGGCTTTGCATAGTATAGAAAAGTGTATAGAGAGTGCCAGAAGTGGCTCTAGAGAAGGCATATGATAGGGGTCCAAGACAGAGAAGTATGTGAAGGTGCTGCAGGACATGTATGAGGACAGCGAGATGGTGATGAGGTGTGTGGCAGGGATGGCAGGTGTGTTCAAGGGATCAGCTCTGAGCCCCTTCTTATTAGCAGTGATGATGGACGGGTTGATAGATGAGGTCAGGCAGGAGTCTCTGTGGTCAATAATGTTTGCAGATGACATTTTGATCTGTAGTGAGAGCAGGGAGAGGTGGAGGCATCCACTGGAGAGAAGAGGAATAAAAATAAAACAAGATGTATTACATGTGAGGGAATAAGATGGAGGCAGGTGCAACAGTAAAGATACAAGGAGTAGAGGCAGTGAAGGTGGACAAGCTGAAATAGCTGGGATTAATCACCTAAAGCAATGGGCAGTGCACAAGAGAGGTGAAGAATAGAGTCCAGGTAGAGTGGGGTTTTGGAAACGAGTGTAAGGGGTGATTTGTGATATTAGGAGAGCAGCAAGAGCGAAAGGAAAAGTTTATAAGTAATTGAAAGAAACTCTTTCTGCAGGTACTGGCTCCTCCTGTTGTAAGGGAATATTTCCTCACCACTCTTGCCAAGTGCTTCCTTAAAGGGAATTGTTGGATTTTTCTCTTCTATTTTATAGGGTCTTCACCTTACAATATAAAGTGTCCTGAGATGGCTGCACTTGTGAAACGGTGCCACATAAATCAGGTGGACTCAATCCTTAAATGCATTGCTCAGGTCACTAGCAACCTTGGGTACAATGTGTACGTGTCTCACTGATGTGTACAAGACGTCCTTTTAGCATCATTATCGTGGTGCAGCTGTCCACGGGAATCGTGAGACAGGTCCAGGTTGTACTTTATTTAACAAGGAGAGTTTGAATCACCAAACATGCGACTGTATCAGCTCAGTTTTGAAATAATATAGCACTCTCACTGTATGTCTCACAACCACAAATCTTATATATGTTATAAACCCTTTCTTTTTGAAATACCTTATTAATTTGACTTGCAACACAAAAGATTATGTTACAGTATAGAGTTTTAAAAAGTGGTGAAATTAACAATTGACACGAAGGAGATAAACTATTGTCTTTTAGCAATTTCTTATGAAATTCAAAGTGTTCTACAACATTTAAAGAAATATTTACAAATCAGAAAATGTGTATACTCGAAAACGAAAAATTATTCAGCGCCTATATTATCCACCAGAGAGCAACTGACCTTGAAACACATAAGAGACAGGGGTGGTTTGACCCGGTTTTATAGCACACTTATTACAGGCTAAAAGGATAACTCTGTTTCATATCTATCTACAGAGAGGAACAATCCCCAGATGAAAATCTCTAGAGATGAATGAATAAAGCATGTCTGTTGGCTCGAATTCAGTCTATTAACAAAAGAACAAAATGATTTGAGTACAGATAGTTGGTGAGACTATATATTACTCATGTTAAATTGCACAGTTTTAATCAGAATATTGCGTAAAATGTAAATTATTAGCCTTTTCCATTGTATAGGAGGGAGCACAGGAAGACCCAAGTGTACAGGATGGAGCTTTAAAAATCAAATTCTGAATTGACAGGGAACAAAGTCCCACTGGAGCCAAAGCTGTGCTTGCAGCATATATATCCCCCAGTTCTTGAACTAAATTTGAACACTGTAAATTACAATGATCAAAAGAAATTATGGGAAGACCCAATCGTCACAGAATAACATCAAGTCAGTTAAACTTCAGGGATATCAATCTGTCCAATTGGGAAGCATTTTTTTTGCCAGAGTCCTTATAAGTAGTGGTAGCAACTACTCCTCCTTTGTGCAAGCAGGACCTGAAAAGCACTGCCACGAGCCCTACAAAATGACTTCCCTGTTCTAATTCAGAGTGCATAAAGCAACGAAACTCACATTTTAGAATTAGAATAGAATAGAATTCAACTTTATTGTCATTGCACATGCACAGGTACAAGGCAACGAAATGCAGTTTGCATCGATCCAGAAGTGCTTTAGCCGTGATATAGATATATTAAAAATATATATTAGCAATAATATAGATATGTAAGTATATTACAGAAATGGGTCTATTATGGTATGTTATAATGTACACGGTATGAAGGTATGTTATGAATATGCTATAACTATAAGTATGTACAGGCTGTAGTGAGTACAAGCTATGAACAGGATATAAATATGAAAAACTATACAGAAATCTGAGATATACAGCAGAAATGTGAACTATGCAAGTTATAAACAGTTGTAGAATTAAAAATTATCGTATTGATTATTGATTGATTATTATTAATGATTATTTACACAGAACTATACAGTAGTGCCGTTAAGATAAGTGAGATATGTGGATAATTTCTACAGAGGTATATAAAGTGCTAGTGGTTGTGAATGGTGGTTCAGTCCATGTTATTATTGTGTGTTTGAGGGTACAGTTGTCCATTGTGTGTGTGTAGGTGGTTGTGGGTGTTTGTATATGGTAAATGGCCTGTATTTATATAGCGCTTTACTAGTCCCTAAGGACCCCAAAGCGCTTTACATATCCAGTCATCCACCCATTCACACACACATTCACACACTGGTGATGGCAAGCTACATTGTAGCCACAGCCACCCTGGGGCGCACTGACAGACGCGAGGCTGCCGGACACTGGCGCCACCAGGCCCTCTGACCACCACCAGTAGGCAACGGGTGAAGTGTCTTGCCCAAGGACACAACGACCGAGACTGTCCAAGCCGGGGCTCGAACCGGCAACCTTCCGATTACAAGACGAACTCCCAACTCTTGAGCCACGATCCAGTCCATGTGTTTAATGTGAGTCAGATGTCAGGAGGCAGAGTTCAGGAGTCTGACAGCTGTGGGGAAGAAGCTGTTCCGGTACCTGGTGGTCTTAGTCCGGAGACTCCTGTAGCGCCTCCCAGAGGGCAGGAGGGTGAAGAGTCCATGTGATGGGTGACTGGGGTCTTTGATGATTTTCCCAGCCCTTTTGAGACACCGCTTCCTGTAGATGTCCTTTATAGCAGGAAGTGGTGCTCCGGCGATGTGCTGGGCAGTTTTCACGACCCTCTGCAACGCCTTCCGGTCCGAGGCAGAGCAGTTCCCGTACCAAACTGTTATACAGTTGGTCAGGATGCTCTCGATGGTGCAGCGATAGAAGGTCACCAGGATGTCTGAGGACAGGTGGTTCTTCCTCAGAGTCCTCAAGAAGAAGAGGCGCTGGTGAGCCTTCTTGACCAGCTTGGAGCAGTTGGTCGTCCAGATGAGATCCTCGGAGATGTGGACTCCCAGGAACTTGAAGCTGCTCACACGCTCCACAGCCGTCCCCTTAATGTGGATGGGTGGATGTGGGTCAGCATTCCTCCTGTAGTCCACGATGAGCTTCTTGGTCTTCTCAGTGTTAAGCAGCAGGTTGTTTGTGTCGCACCACAGCTAGACGATCCACCTCCTCCCTGTAGGCGGCCTCATCGTGGTGTCATCTGCAAACTTAATGATGGTGTTAGAACCACCGGCAGGTCTGCAGTCATGGGTGAAGAGGGAGTAGAGGAAAGGGCTCATCACACAGCCTTGTGGTACACCGGTGTTCATTGTGATTGTAGATGAGCAGAGGTTATCCAGCCGGACATGTTGGGGGCGGTTGGTCAGGAAGTCCAGTAACCATTTGCACATGAGGGAACTGATGCCCAGGTCTGTCAGTTTCCTGATGAGTTGTGAAGGGTGGACTGTATTGAATGCTGAACTGAAGTCTATGAACAGCATTCTGGCGTAGGTGTTGTTGTTGTCCAGGTGTGAGAGGACAGAGTGCAGTGCGATGGAGACTCCTCTGTGCTCCTGTTCTGACGGTATCCGAATTGTTGGGGGTCCAGGGTGGGGGGGAGACAGGATTTGAAGTGTGCTAGGACCAGCTGCTCTAAGCACTTTGTGATGATGGGGGTGAGGGCTACTGGGCGGTAGTCATTGAGGCTAGATGGATTAGAGTTTTTGGGTATCGGGACGATGGAGGTGGAGTTGAAGCAGGCCGGCACTGTGGGAATTTTCTGGCCAACAATTGCTCAAAGGCAAAATATGACGACTTTATCAGACCTCTATAAAAACAGCACAACCCATAACACTGTGGGAAGCCCAGAGGAAATGAATGATCAGGGCAAATAGTTTAGTAAAAGTATACAAAGGGGTTTTTGGACCTTGCTTTATATCCTGTTGGGAGACAAGTGACAGCTGTTTGCAGTTCAGGAATAAAGAATTGATGCTGCATGCATAGGAAGGCTGCTGGGCATCAAGAGACAGGAGAGAGGCTCTTTATGAAATATTGAAGAAGACTGGAGATGGGACTAATAGCCTTCTTCCTCAACTCCTCTATCAGCCAGCATTGCTCTGGAGGAGAGCCTGTGGAACTCACAAGTAGCTGTAAGCCATTTGTGAGACTACTGCAAGTGATGGACCGATGATGTTCACAGCTAGCAAGTGCTGTGTTATACCCTGCCTCCAGCACACTTTGATCAGGTGGAGTATTTCCAGTAGTGAGAAGGAACCTGATACAGGCTCTACTGTGAGGGAGATGTGACATGTTCTGAAGGACAACTTGGATCATCAACACGATGCAGGTCATCTGTGGAAACAGCTATTCAAAGAAAAACAAAATCTGATATTTTGATTACATCATGGTTTTTGGATTTATTTGTGCAAATAGGATAGGTCTATATACAATGAGCCATTATACTGCACTTGCTTCTTCCCAGAGAACAATAACTTACAGGGAAATTTTAAAACACAAACAGTGTTTTGCAAAGTTAATGCAAGAGATGCAGTTTTTCTTTTTACTGGTTTTCATAGTGGTAAAACACCTGTCAGTAAAACGTAGCTAAACCTTGTTGTGGCGGCTGTTGACCCAACAGCCAAGTAGTAATTCCTGTTATGCTTCTTTGAAGTCTGCTTGAAGTCCAACGCCTGGGGCGCATCTGTAATAGGTGCATTGCAATGTAAATTCTCCACGGAGGAGTCGATGCAATCACATAAAACAGGCAGGTATGCAGACATCCATACAGGCCTTTGCGCTCGCCATCTGAGCGGGACTCAAGTGCACACTAACAGACTCGCGAACATAGAAAATATAGGAATGTCAATGCACCACAAGATGTGTTACAACATTCCCTTTTTTAATTTCAGGCAAGAAACAAGCTTGAGCAGAGAATTTGTAGCCCTGTCCACTTGATCCCTAGAACCTGCTGCTTCTTTTTCACAAATGTAAGTTCTGTGACTTCTAAGTCGGTTTTAGTTATCATTTGAAAAACTGCTGCCATAAAGGACACATATCATATTGCGAAATCCTTAATGGACCAGTCATGCTAGAAAAATGCTAGCAATTTATAGACAGTATCAGTTTCCCTGTATGGAAAAACAAATGACATTATTATGTTGTGATAAAAGTTTTTTTTTTTTCTATATGAAATCGATCCTGTATTTACGAAAAGTAGATCTAAATATATTTTGTGTTTTTTCACCTGTTTTTTTGGTCTAGAAGTTGGTGTAAATAATTATTTTCACCATTTAGCTTCAGTCACTCTTCACTCGGGATTATTTTGTGATTGCCCCCTGCTGTTTAACCAGCAGAACTGATTTATCTACAGAGGAATTAATCGAAAGTGGGAAGGCACTCCTTGATTGGTTGCAATGATTTCTAAAGCTGTCTGACTTTACTGAGCAGAGAGAGAGAGAGAGAGGGAGAGAGCGAGAGAGAGAGCACGAGAAAGACAGGGCCTTCCAGATTTTTCTTACACTGAATGCTTCTGCTGGAATTTTCTTTGTTGTGAATAATTAAAGCCACTTCATTCTGACAGTTTAAAAATTACAGCGTTTAATTTGAGAATTGTTACTAAAGCGTACTATTACTAATTATTACTAAGCTGTGTTATTATTATCATTTAACTTCAAAGGCAAAATCTCTTATTTCAAAACACCCATGCTTCCAGCTCCCCTCTGTTTTCTCTGGTCACTGTGTTCGAGTGCCACAGCCAGTCATTTGACGACAAAAGCCTTCTCATGCTTGGGTGCTAGCACAAACACAATTAAAAAACCATCCTCATGCAAATAAAGCAAACCCAACGACCGTAATTGTTGTTAATTACTCATAAACATCCCCTATCAACTGGCACATGCAATGGCACGAACTGGGGGAACCGAATCAATGGCAGAAAATCCCGGCAGATGAAGCGCAGAGGGAAAGAGAATGCATTTGTTCGGGTCATTAGGAGCTCATCATGACCCAGTGAGCCAAGGCATTAAAGCAGTGACAAGGCAAAGGCTCTTTCTTGCACTGTGTGTATGTGTAGGGCCAATTGGCCCGCACTGATACCTCCCTAGTTCCTAGAAACCATTGTTTGCATGCCTTCAAACACCAAACTTGAGCCAGTGTTAGAGCAGTTTTGGCCATTTGCCATTGGGTAATTTGATGTGTCTCTTGTGTAAAATGTGTAATGAATGGTTATAAACCAAGATAAACTTGATACTTTTGTAAACTTATCATGTGTCTGCTGTTAGTCATCTTTCAGTGATAGTGGGCAGATAATAAATGTTTCCACAGGTTTTGTAGTTCTTGTTTGTTTACAAGGTCATGGGGGCATCTATAGGATGAATAACAGCTTTATTGTACTTTACAGCCAAGGGGCCTTTGTGCAGATATTAACTGTGGTGTTAATTTGTGCCAACAAAAACATTCTCTCAGACTAAGAGCTCCCTATTCCCAAAAGCTCTCCTTTTTGCATGTCACTTTCATGTGACCTCAAATTAGTCACAAGGCATTCCTTATGTTTATTCTAAAGTATGTATATGCCATTTGAGAGCTTTGCGGTGAGCTTTGATGCCAGAGAGACATGTTAGGCCTTTCATTTCAAGGTAAGGTCATTGGAGCATTCGAGGTTAGTCTGGAAGGCCCATCTCCCTCGTTGCCAAATCCTCGAAAGAGCAGAAGAATTAAACAGCCAAGCTGAGTGGGCGGATGGAGAATAAACACACTGTTTTGCAATCCTGTTGCACAGTGTTGAACTGATACATCAACCCTTTGCAGCTGCTGTGCGTTTAAAACATGTGCGCTGTTGTTTTCAAGTACCTCGCTGTTGTTGACTAGAAACGTTGCTTTGCACCATTAACGCTTTATATGAAAGTACAAGACCTTAATTATAGTGTGAAAATGGAGTATCGAGAGACAGCCAAGCTGACGGAAACCCAACACCTCCAGCCCAGCAGCAGCACTTTGACCAAAGAGGTCAGTGTGGAGTCAGAAAAAGGTTTTCTATTACTCACTTTTATCAATGTCCGCAGCACACAGCTAGTATCCCTGCATTGCTTATTTACTCAAAGTTCTACCTCTGAACAGCTCTCATTCAGTGCTTAATGTCTACACCGTTGGTAATTGTTGTTTTCCTCTGCCCCTGAACTCTCATCACCTTAAAAGAATGAGCCCCTCTGTCCTCTTGTTTATTTTCAAAGGCCTCACCTGGGACAAGCACCCAAAGGTCGGCTTCAATGGGCTAACAGCCTCAAAGGTGCCCTGTAAATCTGTTGAGTTGACATGAATTTGTTCCAGTTGCTTAAAAGAGCAGGAAGAATGTGGATGCGTATGAGAGAGACCTGTTGGTGGGACTCACTCAGGTCTTGCCCAGACTGGGGCTTACAGCAGGGATCACTCAGCTTCAGTCAGCTCTTCCCTTCTTCAAAGGCAGGGAGGAGAGTTTCTATGAAATCATGCAATAACATTGAATCTGACCACCCTTTCAAAACACAACTGGACTAAACTGGATAGGTGGGAACGAGACAGGAGGAAGAGATGGAGTTTCACTGCCGATACAATTTAAGATAAGAACACGCTTGCCTCTGTGCTGTGGGAACATACTCTATGTAGAAATTCTCACTGACATATTAAAAGTACATTAAAAAAATATTTGTCTGAGATGAATGAGCTGATCGTGCATAGTCTGCGCTGGCAACACCCTGCTGTAGGTCTACACTGCGGTGTGTATTCACACAGATGAGCTTTACGGTTTAACTGCTTGTGAATTTGCTGCCCCATTTCAGAACATATAAACTGAGGTTATTACTAAAGGGTGCCTCGGTGTGGCTGCCGCGTTCAAATTTCAACTCAAGGATGCATCGTTTTCGTGGTCACGGTGATGCATTTTGTTTTTATTTTTTAAATACAGGAACACCTCAGTCATTTCCATTACATCTCGCGCAAACTGTGACCTGACCTGATTAGTGTTTTAGGGGTCAAAGGTCACAGTCACTGTGACCTCACAAAACCTTTTTGCCCATGGTTCAAGAATCCATCTGTTAATTATTACTAAATCTGACACATATGTTAAATAGGTTAAAAATAATGACATTTCATATCTGAAAGATCAAAGGTCAACTTTATATTGACCTCATAATGTTCTTCAAATGCACGTTTGGCCTTTAATACACTCCATAACAATGGAAGAGAAAAAGAGCATGGGTTAAATTGTGTTTGAGCGATCCAGAAGGGCATTCGATTATCTTCACTTAATGATTAATCTGATGCAGTTTATTTTGGCATTTTTGCCTTTATTGGATAGTGAAACAGTGATGATAAACAGGCAAGTGAGGGAACACGTGCAGCAAACGGGGTCGGACTCAAACCTGTGGTGCTGATATCAAGTGTTGGTCAAGTTACTTGAAAAAAGTAATCAGTAACTAATTACCGATTACTTCCCCAAAACAGTAATCCCGTTACTTTACTGATTACTTATTTTCAAAAGTAATTAATTACTTAGTTACTTAGTTACTTTTTAAAAACACGATTTACAACCTGAATAGGTGATAAAGCGATAGATCTTTCAGCCCAATTCTACTTTTTCTACATAATCCATCATACAAAATGTAATCAAATGGAAAAGTCTCTTTTTAAAACTTGTTTTATTAGTTTTAACCTTTTAACTTTATGCATCAAGCAAAATTTAATTATAATAATGGATTGGATTTATATAGCGCTTTTCAAGGCACCCAAAGCGCTTTACAATGCCATTATTCATTCACTCTCACATTCACACACTGGTGGAGGCAAGCTACAGTTGTAGCCACAGCTGCCCTGGGGCAGACTGACAGAAGCGAGGCTGCCATATCGCCATCAGCGATACTTCACATGATAAGAAATCATGTGAAGAAGAAAATCTTCACACACACAATAGAAAATATGTTGTTCTGCTCTAGAAAATCTGTCACATTTGATTGTTTATTTAACTCAACATGGAAGCTATGTTTTTACCCAAACAGATGACTCGTGACTGCAAAGCAGTATAAAAAATTATTTCCCATAATTGACAAGACACTTCACCTACCGCCTACTGGTGTTGGCCAGAGGGTCCAATGGCCAACACCAGTAGGCGAAGTGTCTTGCCAAGAACACAATGACCAGGACAGAGAGCCCAGGGATCGAACCGGCGACCTTCCGGTTACAGATACGCTTCCCAACCCCCTGAGCCACGGTCGCCCCGTATATGTACCATTCTCTGACTGGAAGAAATTTGTTTAACATTTAAACTTATTTTCTGCACATTCCAGCACATAATTTTTTTGTGTGTGTGTTTACACTCAGTCTTTCAAATAGATGCAAGTAAAACACAGCAGAAAATAAATAAAGTCAAAGACTAGCGGTCCTGTTGCTCTATTTTCACCTGTAAAGCAGGAGTAGGGTAGAGGGAGGTTTACCCTGGTGCAGGTGTGCCGCAGCGGTCAGTGGAAGGATACCGCAGTTTCTCTGTGAGTTTCCCATTACGTCGTAGCGCACTCTGTGCTTGCTTGGAAGTTTAGGGGGTTTTTTTCGCTGTAAAAAGAAGTTTTCTTCCCACGCACAAAGGACACTAATGTTTTTGTCACTTTTTATGGAATCAAACTCAAAGTAAGGTCAGTACTTCCACGCTTTAAACGCTGCACGCTCATACTCTCTCCCGCACTCCATATATGATCCACTGTTGATCTGCACACAGCTGTTGTCACAAACGTCGCACTCGCTTACGTCACTGTCATGAGACATTCTCACAAAAAAAAAATCACGGTTTTAGTAACGCAGTAACGCAGCGTTCCTACGGGAAAGTAACGGTAATCTAATTACCGTTTTTGCAATAGTAATCCCTTACTTTACTCGTTACCTGAAAAAAGTAATCAGATAACGCGTTACTGCCCATCTCTGCTGATATCTGGCCATGTGACCACCTCCTCACTCACTGAGCTAAACTGGCACCCCGACTACCCAGTTATCCACTTCAGGATGAACCAGTTTGTATTATTCAATTCAGGTTTATTTACAAAGAGCCACCTCAGAACAACAGCTCAAGGAACGTTATACTGTAAGGTAAAGGCCCTGACAGTCAACAATCATATGATAGTTTGATTATTGGGGTTTTGTGTGAAGTTTGAGTTTCTATTATTGTGGTTACGTTTACAGAGGTGGAATACTAAATAGGTGCCGAGCAGGCTCAGTGTTTAATTAGATGATAATAATTAGTTTAATTCAGCAAATTCTACATTTTAAACTTGCCTTTATTCTGGCTTGGCGTTGAGTGATGTAACATTAATCTCTATCTTGTTGAATGCAGTTAGCTCAATCCACTAAGAGCAGTGAAACCCCAGAGCAGAGGAACAGGTCAGCTGACCACAGCCAGTCCACGACGAAGTCAAATCTACTGGAGCTCACAACAGAAATGATTATGTGACTTATTTCTAAGTAATTCTTTTCCTAGTGATGCACAGCTAAGCAAATACCACTTAAACTGCAGATTGTGAACATATTTCACATTCGCTTAGATATTGAATTAGTGACACTAATCTTTAGAGCTCGCCTAATAAATTCCTATTAAATTAAAAGTATATTCAATTCCGTTTTCTTAACCGCTAATCCAGTTCAGGATTGTGGGGGCCTTGGAGCATGTCCCAGCAGCTTTGACTGGCTAATGAATTTGCCAAATATCCTTGGGCAAGATACTAACCCCAAGTTGCTCTCCAGTGCATCCATCTGAGTATGAATGTGTGTGAATGTTAGAAAGACAGCTCTTAAGCATAGGAAAAAGTGCTTGTATGAATGGGTGAATGAGGCAAGTCATATAAAGCGCTTTGAGTACTCAGGTAGAATAGAAAAGCGCTCCTGCTTCCCTATCATAGCCTTACCACAACAGGGCAGACAGCCATTACCTACACCCAGCCCCTATTTAGAACCATCAGCTACTGTCTGTCTGTATTGTCCTCTTAGTATCGGTAGTTTGGTGAAGTATGAACATGGTTTGGGATTTTTAAAAGAGAGGAGCAAAACATTCTTTCCATTCTTGGTTAAAAAAAAGAGTGTGATAATAACTTTTGCACTGTTTGTGGACCGATAACTAAAATACCAGGGCCACTGCTGAAGCCAGTCTATGCAGATTTGAATGAGTTTGGGAGTAAAAGAGAGATTTTCTTTTCTTTTTCTTTTCATTTTAATCCAAATTCTCCCCGCTGGGTCTCAAAACATACGTCAGAATATCAGCCACATCAGCCAAAAATTTGAAAAGTCAAACTGAGATAAAGTGTGCAACCGGTTCTGCAAAGTGTCAATGAGTGACAGATGACTAGCAGAATAACGCATTATTGTAAAGTGACGTAAGTCTTTTACTTTGAAAAGTGAATTTAGTTTTGGGTGCCCCCCTAGGTGGCCTATAAAAAAAACAACAACCCCAAAACCGCTCAGATGAATGCTGAAATTCAGACAGTTGCATGATTCATTGACCACAACAACGTGTTTACCCCTTGGGTATCCCCTACAAAAAACATGTATGACATCATCTAACTAAATAGTTTGTGATTTATTTAGATTTCTCTCTCAGAGGGAGGCCTTTTGGAGGATGCCACTGTGTCGGGTGGCCTTTCTTTCATGGAAAAGGTAAATTCCACCATTGATAGGCAACACATGGAAGCCATCATCACTGGAAGCTTGTGGTGTGGCGCCTGAAGACTCATAGAAAATATATCCATATATAGTATATGGATATATAAAACACTTAAATAACAGTGTGTGTTTGTAGGGCGTGAATATGTGCGTCACTGGTATTTGAAGTGTGTTTGATGTGTGTAAGCTCCTGTTATTCTCTCTTTGACAGCTAAATCACACCCCCTCCCTTCCCTGTATGTAACCTCAGAAGAAGATTAGTTCATATTTTCCCCCCAACTCTATGGACTGGTCCCTGGTGATGGGGCTGTAGTGTGTTTTATAGATATGCTACAAGTCACCCTGTAAATAGGTCAGCTGTCTGAAGTGTGATGTGTCATGTGCTCTTTTCCAGCTCTGAAATGTCTTCTCTAATGAGCCCTAGTGATTTTGGAGAGGAAAACACCACAGCCCTTTTTCCAATAAAGCCTCTCTCTGCTTCTCTGAGCCTTGCATGACAGAAACAAAAGCTGTTTGTCCTTTTGGAGATTGGTGCGTGTGCGTTTGTGTGTGTGCGTTTGTGTGTGTGTGTGTGCGTGGCTGTGTACTTCATGTGCACGTGTCTGTCTCTGCCATTCTTTCAATTTGTGTTCTTCTATCATGCTCTGTGTTGCTCAGTCTTTGCTCGTGACATGGCACTTTTGCTGCATGACACTGACCGCATGT
Organism: Neolamprologus brichardi; assembly: GCF_056152115.1. Taxonomy (NCBI): domain Eukaryota; kingdom Metazoa; phylum Chordata; class Actinopteri; order Cichliformes; family Cichlidae; genus Neolamprologus; species Neolamprologus brichardi. The sequence goes on along the minus strand of NC_142110.1, from coordinate 5,441,007 downwards.
ATCGTACGCATTATTTACAAAAAGCAAGATGAAAACATTTACGCAATTTTAAATGTCCAATATTCTATGCAAAATTCAATTTTGAGCAGATTTGTGCCTCTGCATTACCATATCAACCAATCATCTGTTCTTATTTGGAAGGCCAGTGGTAAGCCGAATTACAAAGTAGCGTAGACTGATTTAGAGTATGTTAAATAAAGCCATAAAGGGCAAGAAATTGCATCTCTTTGGTCAAATACTGATTCGAGACAAATGCTTCATATAGTGTGGCTCAGGGAGCATTGTTACCGTACATTAAGGCTGATGATCTTGCAGAGAAAAACAGGCATTAAAGGCAGTATAATGTAACCATGCCCACCAAGGCCACCTAGAAGTATACTCCATGTATGCAACAGCGTGCTATTCTTAGTGTCATCAGTCAGACTCAAATGTAATTAAAGCCCAGCCCTGATATCACTGTGCTTTCTCTGTTGATGGATAACATATGCTTGAGTGAAGGTCCGCCCCCTTCTTTTCACGTTTCGTGCCCTAGTGCCATGGATTCACAGGGCCCCATTCCCTATCTGTGCACCCAATACAGCCTTTGGTGCACAAAGGGGGGCGCAGTATGACTCCTCCATCGCTATATCAGGGGCAATACATTTCCCACCATTTCTTTGACTCTGTTCTATCTCTTCCTTTTATGAACAGCACTATCAGTATTAAAGCATACCTTCATTATCACCCCCGCTTACGCACGGGTGTCTGATAGTAAATGACATTCCTGGTGCCACTGATGCTTCTGTATCAGACAGGCAGTTGGCCAAGGAACTGTGACTACCAGCTTTACGGCTACTTCCCAGAACTTTCACCAGCAGCTGTGACACAGGGGAAGATGATGATGGGAAATCTGTGTTTTCCTTTTGATAGTTGGTGTTTTCTTTTTTCCTCTGCCTCACATTTTTTGGGAAAGCCTGTTGTATTAATCAGTGACACACATGTGCGCAGGGCTCCCTGGAGCCTTTAGTTCAACAGACTGAGCAAAGAATTTCCAGATTTTATTCTGATTTGCATGGAAATTTAGAAGAAAACAATTTATTACTGTTACCAGATTCTTAGTCAGACCTATCCTTTGTGTAGTCTTCCTTTTGACTGCAAGACTTCTGAATGCTTGAGTGGCCCCCTGGGAATACTCCTTTCACTTACACAATGTAACAAAAGGTTAAAAATGATGCAAACATATTATTAAGTTATGAGTCACAAATTCTCAGATAAAGAAGGCATTATTACTTACAATTTTACTCAATAACAACATTTTTTCAAGCTGAAATAATACTCATTACTAGGGATGCACCGATACCGATACTGGTATCGGGTATCGGGGTCGATACTGTAAAATGTGTGTGTACTCATACTCGTAAAAGTTAACCGATACCATGAACCGATACCAACTTATTTCATTAATCAGAGGGTGGCTTGTCATTTCTGTTGTAGTTTTTTAGATTGGCCACTAGGGGGCCAATTATTATTTTATTTATTATTTCTTTTATAATTTTTATATTTTATTATTTATTTAATAATAATTATTTTTGTTTGTTTGTTTACAATATGGACACTCTGCAATAATTTAAATTTTTTTTTTTATTCGCAAACCTAATTTGTATTTATTTTATTCCGAACAGAAGTGTTTATTTATTATTCTGAAAGCTCGAGACAGTGCCAATAGTTCAGTGATATTTTGTAAAATTACAATGTGGAGACTCTGCAATAATTTAACAAAAGTGCTTATTTTTCACTTGAAATTTTTTTGTGGTCATTTTTTATTAAGATATTATTTTTTATCGGCAGGGAATATAATAAAACCTGTCTTCCAATTAATTGTATTTGTGTGTGTGTGTGTGTGTGTGTGGTAGAAGTATTGTTTTTTGTACTCTGTATCGGCAAGTACTCAGATCCAAGTATCGGTATCGTATCAGTTTGAAAAACTTGGTATCGTTGCATCCCTACTCATTACCTATAACTTTATACGTGTGATCAAACAAAGAATTTAGCAGTTGCGTAAACACATTAGCCTGATGTGCTCTGATGTGAGTGTTCTTAATAATCAACGTCAAACCCAAGTCAAAGCAAAGATGACTGTGTAGCCTTCTTCTCTTTGATTAGAGGATTTATCATTAGTCAGCACTCTGTCAGGTGTAAGAACCTATTCACGATTCACTACCAAGAAAAAAAAAAGCATGTCAAAAGCAATGGAACTCTAGGAATGGACCTGAATAGGACTTGGTTCTGCATGATCGACCCTTCGATTTAGAGGAACGTCTTTGAAGTTCATGTTGGAAGATAATAGAAATCTTGCCTCTGTCATAACGACCCCTTGGATGTATGGGCACATAAAGCTTTACTGCCAGGGAGGAATGTAGCTATTAAGCTCTGCCCATGACATGAAGTGGGTGCCAGGCTAGTGAAGCAGCACCCTGCTGTTGGCCTCTGTAAAATGTAAAGAACAGAGATAACTGGAACTGAGCAACATCGTATGGCATAGCCTTAAGGTCACAAAGGCAGTGAATGTGGGGCCCCCATGGACTGCACATTAACACAGAGGGTACAGCTATAGATCAGTAATTCTTTCATCTTGTCATCTCATTATCTCCATTCTGCTTCTGTCATATATTCATCTGATGTGAAACAATTCTCGAATTTTGATCTCAGTCTATCATTCTTTATCAGAGTGCACAAGAGTGTAATGCTCTTCTAAGTAGTGAAAGAACTTGGAACTGACTTTGAAGGTATGCCCTGTCAGATTTTACCTCGCAGCACCATAGCGTGTGCACATTAAGTTCATTACCTGACACATTAACCTCTAAATTAGGCTCTGCTGGGTGACTCGTAATCTGTCTTTGGCCACACAGACACTTTAATTCCCTCACACGTGTTCACAACAAATACATTTACACACACACACACTGAAAGGCACCAGAGGGGTCAAGGGGCAGGATTTGACTGTTAGTTGTGCTGCCACTGAACTCCTTTAACTCTCTTCTGAATGATGTGTTCATTGTATGTTTGTGATTGTATGTTTGCTGGATGGAGAGGAGAGGAGAAGGAAGGAGGAGAGGAGAAGGAAGGAGGAGAGGAGAAGGAAGGAGGAAGAATTCACATGTATAAGATTCTGGGAGCTCCCATAGTGTCGCAGTCAATAGAATTTTTGGTTAATCCTCATTGAAACTGGGAGCTCCTTTCATGTTAGGACGCCAAAGTGACCCACGGTGACCTTTTGTCCTCTCTCTTTGAGGCCTCGCTCTAACGATTAGCCCATGCTCACAATGCCGACGCATGGAGAGGCAGAGACCAATGTTCCGAGGGCTCCAATGCCCCTTCAGGGTTTGGGGAGCTCTACCACCCAAACTGGCACATCCTGAATCAAAACAGGCCACAAGAAGAAGAAAAGAAAAGAAAGTGAGAGGGAAAGCAAGGAAAAGGGGAGAAAAACGTGAATAATAGAGGAAATCCTCACGACTGGTGATGGAGGGAAAAGAGGAGGAAGGAGGGAGGGAAAGAAGGAATGAGAAACAGAAAAATACCAGAGCAGCAGTCAGCATGGCGGATGAAAGCCACTCTTAAGATAAGGTTGGCACAAATATGTTTTTGATCGTGTCGCAGGGTCCAGAGCAAACGTTAGAGAGATTGCCAAGTCACAATCACAGACATGCACAGATGTTTGCGATATTAATGTTCACAAAGCACACGTCCAGGATGGGTGAATTACCTTACATGGTTGCGTCTTTGGCAGAAGACTGCAACAACGTGGGACAGAAAACCACGCGCAGACAGACACGCACACTCACATCCGAAACCCCGTTCTCGCAAACGATGTAGATAGACAATATCAGCGCCCCGATCGACCAATCAGAACGGTTTGACCTTTTTTGTTCAAAGATTACAAAATCAAGACAAATTGCCCTCGGTGTCTGTGTTTATTTGTTGGGTTTCGTGTGCGACTAGGTACGTGTAAGGCTCACAAAGAGGGAAAGTGTGTGTTTGCGTGTCGTTGTGTGCGGAGGTTAACACACACGCATTCATTATTCATGAATGTGTGTGAATGCTTGCCAAAAACATATCGTTCAAACAAAGGCCATTTCTCTGTGTGTGGGTGTCTGTGTGTGTGTGTGTACACCTCAAAAACACATACTCGCTGAACTCCTGTCATACCCTTCCAACATATGCTATGAATTTGGCCTGTGTCCCGAGGAGCACTGCCATATGACTGAAAGCCCAGACAGCCCCAAACAATCAAACAACCCAAACGCCGAACTGCTCCGAAGCACTGGAGGCTTTTGCATTGTGATATGGGGAAGTGTAGAAATCAACCATATAGGCGCAGATTTCTTTTATGTAAATTAGCCCCCTGGTCCCAAAGCTTTTCATCCTCACGGCTCGAATGCCGCGAGCATATTTCAGACCTCGGTGAAAGAAACCTCAAGTTCTCCCCGGTATCGCTCACATTTTCTCTCTGTGCTAAATCTTTCCATGAGGCCTCGGGATGTTTCCGAGTAGTAGTGCACAGGGTTACATTATTTAACACTTTCAGATGAATAAACAGTGTTCAAGCACTGTTTTCTCTTCTTGCCGCTGGTGAGTTGGTGTTAAGAGACACTGACACACAGGCAGGGTTACGCAGTATGAGTATGCTCGTATGCTCGTATGCAGCACGAAGGCTGGAATAAATAGTCGCCGTAGTATTGAAGATGTTTTCTGAAGTCCAGATTTTGCTGTTGAGATAATTAGATCCAGTTTCACTTTATTTTCAGTAAAACTGCTTTTACAAAATTATGGAATTTTCTCAGCGTCTTAACACGAGACTAACCACAAGTGAGATTCCACTCATATAAAGAAAATGAGCAAATACTGCTGTGCAGCAGCTACAATGATCTCAGTCCAGTGGCAAATGAATGTCAAGATTTGTGAACAAAATTGTGGATCGACTCGATACAGTGTATATTCTGTGGCAATGAGCTCACATTGGAGTAAACCGACGAAGCAGGTCTCAGAGCATTGTCTCTTTGCACTCCCGGCTGCGATACTTGATACTTGTTTTCAGCAGGAGAAACAATGAAAGTATTTAGTCAGATGTCACGCAGAGTGAGTTTGTCTCTTTCGCAATTCAAACCTTTGTTCATCAGGGCTTTCGATGCGTTGCACAGACACACACACGCTCATAAACACATGGTCTCACACACGCAGACATACACACACACCTTCCCTTGGTAGCTGGGTTCTCTGAGTCAGTACTCTTTGTGTGTTTTCAATTACTCGCCCTCTGATCACCCTCTCCTCCACTGCAGATTCCTCTCCGTCTGTAGCCTCGCTAACGGATATGCAGGCATATTATAGGTGGAGAAAGGAATGGCAGGATTAGAGAGGGGCTATATGGTAATAAGTTCTGTCAAAAGCGCTCGCCCGTCTCTTTTGCTTGCGTAAACACACAAAGGAACTGTTGTTTCCATATAGTGCTGTGAAGCAGGTTCCGATAATGCTGCCGCCTGTACATCTGGGAGCACCTCACATTATTCTGACATAACATTGAACAGGCACAAAACTCCACATATTCCACACAGATGGAAGGAATAATATGAATGGGAATGTGCCTTATGTGTTCCTGTGGGCATCCGCGGCATAAACCTCCCCATTCACCATTTATACCTCGTTGCTTTTTTTCCCCGATTGCTCATGAATCAGCGTGTTGGTGTCTCACTTGCGTTGCGATGTGTTTCATGTGAGACTTCAAAGACCCTGGCGCACCAAATCTCCTTTAATCTTAAGGAGCCATTGTGTTGATGATATGGTTATGACATTATGCCTTTATGATAAATCTCATCAACGCCAAAGACAGTTAAGGCTGATCCACTGAGCACACACGCTCAACAGCATTACTTAACTCCCTCGGCAGCTTAACAAAGCATGGCCTGTCTCCTCACTATGCTTGTGTTTTCTAGTCTTAATGAAGGGTTACCGATGCATCAAGGAACCCCTCTTCCATGTGTGTTTGTGTATGTACACACATAGAGACAAGCATGCGCACAAGTTGCGATCTGCATTTCTGTGAATGAATCTGATAAATGCGCTTTGTTCAACGGTTGGATGTTAATCAACGGCTATTATCTGAGTCAGTACAGTTTGTCTGAGAAGGACAAAAAAATCTTTAAGTGTTGACTTAGCCACTTAACGCCATTTAGAAAAGTAATCTTCTTAGTCACGTTAAATATCTCTGTTCACATATTCAGACAGTTATGAGACGCTAGAAATACACAGGCAGGAAAACATGTTGTTTTCATCGGTCCTTCTGTTGAGCACTTATCTGTGCAGCACCCACCCTGGCTGACTCAATTGTATTCTATTGTCCTCCCCCTAATCCTCAAAGACAAAGTTGAGGAGTTGTAATCTAGAAGAACAGCTCATTCCCTCTCATTCAAAGTGAGGCAGAATGAAACCCACTTTGATGAATAAGTCGATAAGAAACCTCTATTTATGGTAAGTTATTCAAACGGAGCTTAGATGGTTGGAGGGATGAGTTGTTCTGAAAAGCACGCACTGTACTGGCTGTTTAATTGTCAGGTCTCCTCCTGTTTCCCTCTTTTTTTCCCCCTTTTCTTTCCTCATGTTTCTTCCTGTATCAGTGATTCAATTCATCTGTCTTCATGATCTCAAACAGCCTCTCTGTTTTCTCTCCATCCATGTCCTCTTCTTATCTAATTCTCGCATGACTACATTGCTAAGCAAGAGGTCCAGAACTGATTTATGCAGTGGCCATCACAAGACAGCAACCATTCTCGGCTGTGGCCGGAGAGATAAAACCACACCATAAAGACGGCATTGTTCCCAGTCCCGAAAACAGCCACAAGTGGGATAAATACTGCTGCCTTTTTTCATCGCCTTCTCGAGGACTTGCATCTGCGTGGGCTTGTGACTGATCTTCTCCAGATCTCATGGAAGCAGCTGACTGTAGTAGCATCTCTATTATGGTGTTGTATTCGTTACCTCCGACATGAAAAGGAGAGCTGGGAGAACCAGCATAGGGCTAAATACAATAAAATGTGAGCTCTTATTAGTGAAAGCACTAAAATTCTCCCAGAAGGAAGTGTCTCCGTCTCTTATCAGTCATCTCGCTAAGGCCTCCTTTCAATTTCAGACTAAGAAGACCGAGCGCCTGTCTAAATAAATTCTGAAGAGATCTATAGCTTTAATTTTAATAGTCATTCAGATACAAGAACTGCTTTTGTAAAGTCAACTGTGATATCTGATTGAAATATCTTATTTAAAAGAAATGCATACTTTGTATTAATGTTCTCCTGCAAGTTATGTGTCTACTATGCATGCTCAAAGTTCGATGACATCTACGTTGCTATAGATACAATGTGCCAAAATAAACAACAAGCACAAGTTTTTGGTCTTCCGGCGCCGCTCCGAGCTGGCAGCCAGTATCAGCAGCTCCGACCTGACCGAGTCCTTTTTTCCTCTTTGATGTAAATATGTAAAAATTGTGCATGTTTCTGTTCTGACTTGTGTACTGTTTGTTTGTATATGTGTCTTTCTTGCTGCTGTTACACCCAAATTCCCCCTTGTGGGACAATTAAAGGATTATTGTATTCTATTACCAGTGTCTTTACTGCAATAAGGTGTAGATGTGGATACCATTGCACAGTTGAGATTCATGACATAACTTGCTTCAATGCAGTGTCTTAATTGGGCAATATGCTTCGGGTTTTGACTGTTAAGTGGCAAATGACTGTCTGCAGTGTCCTGTTCTATTCTTCTCTTATTTCTGAATACTGAAAAACCATTTAGTTCAAACAATCCCACAAATCCATCCAAACTGCATTCATCACCGTACACAACTCAAAACGCATCTGTTCAAACTGACTTATTCGCTTTAGTGCTGATTTTATTCTGTTTTGCAATTTTAACTTATTGTTTGTATTTTATGACTATTGCTTCTTTTATTAACTTTGTTCTTTTGAAAGGCGCCCTCAAATAAAATGTATTATTATTATTATTATTACTTTTGGTCATTACTCTGATTTCATGACCGTAGGTAGGTGAGGGCTCACCCACATTACTGCTGATGCCACACCAGACTTCCCATCTATCTTGAATAAGATACTTAGCTCCCTCGCTTGGGACATCCCCTCTCCACCAATGATTATCGATTTTCCGATTAAAATCAATTCTAGCTTGAATAACGCAATATCGATTCATTAAAATCCTGAATCGATTGTTAAATATAAATTTATTTTGCCGTAAACACCAAAATCTGAGGTTAAACCTCACAAAATTTCAACAAAATGTAAACACAAAGCGCGGACCCGCCGAAGGATCAGAATCAGGGAGATGTCGGCGTTCTCACCCGACTGCACGTACCGCGCTTTGTGTTTATGTCTGTCTCGCTTTGTCTCTCTCCAACCAAATTTGACTGAACCAGCAGCAAAAGAAGATCCAAACTACGCTTCACATTTCGCTTCACATAAACATCGTCATGAATTCTCTCTTACTTTTGCTGTTTTGCTTCCACGATAAAATGACACTTCATGCACAGCTCTCTCTCTCTCAGTCCACTCCATGAACAGTTTCCCGTCTAAAAATCTGTTTTCTGCATTATTCGCTTGCTTATTACGCACAAGTCTACCGTTATGTACACCGCTGTCGACCGCTGTGGGTTTTTTTATATTGACTCCGACAAGAAAGCCTCATTTCTGCTGTTCAATACTGAAGAAACTCTTAGAAAACACTTAGCTGTGTCTCTAATTCAACCCCTGTAACTTTGCTCTGCTTCACTTCAGAAGCATCAGGTAATGCTTATATGTTGATTCATGGTTTTCTTCTGTTTTTGTTCTACTGCAGAATATTTTTAAGGTTATCTGCTATAAAAAGACAGGCCAGGAAAATCTCCTTCATGTTTTTCTGTGTTTTATGCACTGTTACTTTGACACAAAGGCATCTGCTGTGATGCTTACACCTCTAAAAAAGTCTCACAAGTGTCAGCTTTCTTTTTATAGATATAAAAATATGGATATGTACTGATAAATGATTAGAATTCTAATATTTAGAATGGATCAAATTGAATCGAATCGTGGATCAAATCGAATCAGGACATTGTGAATTGGAATCGAATCGATTCTAGAAATCAGTGACGATACCCAGCCCTGCAACTTACCATTTTCCAGCAGAGAACAAGAACATGATGGCCACAGATTTGAAAGAGCTGACACATCCTCTCTGTTTCATACTTGGCTGCAAAGAGCTCCAGTGTGCTGAAGGTCACGCTCCATTGAAGCCAATAAAACCGCATCATCTGCAAAAAGCAGGGATTCGTGCCCGAGTTTCCCTAAATGGACACCAAAACAGGCAGAACTATGAAAAATCATAGTAAGTTCTCCTAAATGTGTAAATACTATAAAGGGCAAGGCTCTTGTTTTAAAATGAGGATACAACTGCTTCATAATAAACAGATTCTGCAGGAAATGTGCCACAGGTTTTTGTGTTTTTAGCTGATCACACATATTAAAGTGTGAAATGTTTATGTAACATCTCCCCCCCCCTCCTCCCCCCCAAAAAAAGAAAAGCTTGTCTGTTGATCCTGAGATAATCTTCAACAACCGCTGGCTGGATTTAACAAATAAAAAACAGCTCCAAAAAAGTACACGGTAAACAGGAAAAAATGACTGTCTTGGCTGGAGGATCATTTTAGTATAATGAGCTGCTTATTTCCACAGTACAAATTCCATCAGTGCAATGCATTCACAAGCTTCTTTCTTGACAGAAAATGATTTTCTCTCCAGTTCATTCATTACTACTTCACTGTGCCTTTCGGGATGTGTCATTTTTTGGTAAGACGTAGGTGATAAAACTGAAGATATTTCACAATAAAAGCACTCTGGGGAAGCAAAGCAATTATGTGTACTAACCACGGGAAGGTTTTTAATGTTAAACAGATGAAGGAAGTGTTGAGTTTGTCTTAATAGCAAACCACAGCAACGATCAGAACAAAGGCAGGCTTTTATTAAGTTAAAACACAAAACAAAATGAGCGCTATTTCAAAAGGTGTGCCTCTAACACAATAACTTTGTTCTCTTTTTAGCTGACGTGTACATAGGTGCTGTTTGTATAAGTCTTTGACTATTTAGAGAGCTTTGAAAGATTCAGTACACTTGAATCTATCTCAGTACACTATCTCCGTCCTGGCTAGTTTTCTCTGCACAACACCAAGTAAAAATTGTGTAAATGATAAGGCTGCACTTACTCATAAAGGCACTCATAGTGTTGCACTTGGTCAAACACAGGAAATGATGGAATTGTTGCATGAAGAATGAAAAAGAGACTTGAAAGAGAAGCTTGCCTCATGCTGCATACCTGCCTGATGTGCTGCATAAAGTAGATCTGACTGCTGAAGTAAAAAAAAAAAAAAAAAGTTGAAACAGGTCAGAGCTTGCCAATTTATTTTAAGCTTACCTCAACCATTAAGTGACAAATACGGCAGTTTCAGTGAAATGACTATTTCAGTTTAGAGACTGGACAAACATATTTTTCCTTTGCCTCTTGAGAGAGGTATTCTGGGAAGAGTAAATTAGTTCAATTCAATTCAATTCAATTTTATTTATATAGCGCCAAATCACAACAAAAGTCGCCTCAAGGCGCTTCATAGATACAGAGAAAAACCCAACAATCATATGACCCCCTATGAGCAGGCACTTTGGCGACAGTGGGAAGGAAAAACTCCCTTTTAACAGGAAGAAACCTCCGGCAGAACCAGGCTCAGGGAGGGGCGGCCATCTGCTGCGACCGGTTGGGGTGAGAGAAGGAAGACAGGATAAAAGACATGCTGTGGAAGAGAGACAGAGGTTAATAACAGATATGATTCAATGCAGAGAGGTCTGTTAACACATAGTGAGTGAGAAAGGTGACTGGAAAGGAAAAACTCAATGCATCATGGGAATCCCCCGGCAGCCTACATCTATTGCAGCATAACTAAGGGAGGATTCAGGGTCACCTGGTCCAGCCCTAACTATATGCTTTAGCAAAAAGGAAAGTTTTAAGCCTAATCTTAAAAGTAGAGATAGTGTCTGTCTCCTGAATCCAAACTGGAAGCTGGTTCCACAGAAGAGGGGCCTGAAAACTGAAGGCTCTGCCTCCCATTCTACTTTTAAATACTCTAGGAACAACAAGTAAGCCTGCAGAGCGAGAGCGAAGTGCTCTAATAGGGTGATATGGTACTATAAGGTCATTAAGATAAGATGGGGCCTGATTATTTAAGACCTTGTATGTGAGGAGCAGGATTTTGAATTCAACTCTGTCTTCATGTCTAGCTCTGCACGGTGACACTTCTGAGATTGCTCATAAATCTATTACTGCAAAAACAGATGGCACATTGTTTTGGTCAGTTAAATATATTTTGTCTCTGATGCGATGTTTGTTATTTGTAGCAGGGATGATTGCTTCCCCTGTTTTGGTTTCATCCTGTTGTCTCTGGGGTATTTCTGGAGGTGTGGTCAGATTGGGTCCGGCCTGGTCAGTTCCGGGTTGGGTCAGCTGTGTGGTGTTAATCGGACCTCTCAGAGACTGCAGAGGTAGACAACACATGCTGGCAGGAGTGATTCACTCGGTCCTGAATATACCACATGTCTGGAATACAATGACCACTAGGGCCAGACACAATACCCACACATAAACAGCGAAAATGTGCCAACTCACTGGCGACACTGGCATAAAACATACTCTGGTATATGATCAAACGCACACACACACGCCTACACATACATGTGCGCAAACAAACAACAGAAGGAAAAACAGAGGGGTTGCCCCGTCATCTAATCATGATTATGACATTCACAATTGGTTTCTGTGAATCATCTTTCCAATGCCAACTATGTCATTCTTTCTCTCTTTTTCTATCTGTTGTTCTCTTGTGTTCCTGGAAGCTAATTTGGAATAGCAGCCAGACGGCAGTGAATCACTTCAGCACGATGCCATATGATAAATGCCAACCCGTAGCTTTTGTTGGGCGAATCATGCTCGTGCTGGAGGTGTAGGAGTGTTGAGCGGTCAGAGGGTGGTTACTGTGATGTCTGCCGACACCGACCAGTTTACTGACACCTCGGGGACTCTAAGTCATTTCCAGCCCTGCTAGGAATATTTCACACGTAGGTTAAAAAGGGCATTTAGTCACTCTAATACAGACACACGCACACAACTGCTGACATCTTGCGTCTTACCCCACCCCCCTAGACAGCACACACACACGGTAACAGGCACACATACACACAAACAGACACATATGGTGCACTCACAGAAGACAGCCTAATTATACACAGAAGTTGCTAAGGCCATTTCCAAGAGGATATTTACACTTGTATTTATTTGTCTTTTTTCAAATATTCGATTTATGTCTCAGACTTACTGGAAGCACATGCTAGAAACTGCCAGGGAAAGCATTTGGGTCCACTTTAAAAATGATATGAGGCCAGACAGACCGGGAGATGAAAGGAGTCACGGTGAAACAAACAAAACACAATGAAATACCATATTACAGATCAGAATGGGAAGGGAATACGGAGGGGAAGAAGAGATGAAGAAAAAAAAAAGGAGAGGAAGGAACAATTTGCTGTAAACGTCTGTGGTAGTAAATCGCAACCAAATGGCTGAGAGAATGAGCGGTGCAATGGTGAAAGTGCTGAGAGATCTTTTGCTGTGATGACTGTAAGGATGGATGAGAGGGAGCTGCGCGAGATAATAAACTGTAAAGAGCCTGCCCATCACTTTCCAGGAATTACAGCATTCAACAGTCGGTACTGTTAACACGATCCCTGCCAGGGGTGGCTGGCAAGAAAGGACTGTAATTTAATAGCCTTGAATTTGGTACAGTATGCTGAAAGTGAATGAGTGCGTATGTGTGTGTGTTTGTGCATTTTATCCCCAGTTTGCTGTTTAAACCTCTACTGACTGTGTACTGGTGTGTGGCGTCTACTGCAGTGAGTTGGGTGAGTCCCGTGGCGAGGACTCTCCTTCTGAACTTCACACATACACACACACTCGCAGGGGAGGTTCAACAGTGGCTAGAGGAGGGCAAAATCCAGCATCATTTTCTTATTTATGGCCTATAAAATCCCATGTAATTTGGTGGTTAACTTTAATGGGTAATGGGTGAAATCCCTCTTTGTCTTCCTCTTTAATCGTTTCCACATTAAATGGGGCAACTGTCAAAATAAGATGATGTCATTATGTTAGGTCACCACTTGTTGCCACCGTCCAGCACTTGACTTTATGCACTTATACGTCGCGCGTTAATTTTTAGGTGGAAAAAAGACCGATCGTGCCTGTTCTAATGTTTCTTGTACGTACAGTAAGCTGGGGGAAGGAAATAGCAAGGAATGTTTGCGTCACCCTTTGAGGGGTGTTTTACAATGCAGGTAGTTTTCGCTGTATGGCTTTAATGATCACTGCCGAACTGAACAAAAGACCTTGAATGTTTCTAGCTGTGGTACTGGAAAATGAAGACTGACATGCAGAGCCTACAGTAGCCTGTCTACTGTGGCATTGTGGCCACAGTTCATGTTATTTTTCTCCATCAAACGAGGATGAGAGAGATCCTTGGCTCTATAATCGTAACTTTATGTGGCCAGAATTCCACTGCTTGCAAGACTACTGCAATATGGTGGGCGACTTTATTCATAGAGACATTCAGGAAATACTCATGCACAGCTGAATTTAGTTTTCCATCTGCAAATGGGCTTTAGTATGCTAATACTGCAAGCCCCATAAAAACATCTGAGTGCACTCTCTCTCCAGTTCACCATAACCCCATTACATGGATCAAATGTCTAATATGTAGACACATCTATTCCTGATGCTGGTGTGGACAGGGCTATTGTGTTATACTATTGCCACATTAGTTTGGCAGTATTATGTTAAGATGTCAAGGTGGCCTTTAAGAACAATATATGCAAGATTTGAATGTGTTAAAACCATTTATACAAGCATCAGTGTTGGAGTTTAAAAAACTAAAACAATTACATCATGTGTGTTCCTAAAGCACCATGATTGCCATGCCTCTCTTTTTAAAAATCGTTACTTTGTTTCTATTTGATTTTTTTCCTATCTGACTCTAGTCTTAGTACAACATAACACCTAATAAGGTAAGACAGCATTAATATGCTGATTATGCACAAATTTAATCAGGTGACAAGACAGGAAAAAAAATCTGTCAAATAACTAAAACTGAAGTTAAACATTTTTATGGATGACCTTTTTAACTTTGCCTTATTTACTGTAGCTGTGCGTACAGACTGCAGCAGATAAGGTTTTCTGGTTTGGTCGCCTACGGGGCTTGTTTAGTCACAACTGAGTGGTTATGTACACAGTGTCCCCACACTGTGGTTTACTGTTGGGCAAGCCCGCATATCAGCATTTTTCCTTGTGACGGAAATATTATCATCAACAACAGAAGTGATGAGTTAGACTAAGTTATGGAAGAAAGAGAAGTTTCTAGTATCTTTTCCACTGAATAAATTTACTTAACTTTTTGTGGGTTACAGCCCCCTGTTCTTACCTATTAAATCTTTTTGTAGGAGTAAAGTAACTGTGGTAGCATTTATATTGAGGTCGGAAAGCTTGACGTAACCTACACCTGACCTTTGTGGGAGCGACGATGAGGCATACATGACCACGCCTGGTTGTGTTTGTGCTCAATGTTCCAGGCCATGTGAGTATAGTATATCTTTTCTTCTTCTTCCACTACCCTCAAGTCTGCCCCTAAGAAAGACTTTCAATTCTTGTTTGTCCATCAGATAGGCATAGCTTCTTGTGAATCATTATATTGACCTATTAAAGTTGCATTCCAAACTGTGGATGCTTGATGTGGCCTGAGGGCAATCAGGCTAGGCAACAGCTCTCTGCTCACTATTCACTGATCATTCACAAGGGACAAGACACTTCGGAACAACATCCTTCCATGAGGAAAAACGTGCCAAAGTTCAACAGTTTAGTGATTTAAATTTGACATTTTGTTGCATTATATGTTCAGTGTTCGATGACATATAGAGACATTACATGAATCGTTTGATAACTGAGCGTATTATAGAATCATCACAAGGATCGAGAGATACTCAACAGTTCTTGGTATAAACAAGAAGGGACAGTAAGGATTTCCACAAATATATATCTGCAGTTTGAAAAAGTGAAGAATGAGTACAGAAACCAACATATGTCAGAGTTAGTAGAGTGAAAAAATGAATAGCAGGAAATAGCACTGGGCGATATATCGAGTTTTTAAATATATCGATGTATTTTTATACGAGATATGAGATGTGACGATATCGTTTATATCGATATAGTCTATGTTACGTTATAATTATACTTGTGGAGCCGCAAGTTTGCTTCTCTTTCGTCCACTTTTGTCTCTACGCAACATTACTCTGCTTCACCTCTCTCCTTCACTGAACACAACCCCCCTCCCCCATCACTTCACCTGCAGGCAATGATAAGATGGACAAGGCAGCTATCAAAGAGGAGCTGGTCAGTAAAAAGACATTTGGAGATTAGTATTTTAGTGCTGGTAGCGTTAATCTCATTAAAATGACGTTAATGCCATAGCTACATTAATGCGGCAAATCTCCGACGGCTGGACGGCGTCAACGCGTTAGCAAGCTTGCTGCGCTAACGCGTTGACGCCATGCAGCCCCATGCACGGGGGCTGCATGGCGTCAGTCAGGTCCACATAACCTCATATGAAGGTAGAAGTACATATACATGTGCAAAAAAATTTAAAGTACTGATTCAACTTCTTTGTGCAAGTTTCTTTTGCCAAGCTAACTGATAAGAAAACATTTACACAACGCAATACAATACCTTACTTCAACTTAAATTATAATCCTAATTCTGAATTCTGAACTGTGAGTATCTCTTATGTAAAAGAGAAAGACAAATGGGGAAAAAATAGGTCTATTTAACATTCGCTGAATTGTAAATGAGTGACTGTCTTTGCACCTAAACAAATAAATTAGTACACTGAGGAGTTAAAGTGGGAGTCAGCAGGTGTGGGAACCCTACGATTGGTTGTAGTGGTGCAGCGTGGGGAAAAAAATCACTTGTCACAGTAATTTTTATGGGGAATTTACGTAGACTTTTTGTAGGAGCTATGATCAGCTGAGCTGTGCTGCTGCTCTTTGTGGAGTCAACTAAATTCAACAAGACATGAGCACATGTTACATGAGCCATCATGGCTGATTTCCCACCCCTTGACAGTATAAAGCTAATATAAGAGTGGAATTCAGTGAATGAATTTAATCACCATGATTTACCATGAACACCACAGCTGCTCTGCACCAGTCCAACAGAGTGCATCACTGTAAACTTCACCACAGTACTTTAGGGCAATTTAGCTGCACTGCCTAGTATTTTCATGTAACCTTTGAATAACACAAAGCTAGTATATTTAACGAATTATCGCAATAAGCACTGTTGATATTGTCAGAAAAATAAATACTCAAGCAAAGTACCGATACCTCAAACTATTTTAAGTAAGTATTTGTACTTCATATGTGTTTTGAATCTACATAAATAATTTAGCATATTTTATGATCATTTGAGGTGTGTGTGTCAATAAAATACATCTGACATTAAAACAAGCATTTTGGTCGAGATTCACTAGACTTGAAAAAGGTAGACTACAATGTTTTTCTTTACCAGGCATGCGATGTAACTGCGCACCTATAAAACACAGATAAAATCAGTTATACAGACAGTCAAGTTTCAAAAATACAAAATCACACACCTACATGTGGAAATTTACAAAAGCACACGAACAAGGAGATAGAAAGAGAGTGCTGTATCCCATGCACACAACTGCAGATGGCAGCAGACCACTATGGCCTTTGAAATCAAGGAGGCCTTTTCCCAAATGTATTTAATTACACATCAACAGGAATGCCATTAATGACCATTAATGAATTTCTACTGTTCCACTCTGACAGAAAAAAGCAGTTACACAATAAAACTGCTGCTGTCACTAATAAACTGCAAACTCCCTTTACTGCCGTAGCTTGTAAAACTCCCGCAGGACTTCGGGTCACTGTGACCCAGACAAAATCCCCAGAGACAGCCAAGAAAGAAGAGCGTGCACAGAAATCCTTTAGCAGTAGTGTTAGAGCATTTTGTCTCATTTCTCACATGCTTAACAGTGCAGAATGTTTTTGGTATGCTGATGACAATACTGATTATTGTCTACTCTGCAGTGAACAGCCTCAGGCAGGAATGTCTGGGCATCATCCAGGTGATAGCAATTATGTCATCTGCGCAGCTTGAGGTCATATGTTACGTCACGATGAAAGAATGAGGGCATCGATGGCCAGTGAACACCACAAATCTTCCCTAGAAACATGTTTTTTTCTTCTCACTTTCATACCACTGGAGACCTTTTCATGATTGTTTTTAATTTTTTGGCCATTTTAGTTTATTGTAAAAAATACAGTGAGTATGATCTGATTGAAAGTGTAACGTTACCAATAGCTTCATTTTTAAAAAAAATTATTTTAGTTTTAAATTGGAATTTTGTTTATATACTCTTGTGTTCAGCTGCTCATTATAACAAATATATAATCAGCCAATTGTGTGGCTTCCACTGTATTTATGCATGTAGATGGGACAGAAAGGTGATTTAAGTGACTTTAATTGTGTTATGGTTTTATTGCCAGATGGGCGGGTCTCAGTATTTCAGTTTGTGATCTGCCGGGATTTTCCCACGCAGCCATCTTTAGGGTTTATAGCGAACGATCCAAAACAGAGAAAATATCCAGCGAGCAGCAGATCTCTGAGCAAAAATTCCTTATTGACACCAGAGGTCAGAGAAGAAGACTGCTTCCAGACTCCTTTGGAAGAGAAGGAATAGGAGGGGTTCAGCTAATCCGATGACCGTTTATCACAACCAAGATATGTAGAAGAACATTTCTGAATGGAAAACAGGACAAATTAGAACGTTTAAGCTCATCGGGTGCCTCTTCTGTCACCTACTGAGGCTACATTTCCCACTGGCCTACCAAAATTAGACTGGTTTCTTTAACATCTTAGTGAGTTCACTGTACTCAAATGGACACAGATCTCAATAAAACAGAGCACCTTTGGGATGTGGTAGACAGCAAGTGTGTGATGTTCTTGCTGTCTCACAGCAAGAACATCCTGGGTTTGAATCCACCAGCCAGCTGGGACCTTTCTGGGAACTTTCCACGTTCTCCCTTGCCTGTGCGGGTTCTCCAGAGTCTGCTGTCCATGCTAGGTTAATTGGTGATACTAAATTAGCATCACCATTTTATTCAAGTCACTGTGAATGACAGTATTCTGTTAGCCTCGCAATAAACTGGCTACCTGTCCAGGGTGTACCTTGTCCCAGGATAGGCTTGAGCCCAACTATAGACTTGAACTAAATATATAGAAGATAATATGAAGAATGTTTCCAGAATCTTGATTAATCTATCCTGTGAAGAGTTAAATTAGGTCTGAAGGCAAAATGGGATCCAACCGGGTACTATCCCACGTACCTTATAAAGTAGCCAGCAGTGTTGGTCAAGTTACTTGAAAAAAGTAATAGTAATTTATTACTGATTACTTCCCCAAAAAAGTAATCCCGTTACTTTACTGATTACTTATTTTCAAAAGTAATTAATTACTTAGTTACTTAGTTACTTAGTTACTTTTTAAAAACATGATTTACAACCTGAATAGGTGATAAAGCGATAGATCTTTCAGCCCAATTCTACTTTTTCTACATAATCCATCATACAAAATGTAATCAAATGGAAAAGTCTCTTTTTAAAACTTGTTTTGTTAGTTTTATTCTTTTAACTTTATGCATGAAGCAAAATTTTAATTATATTCTCTGACTGGAAGAAATTAGTTTAACATTTAAACCTATTTTCTGCACATTCCAGCACATAATATTTATATATATATATATATATATATATATATATATATATATATATATATATATTTATATATATATACAGTGGGGCAAAAAAGTATTTAGTCAGCCACCGATTGTGCAAGTTCCCCCACTTAAAATGATGACAGAGGTCAGTAATTTGCACCAGAGGTACACTTCAACTGTGAGAGACAGAATGTGAAAAAAAAATCCATGAATTCACATGGTAGGATTTGTAAAGAATTTATTCGTAAATCAGGGTGGAAAATAAGTATTTGGTCAATAACAAAAATACAACTCAATACTTTGTAACATAACCTTTGTTGGCAATAACAGAGGTCAAACGTTTACTATAGGTCTTTACCAGGTTTGCACACACAGTAGCTGGTATTTTGGCCCATTCCTCTATGCAGATCTTCTCAAGAGCAGTGATGTTTTGGGGCTGTTGCCGAGCAACACGGACTTTCAACTCCCGCCACAGATTTTCTATGGGGTTGAGGTCTGGAGACTGGCTAGGCCACTCCAGGACTTTCAAATGCTTCTTACGGAGCCACTCCTTTGTTGCCCGGCCAGTGTGTTTTGGATCATTGTCATGTTGGAAGACCCAGCCTCGTTTCATCTTCAAAGTTCTCACTGATGGAAGGAGGTTTTGGCTCAAAATCTCACGATACTTGGCCCCATTCATTCTGTCCTTAACACGAATCAGTCGTCCTGTCCCCTTGGCAGAAAAACAGCCCCATAGCATGATGTTTCCACCCCCATGCTTCACAGTAGGTATGGTGTTCTTGGGATGCAACTCAGTATTCTTCTTCCTCCAAACACGACGAGTTGAGTTTATACCAAAAAGTTCTACTTTGGTTTCATCTGACCACATGACATTCTCCCAATCCTCTGCTGTATCATCCATGTGCTCTCTGGCAAACTTCAGACGGGCCTGGACATGCACTGGCTTCAGCAGCGGAACACGTCTGGCACTGCGGGATTTGATTCCCTGCCGTTGTAGTGTGTTACTGATGGTGACCTTTGTTACTTTGGTCCCAGCTCTCTGCAGGTCATTCACCAGGTCCCCCCGTGTGGTTCTGGGATCTTTGCTCACCGTTCTCATGATCATTTTGACCCCACGGGATGAGATCTTGCGTGGAGCCCCAGATCGAGGGAGATTATCAGTGGTCTTGTATGTCTCCCATTTTCTGATGATTGCTCCCACAGTTGATTTTTTCACACCAAGCTGCTTGCCTATTGTAGATTCACTCTTCCCAGTCTGGTGCAGGTCTACAATTCTTTTCCTGGTGTCCTTCGAAAGCTCTTTGGTCTTGGCCATGGCGGAGTTTGGAGTCTGACTGGTTGAGGCTGTGGACAGGTGTCTTTTATACAGATGATGAGGTCAAACAGGTGCCATTCATACAGGTAACGAGTGGGGGACAGAAAAGCTTCTTACAGAAGATGTTACAGGTCTGTGAGAGCCAGGGATTTTCCTTGTTTGAGGTGACCAAATACTTATTTTCCACCCTGATTTACGAATAAATTCTTTACAAATCCTACCATGTGAATTCATGGATTTTTTTTTCACATTCTGTCTCTCACAGTTGAAGTGTACCTCTGGTGCAAATTACTGACCTCTGTCATCATTTTAAGTGGGGGAACTTGCACAATCGGTGGCTGACTAAATACTTTTTTGCCCCACTGTATATTGTGTTTACACTCACTCTTTCAGATGCAAGTAAAACACAGCAGAAAATAAATAAAATCAAAGACTAGTGGTCCTTTTGCTCTATTTCCACCTGTAAAGCAGGAGTAGAGTAGGCGGAGGTTTATCCTGGTGCAGGTGTGCCGCAGCGGTCAGTGGAAGGATACCGCAGTTTCTCTGTGAGTTTCTCATTAAGACGTAGCTACTCGGTGCTTGCTTGGAAGTTTAGGGGGGTTTTTTTCCGCTGTAAAAAGAAGTTTTCTTCCCACGCACAGCGGACACTAATGTTTTTGTCACTTTTTACGGAATCAAACTCAAAATAAGGTCAGTACTTCCACGCTTTAAACGCTGCACGCTCATACTCTCTCCCGCACTCGATATATGATCCATTGTTGATCTGCACACAGCTGTGGTCACGAACATCACACTCGCTTACGTCACTGTCATGAGACATTCTCGCAAGAAAATCACGGTTTTAGTAACGCAGTAACGCAGCGTTCCTACGGGAAAGTAACGGTAATCTAATTACCGTTTTTGCAATAGTAATCCCTTACTTTACTCGTTACTTGAAAAAAGTAATCGGATTACAGTAACGCGTTACAAGTAACGCGTTACTGCCCATCTCTGGTAGCCAGTGATTGTATGTTTACAGCAGCAATTTGCTTTATGTTGAGAGTTAAACACTGTAGATCATAGGTGTCAAACTCTGGCCCGTGGGCCAAATTTGGCTCGCAGCCTAATTACATTTGGCCCGCGAAGCCATACCAAATTACTATCAGAGCCGGGGTACTGGTATTATACAGCTGATCTATATATTGTTTAGTATTAAGCTTTGCTTGTTCCATATTCAGTTTTCCAGCAAAACTTATTTGAGTCCATAAGAAAAGATTCATTCTCATATCTGGAGGAAGATTTTTTTTCAATAAATATTAACGTTAGCCCGCAACTTTGTTCCAGTTTTGAATTTTGGCCCACTGTGTATTTGAGTTTGACACCCCTGCTGTAGATCATACAATATTAGTGAGAGAACCACAGAGATACACTGTGAGTTCTCAGCAATGGTGGAAGCAAATGGCAAAGAGAAGTGAGAACACAGGAGCATTAAGAGATAAAAGAGAACAGGAGAAGCTACACAAGAGGATAGAGAAAGGATGACATTATGCATTAGCTGCATAAAAAATGTTTTAAGAGTGAAAAAGACAGGAGTGGAAGAGTAGTGATCAGTGCTTCATGGGGGCAACATAACTGAGGGATGATTCAGGGTCACCTAATTCAGTCCTAACTGCAAGTTTCAGGTCTAACTTTAAAATGAACCTTTAGCACTCATTAAGCGCACATGCTTGTAAATGATTTCATGACAAAGCCCGCTGCTTGTTACTCTGTTGATCCACGTGACTTGAGAACATTTATTTCCCAGGGCATCGCTGAACATAAAGTCCAAAATCTAGCAAACCAAACATAGTTATCTGCTCAAGGGCAAACTGTGGTTAGCAAAGTTTTTTGCTCCCTGCTTGGAAGTATAGTTCAGATGAAAGTGACTTACCAGTGTGTGCATGAGCTTGTGCATGTATGTGAGTACATTGTGTGCTTATGTCTTCATGGTGATTTTGTGTAGGTATGCACGTACGTAGCTTATTGTCAAAAAAGTATGCAAAAAGAGAAGGATTTAAGTTAAGATTTACTTTGCAACAAAATCAGTTCAGTTACACGTTTTTTAATATTTCTTAGTGTTAACAAACAAAGAAGTATAAAGACTCATGAAGGCTGTAGTTTTGATAAAAAAAAGATCCTGTTTTCTCTCTTTTAAAAATTTGCATCCATATTTGAGAACGTATGAATGAGACTGGTGTTTATTGTCACAGCAGATGCATGGTGGCATCGATGCCAAGGGGCGGTTTGTTAAAAATCCACAGTAAAGTTTAGTAAATAACAGATTTGTTATTATGCATTAAGAAATACATAATCTGGAATATTAAAAAAAATTGATACATTTGTTCAGCATGTGCAACAGATAAACTGACTCCTAATTTAACAGTAGTTATGGATACATGCAGTTGTTATTAAAAACAGTTCACTCACTACTTTTGAAAATGTTTGTGGTCTAGTTTTGCTGAACTTAAAAAGTGACAAAATTATAGTACAAACACAGATGGTACAGAAAATAAAATTTTATTAGATATTTTTTTCTTTATCAACAAACTTTAATTTATGAATGAAGGCTTTCATTGAACCAATCAAAGAGCTAATTCTGTACACATGGGAGGGAGCGCAGGATGGTTTCGTGTGAGCAGTTGGAGTTTTTGCAGTGGGTCGAGTTGGATGTTAGGAGACTGATTGCCTGGACTTTCAAACCACACTATCTACTCAGGGTTAGTGTTTGTCTTCTTCATTTTCTAGTTGATTTTCTGTTAATCATAAGCCCCAAATACATCATTGCGGTGCCTGAGCTTCCTATGTCGAAATACTCTGCCACAAGAGCAATTCCCAGGAATGAGAGTCCACCTTCTGTCGTCTGGCTCAGAGAGTTGGACACCGTCCTACATATGTCTACTCTGAGCTGTAAGGGCAAATAAAGTCAAATTAAGATACTAGGAAACAGGTATGATGATAAGGTTCCACGTTAAGTTTAAACTGCATAGACACGCTGTTTTGTTATTCCAAATGAGTCTCAAATGTGTGTGGATTGATATAATTATGTTTTGTGGTTGCCTCCAGAGAATCCGAATTATGTAGTGGTCATGGTGCTATTCATAGTTTAGTGGGATTAGCTGAGGTCCACATTTTCTCAAGTCAAAAACATTCTCTAAACAGCAGCTGGAGTCTAATGAGAATCTTTAGTAGTCTGTGTCTATAAAGGGTTTTTAGCAGGTATTCAGGCAAAATACTGCCTTCTGTTAAGACATGGACACGGTTGGAGGGACGGTGTTGTTTTAGGTACTGCTTACATGTAAAATATGATGTAGAAACTCTGGTATGAGGAACAGATTGGGCGTTTTAAGACGTACTAGAGAAGAGCACTGCACATTGGTTTTTAACACACAAAATTACAAATCTAATCTCTGATGATCACAGAGATGGAAAAAGCAGAAATACAGTATTTGCATTTAAAAGTAATGCATCAGGAATTAAGCTTGCATGTGTATCTATGAGTGACTAACGCAGTGCCTTGCCAGATGGCATCCAGTTCGGGTGCAGCAAAAGTTGAGCCTGATTCAATTTTCTTGCCTGAAGACTCTGCTGTTATTTTGCAGGACCTCCCTTTGCACAACTGTAGTTAAAAACTTAATGCTGTGGGACTGGCTGCATTGAAATTGAAGAGATGTGGGTATTTGTTTTACTGGCTTAAATCAGTCCAAATACGGTCTCATTCGTGTGTAATTTCCTCCTATGTTTCCACAGAGAGTGTTTCCTCACTAGCTGCTGTGGTGGGGTAATTCAGTACAGAAAAGACTTTGGATGATAGCAGTTTAATTTAGAGCTTGAAATTAGTTTCAGCCAAACTTTGGACTGGGTGGATGTTTGCAAAGTATGATGAATGCTGAGCTGGACCCTGTTTAACTTAGATTGAAATTTAGTTGGATTTAAATGAGTTTCAAGCTATTTTAAGACAGTCTTGACTAAAATGTGAATCTCTCCTTTTTTTTTTACAACACCATCCTATTCATCACAGGAAAGGGACATGACAATCCTGCATGTTCATAGAAATCCAAGTGCAATGTGCAACGCATCATGGATGACATGATGACTACAAACTGCTCCACTCACTGCAGAAAACAATTTGCTACACTAGACATTTTATCCCCTTCCTACAAAATTGTGTGAGGATTGTCACATAATTGAGTTATATCATGTTTACAGCACTGGACCTGGTCACAGTTTGCATTTCACCATGATATTCTTGTATCTTGACACAATAAAGTCTAAATAGTAAGCCATAAGTCACATGATTCTTGTGCTAGCATGCATAGAAATTAGCATGCATGTTTGACTACTTTATTCTTCCAGTTGTGCTGAAAATTAAAGAAGAAATGCAACACAAGTAACAAAACAATTGTTTAATTGCTGATTATAAGGTTATCGCTGAATTTTAAAACATTATTGTGCTACATGACAGAAATTTCTAGTCAATGAAAGAAAGATTAGGGGCTCAGAAGGGCAGGGCTTGAATGCAGCAAGAGGCAGGCGCCAAATCAATCTTTCAACCCTCAGTTTCTGCGAAAAGACAGGTTCCTGCTAAAGCATGCGTTTCATAATGGAGAACGAATGTCAATGATCTTCTCTTGTGTTTGACATGCGGAAATTTATCAGCTCAGCCAATAAATCCTATCAAAACTCTGGTTGATCATTAACTGGCCAGCTGGCAAGTTGGAACTTATGGTATTGGAAGGGTCAGTGCTGAGGACTCCTGTCTCCCATTATGTTCACAAAGGTTTGTGAACATCAGCTGAATTCACAGAGGAATTTAAATGCTCCAGGTTAAGAGGAGGTGTTTGGTTTCTCCAGTGAAAATCATGTTGGTGCGTGTACAGTATGTGCCTTCAAGTTAGTGGTCAAGCAGAATGAAGTGGTTCTTAAATGTAAACTGCTGAAAATGTATACTTGCAGCCATGTGTTCAGTGAATGTGCATGCATAGAAGTGATGCATTTGAAATGCAATAGGTGAAATAGACAGAACAGTATATTTTAAGGAATACATTGGCCTCTTGTCTTCATCTATGCTATCTTTATCAGTACAGATAGGTAGATACAGTTAGGGATAAACCTTTCAGTGACTGACAAGAAGAACAGTGCAGAATAAAGATAAGGTTTATCATAGATTACTGATTTGTTTTACCTGAATAATGTACAAATAATGTATAATGTACAAATTACCTACGTTTCCGGTCTCCTGCATATGTATATGTATACGTACTAACTGTAAAACATGGGTGCAGCATCTAGGCCCTGTACCACAAAGTGAGTTCAACGTGCTTCGAGTACATTCACTTACCCTATAACTTTGGTAATTTAGATAAGTGGTCACACAAACGTGGTTGTAAACTTATTAACCCAGGGTTTCCCTGTACATTGACACGAAAGGAGTAGCGCTGATAGCATCTAACCAATCACCACTATTAATAGGCATACTGGCAGCAGAGTGGCTGATTTCTCTAAGAAAGATAAAATGTTATCACTACAAAAATATGTAAGGGTTAAATAAACAACACCGAGTGAACACAACAAAGTTATTGCAGACAAAGCAGCAGTGTGAGTGTGTGGGGGAATAAATGCACTGTACAGAAGTTTAGTATTAAGCCCCCTGTATGAAGTTGTGAAGGCTTCAAGTGCTTTGGTCAGTAAGACTGGAGAAGAACTACTGTATTAGTAAAGTTTAGCATATTTGAAGACAGGAATGAAAAACAACCAAAATGCCGAATGTGTTAGTTAAAAGACTTCTCTGTATAACAGCTTTGTCATTTTGCCTATTTTAGAATCATGTATTAATACTTAATACTCAACAGGGCAGCACGGTGGCACGGTGGTTAGCACTGTTGCCGCACAGCAAGAAGGTCCTGAGTTCAATTCCACCATCAGGCCGGGTCTTTCTGTGTGGAGTTTGCATGTTCTCCCCGTGTTTGCGTGGGTTCCCTCCGGGTACTCCGGCTTCCTCCCACCAAAGACATGCAGTTTGTGGGGATAGGTTAATTGGATAATCCAAATTGTCACTAGGTGTGAATGCGCGAGTGAATGTGAGTGTGAATGATTGTCTGTCCCTGTGTGTTGGCCCTGCGACAGACTGGCGTCTGACTGACGCCTCTCGCCCTATGACAGCTGGGATAGGCTCCAGCGCTCCCCGCGACCCTGAAAAGGATAAGCGGAAGTGAATGGATGTATTAATGCTTAGCTTATAGGTCAATAGAATTGTTGTCAATTTGTTTTCAACCAGCAATAAATTTTAATTTGGAAATATTTAATACTGTTGCACATTAAGGAAACACAAAGACATCAAATGAAAAATACTTCAGACACTTTTACTCTCCCAGAATAGAATGGTGGCACTAGAGAACTGGTTAATCAGTTGGCAGTGATTTAATACAGCTGTCATAGGGCGAGAGGCGGGGTACACCCTGGATAGGTCGCCAGTCTGTCACAGGGCTAACAGACAGGGACGGACAACCATTCACGCTCACATTCACACCTAGTGGCAATTTGGATTAGCCTTGTCTTTGGATGGTGGGAGGAAGCCGGAGTACCCGGAGGGAACCCACGCAAACACGGGGAGAACATGCAAACTCCACACAGAAAGACCCGGCCTGATGGTGGAATTGAACTCAGGACCTTCTTGCTGTGCAGCAACAGTGCTAACCACCGTGCCACCGTGCTGCCCAGTTGATCTCTATGGTTAAATTCCACAGGGTAACCCTTAAGTTAGCTGGATAGCTCAATCCTGCTTCATAGTATCGGTCTGAAGAAAACTGAAAACCTACATTCTGTCTAGAGGCCAGCAGAGGGTGACCCCCTCTAGCTGCAAAACAAAGTTTATTTAATAGACGTTTGTGAGAGTTTAAATCCAAGACTTTCTTTATCACCTTGGCAAATATTTTCCTCATGACCAACCTTTGCATTATAGCTCACTCCAGATTGATTTCCTATCATCCAGGTGTCTGTAGATTCCCATACAGTACCTGCTTTCAGACAGTGGAAGAGTACTGATGATGCAGTCACCAGTATCATTCACCTGATTGTTAAGCACCTGGAAAATCCCAAGCACCATGTCTGTATTTTGTCATACTTAGCCAACCACAAGAACACACTGTTCTTCACTGAGATAAATATTCTTGTCATTAATTCGGATTAATTTGGCTCCATCTGTTACTGTTCTTATTGTCTTGGAGCAACTGTAACCACATAATTTCCTTAGGGATTAATAAAGTATTCTGCTTCTACCAGATCCATTATATATCCCCCATTATGATTATGAGCTCTTGTCATCTGGCAGATGATATAGAGTCCTACAATGCAGGCTAAATAAGTAAAAGAACCCACCCCCATTTATTACCACATCAATCAAACTTTTAAATAACAGTTTTTAAAGGTAACTGTGCAGTATGGGCATTGTTGAGTGTTTTTTGTTCTAGGTTAATGTTGGACTACCATATTGTATCGTATCATACCCCAGTGTATGAGTATTTGGTCTTGGTCACCAATTTCATTTCTTATTAAATATTTTATGTTCACTACATATATTTTGTCACATTTAGAGTAAAATAACAATAAAGTAACTCTCTCCACAGTGGCTACCCTATGACTAACTAATATGAGTGCACAGAGTTTTCACTTTTTCCACAGAGTTTCAACAAAAACCAAAATACTCAGCTGAAGACTTACAAACTGGAATCCAAAAACCAATCATGTTAGCCACAACTATCTTTTATACAGTTGTGGTTGGATGTTTACATACACTCGTCATGGGCGTGAATGTCATGGTAATTGTGGGCTTTTAGTGATTTCTTTGAACCATTTTTTCCATGGTGAAATGTAGGTGGCAAAAGTACAGAATTCTTTACTTTTACAGATACTGTTAAAAAATATCTCTGGTAAAGCTAAAGTACTGATTGAGATTCAACTTTTTCTCTAAAAGCATTAAAAGCATAAAAAGAATGTCAATTCTTGTGTGCAAGCTTCACAGCAACAGAGGTGTGCAAAATACAATAACATAAGAACAAAGCAAAATATAAGAATGTACAATATACAGAGGTTAGCAGTTGGATATTGTGCAAAAGAAATGGCACTGTATGTACATTATGGAGTGCATAATGAGGTGAGGTGTCTATGAAGTGTTCGTCAGTCTGATGGCCTGATGGAAAAAGCTGTCTCTCAGTCTGCTGGTTCGGGACCGGATGCTGCAGAACTTCCTGCCTGATGAAAGTAGTTTGAACAGTTTATGGCCGGAGTGACTGGAGCCTTTGATGATCCTCCCCACTTTCCTCAGGCACCGCTTCCTGTAGATGTCCTGGAGGGAGGGAAGCTCACCTCCAATTATCCTTTTGGCACACCGCACCACTCTCTGGAGAGCTTTGCAGTGTTTGGCAGTACTCATTGGACTGACCAGTACTCAGCACACTCAGCACAAGTCCAAGCAACACGGAGAAAATCTAAGGATTTTCTCCAGCTGTAGGATTATAAAAGTTGAGAAGGAAGTGCAGATTCCAAGATCATCAGTGCAAACAAGTCAATTGTCAAGCTATTTTGATGTATCACCCCTTTAACAAGGTCTGAAAGAAGACCCAAGTTGTTACCCTCAAATTAGAAGAATTTGGTTGTAATATTCAGGAAGCTACCAACACTTGGGATACCAAGGCCCAAGCCTCCCATTAATTGGAAAATGCTGGAACACAAACATCTCTGTGCACATTGAAACTAGTTTTATATTACCACGCAGTGTAAAGGTGGTACCCAAGAAAGAAGCCGCCGCTCCAAAATCAACACCTTTGCAGCTGCCCATGTGGAAGAGCCTTATGCCTTCTGGAGAAACGTTTCAAAGATTGAGCCACTCGAGCCTAAAACAGAAACAGATTCAGCATAATAATATCTACATAATACATGCAGGTATTAAAGACATGCATGTCTTTAACAACCTTAAAAAATATATATTTTGCATGTTTTATCAATGCCAACTTTTCAAAAGTGTTTTACAAAACCATTATTTTATTTATTAATTTTACTGTTGACAGCAAAACAAGTATTCAATAAAGTTAAATAAGTGAACAATTTATGATTTAATAATTTTATTTTCACACCATTTGAAGTTGTTAACTCACCTGAAAATGGACAATACCATATCACGTGATATTTAGAGTTTGAGTGAGGTGGACAATATTAAGGTGGCTTAAGGTGAGTAAAACACATACACACACATTCACAACAAGTCAGTGTCCGGATAACAGAGTCAATTAAATTCTGTCTAGTTTGATTTTTTCTTATATAGAGCCAAATCACAACACCTGTCACCTCAAGGTACTTTATATTGTAAGGTTAAGACTCGACAGTAAATTACAGATGCAGTCTATGGTCTGGATTTTCAACTGTGTGCTCAGCAGTCTTTTATCCTGTTGAGTCCTTTTTGCATTAGTCATAGAAAGTCAAAAAACTAGCTCACCCGGCAACTTCCTTCAGCATGTCATTTAATTTTCAGAAAGCAGGATGTTTCGTAGGTCCAAACACTTCCTGTTGTGGTGTTTTCAGAGGATGTCTCCTCATGCATTATGTCAATGGATGCCATTTGAGGTGAGTGCTTTGTTCTTCCCGGCACACTTACAATTTGACATCTCAGGAGAGAGCAAGAGAAGATTAAAACAAAGGAAGACAGCATGCTCAGTCAAGGGAAGAGGACAGAAGACCATGAGAAGTTGTCTACCTTATAGCTCGATCTGTTTACATTAGACTTTTAACTTTTAAACTTTTAATAGCATTTGAATTTTTCATTAGATTTGAAGTGAATCTGCACATCTCGATGCTGAAGGCTACTCAGCAGCTATGTGTCAGCAAGAATTTCTTCCTGATTCTAAGGGGTCAAACACGCATTTTGTTACAGCAGCGCCGTCGGTTAATTCCAAACATTAAAATCTACGTGTGTGCAAATAGACAAAAAATTTCAGACTGCTGCTTGTTTCTCTTCTGAACGCAACCTTTGGTTGGGTTATCTGTTAATAGAATATCAGTTCGGATTGTTCTGCTTGCACTAAGTCTGTGGGTGTATATGAGTGGTTCAGGACCATGGACAGAGACAGACAGTTGCGCAGCCTGTTATTGAATGTTCTGCTGTTGGAGACTCCCTCCTCCTCTTATTACCATCACTAATGTCATCGTTGGTGATTACTATAGCAATAAAAAATACAGTAGATGATCCTGCACACACAGAAAACAAGCTCTGAGGACTGCTCTGAGGGCTCTTTTTTTCATCTCATAAATTAGGATACATATGTGATCATTTAGAACTTTTTTTCTTTCTGACACTGATGTCATTTGCTGGTTTTATGCTTAGTATGCACCGTGGTGCCAGAGAAAGTGCAGACGAAATTATAGTAACTTTTCTGAACCCTAGTCTTTACCCAGATTTTTGACAAGCATTACCCAGTGCCAAAGTTTGTGCCCTGAACTGGTTTAATTTGTTTTTGTTCGTTGAGTTCACTGCCTAACTAAAAATAAACACATAAAAAAAATGAAAATGATTCTCAAAATTGAACAAAATGATGATTTTGCAGTTTGGAACAGGAAAAAGAAGAAAAAAAAGGGATGTGGAACCAGATGTTATCAGCAGCTGTAAAATGTCGTTTGTCTCACATGTTGAAACACTGAATGGTGCATGTTATCTTTAGATACATCACTTGCAACAGTGGGCCACTGAGTTCGCAGCTAAGGAGAAGTGAAAACACATTCAAGTGGTCACTTAGTGGTTACACAATAGTTTGTGCAAGACCATAGCTTTGCAGATTTCACAGTTAAAAAGTGAAGTTGCAAAAATAGGATAAAAAACTGTCATGTCTCACAGTTTACTCGTGGATTGAGTAAATTGTGATGATGTTTGGTTCTATAACTTATGTACCTTCATTTTTAAAAATGCACATTTTACATAAATGTTTACAGAGTTGTGTAAAAAAAAAGAAAAGAGAGAGAGAGAGACGTTTTCACAGGACTCGAGTCCAAGAGCTTAACAAAAAATTACATATACCATTCCTGCTCATGGGGATTAAAAAAGGAAATAAAAGCCAATTAGTGATAATCAAATGTATTTGATTAACTGATCATTAGTAAGTGTTAGACCTCAGTTAAAGCAGATGTTTTGACAGTTTATCGGTCTGAAGAGTTCAGGTATCTGTTAAGGCAGTGCCAGAGTCTCCCCAGGTGTGGACTTCAAGCTAATTCAACCTAAAATCAAACCAAACCAAGCAATTCTCAGAGTAACAGCAAAAAATCTAGGAGCTACATCTCAGACTTTAAAGGCCTCAGTTAATATGTTAAATGTTAAATTCTTGACAGTACAATTAGAAACAGACTGAACAGCTTGTTAGCTTGTTTGAAAGGATTACAAAGAGAAAGTCTGTCCTCCAAATGAACATGGCAGTGTGGTTTAGGTTTGCAAAGTTATGTCTGAACAAATCACAAGACTTGTGGAATTAGGTCCTATGGAAGGAATAAGGTAGGATGTTGATTTACAGCTATCGTGCTGCCACAGGACTTGGGCACCTTGAAGCCATTGAGTTGACCATGGACACCAAGATACTCTAGAGACACATGTAATCTGCCTGAGAGCTAAAGCTTGGACCAAATCGATTCAATAATCCTACGTGCAGCTGGAAACCTACAAGACGATGGCCGAAAAAAAGGAAAGGATTTAAAGTTTTGCACCTGGCTGAGACATAGTGGTCGGCCCTTAAGAGCTGTTCATAAACAGTTATTACAAGTTATCGCTGCTGTAGGTACACGGTACTGAATCGTGGCATGTACTTAATGTTTCACAGGACTGCATAGTTCCCAGTGAAAACTCTCTTTTTAACACGACTGTATTGTATATCCCACTATGCTGTGAGAAAATTTGCTTGACACGTTTGATGTAGGTTACCTAATGAGTTTTCTTTTAGCCCTACAATTTATTAGTTAATTTACTATCTGACAGCGTAAGATTTAGAGAGGCTCCGACCAGACCGGTTTTCACTTGAAACAGTGTGATGTGGATTACAGTCTTTCCTTTTTTCTTCTGCTCTCTGTTTTTCTTTCCTCCCTTTTTCCAAGTCTGACTCTAATCGCTCTCATTTATCTAATCTGTTGTTTCAGCTTTCATTTTATTCCCTGTCATCCCACGGGCCTTTAAAGGAACCCAGCTAAAGAAAACAGGTATTGCAGCAGAGCTCCACTGAGGACTCGTATGTGACCGTGGACAACACATTCCACACCTGCAAAATAACCTAAAACGCTTCATCTTCCAGAGCCTTTGAATAACAGTCTTGTCTCGTTCAACTCATCCATTTTACTCTCTTCATCCATCCCATTCTCTTTTCTTCCACAGCACAGCTCTCTGTTCATGGGTAGTCAGTGCCAGAGCCCCTGCTCATTACAGCTCCACATCTGCACTCAATAACAAGCCACACTCTGCATGAATAACAGCAGTGTTGCAGATATGAGTGAAATGTCAGTGGAAGACTTTATTACTCGTGGGCGGAGAACTGCACGAGTGTGTGTGTGTGTCTGGCAGCCTTTCTTCAGGGCCACACTGCTATAGCGCAAAGGCCGGGGGAACCTAGCTTAACCTCTGCCCTAATTCTTCCCCCTGTGTGACCCTGCCCCTTGCCCCTGCCTGAGTCTCCTTTTACCTCCTTTGCTCCCTCACATTCTGGCAGAGATGGATGAGAAGGAGGCCGACAAGAGATCACACGCATTCTGCACCACTCCTCAGTGAAAACAAAGCGTGTGGCATTTAAGGAAGACTGGGGGACCGGAGCTTTAATTTGACAGGCTGACAGCCCACAGCGGCCTCAGACAGAACGAGGGAACAGCTGAGAAACACAGCGCTACCACACACAGAGGGGAAAGATAAAGGTGGGGGTAAATGACCTGAGATAGAGACATTCCCCTGCATTCCTTCGGTTGTCTGAAAGGAGCTGTAAATATTTGTCAACAGACACACAACATGCCTTTACCTTTCCCTGCTGTTTCTGCTGAATGAGCCACATAACAGAGATGCCTGCCTGAGCATCATGACCTGCAGTGGCTGAGGTGGCAGCCTGACTGCCTTTATTGAAGTGTTTGGTTTCCCCAGAACAACCTCCATCTGCTTGTTTGGCCTTGAAGTAAAGAAGTAAAACATGGCCTTTCACTTTTACAACATGAAATTGTGGGAATAATGGGATGGAGGCGGAGAAGGATGTGGAGTAGTGACCCGCCTGTCAGGACGTCTAAACAAAGAGGGAGTGGAGGGTCAATCAGACAGACCTGATAAGCCTGGTCCAGACCTCTGCTAGCCACTGTTTACTCTGCAGACATACCACT
This sequence comes from Neolamprologus brichardi, assembly GCF_056152115.1. Lineage (NCBI taxonomy): Eukaryota > Metazoa > Chordata > Actinopteri > Cichliformes > Cichlidae > Neolamprologus > Neolamprologus brichardi. Next base: position 5,407,354 of record NC_142110.1, on the reverse strand, counting down.
GACCTACAGTCACTTCCTTCCAAGTTGGTCTCAGAGATGGAGAAGCATGAAGGAGAGCAGGGATGTAGAAAGAGATGAGGTTGGATAAACTGAAGAAAATTAAAGAAGGAAAAATATCCAATTTGTTGGCTACTGCTATGGCTTAGAAATTAGCTTTTTGTGATATCAAGGACATAATTAAGACTAAGAATAGCTTTTGATTTACTACATGAAATGAATCTAGAAAAGAAAAATGAAAAAAGAAACAAAATGAGAGGTCAAAACAGGCATCAGCTGTTGTTTTCACTCTCGGGATCTGGAAAGATGACGTGATTTAGAGAGAATGGTTGTGGTTGCCTGTACAGAGAGAGGTTTACTGGCCCCAGGCTGGCTGTCTAGCAGGCACACAGATCTCTGTGCATACAAGGGGAAACGCTTTAAAAAACCAAAAGAGCTCATTCTTGGAGCACCTCATAAATTAGGATAAATACCTATGAAAACATTCATATTAGAGAGAAATCTGTGAACTTATTTTATGTCACTTTGAGAAAGAACCTGGCAACCTCTTGATTTTATCAGCTTTCCTAATAATTATTTCAGGGGTAGTCTCAGGGGAACGTTCCTTTACTCTGCTCTCCCATGTTTTGGATCACAACGCCACCAAGTGAGTCTTCCCATTCTGTTCAAACATTTATCAATATCAAAGTCATCTCACTTAAAAGGTTTTTTCTTTATATATATTTTGTTCTGTCATCGTGGGGCTCCTCTCATCTCTGATAACATATTATCTATAGGCTTAAGATGTTGACAGGAAACAAATTCCCAGGGATGACAAAAGCTTGGAATGTGCTGCAAGGAGGTTGTCTCCCACACTCCCCCAGAAAAGCCACCCCATCCTTTCCCTCTGCACTCCCCCATCCCCATTCCCTCTGAAGGATGTTTTTGTTGGATAATTGATGCAAAGGTGCTATTGATAAGAAAGAAAGAAACATCAAACCACCTCGCAGAAAAGAAGGCTGGTTGGGAGGGGGTTTGCAGATGAATCAAATGTCTTGAGAACACCGCCAAAGGGAGGATTAATCAGTCCCCCCCCCCATTTCTGTTCTCACGTTTTCTGTTTTCCTTCTCTCCAACCCCTCCTCCATCATCCTTCCATGTGTGTGCTGCTGCGTGTATGCACAAATATGTGTGTCTACACGTGGCCCATCAAGACCTCGTGAAATTTCGGGAAATGAGCACAAAGTCCGAAATCCAAATATTTCTCTACTACAGATCATGTTACGTTAGCACAGTTTTGAAATCTTGTGTTTATGACATTAATGGTTACCTCATAGTTAAGATTAATTTAAGGTGGGTCAAAAGTTTGTTTAGGAGTTAAGAGACCATTCGTTAAATGTTTCACTGCATACCTTTTGTCTGTTTCTACTCTGAAAGGTCACATCAGAATAGGTTGGAGATATTTTTCATGTGCGGTTTGTGTCCTGATGAAAGAGACGAAGAAAGGGGAAGGTCACTCGTTTTAAATAGCCGCGTTTTCAGACTGTTCCACCTGGATTTTACGAGGCCCATGGCTGGAGAGACTTTGGCCTCTTTTCAGCAGACTGATGTCATGGGTCAAATTCCAGTGCAGAAGTAGGCCAGGGCCCCGTATGATAGCAGATTGCTGACTAATCATAGAGAACAAATCGATGAAGAGACAATGCTCAAGCTCAAAGGAGCTTTGTATTGACAGAGGCTCACAGAGTGCTTCAGTGCTACTGGGGCCTCAGCAACGGACGGTCCCCTTGATGCTGTTTGAATTTAGCTAAAAGTGGCTTTATCGACAATTATCATCGTTTGTGTGTCTTTTATCTGTTACTCGTCTTTAAGAATCAGTTGCTGAGTTTAATAGCAGGAGCGTAGCCGGTTTAGATTCTGTTTATTGTTCTACTACTGAGCCGATCTCTCACTGTGGCCTCTTAGAAAGTGGAGATGCCTTTCCATTGGAAGAGGGGGAAAAAACAACAATAAAAGGAAGGGGGTAGGGTAGCATGTGTGTGTTGTGTGCGAGGCAACTGTGTGTTGGAGATGTCTTGTGTAAAGCTGAATTTGCCCAGAGGGGGGGTTTGGGCTCGCCTGTTCTCAGGGCTGGGCATGTTCCTCAAATGCCGACCCTGGAATTCCACACCCCGAGGTTGGGACTTTTATTTGCAATTCCACCTTAAACAATTCCCCAAAACACACACAAACACATGTCCTTGATATTCTGCTGGCCAGGGGAGGGAAATAGCTTTTGCAACCAAGTATTTACTCATATGCTAAGGGTCTTTTTAAAGAATTTGCTGCGAGCAACAAATTCTCTACCAATCATGCACATTGATACAGCACTATCAGATAAACCGCCGCATGTTCTTTCATGCAAATATTTGCATATAAGACCCCGGTGGCAAAGGTCACTTTGGAGAGAAAGAATGTTAAGAATGTGGATTTGTTTTGTAACCCATTGATGGAAGACTTCACACTGAGGCTCTCTGTTAACTCTAAAATCAGAAGCAAAGGAACATGCTTAGGTAACTTTGGTACAGATTTGCCCACAGTTCAATTCAATTCAATTCAATTCAATTCATTTCAGTTCGATTCAATTTCAATTCAGTTCAATTTAATTCAATTCAGTGTAATTCAGTTCATTTCAGTTCATTTCAATTCAATTTCAATTCAATTTCAATTCAATTTCAATTCAATTTCAATTCAATTCAATTCCAACAACAGTCACCTCAGGGTGCTTTATATTAAAGATAAAGACTCTACAATAAGACAGAAAACCCGATAAAACAGACAACTCCTTTTAAGCAAGCGTTGGCAACATTGGGATGGAAAAACCCTCTTTTAACAGGAAGACACCTCTGGCTCAGGGATCCAGGCTCAGGGAGGGTCAGCCATCCACCACGACCAGCTGGTGGTCGAGACCGGACAAAAAACACACTGTGGAAGAGAGTCCGAGATTAATAAGAACTAATGATTGAATGCAGAGTGATGTATAAACTCAGAGAGTGAAAAAAAGGTAAGTAGAGATGAAGCAATGGATCATGGCAGAGAAATATGCTCGATCTTTCTAGTCTCTGTCAGTACTCTCACTGCAGCATCTTGGATCAACTTTTGAGGGAGTTTTTTTGGACAGACCTATAATAATAAATTGCAATAGTCCAGCCAAGAAGTAATAAATGCATAAACTAGTTTTTCAGCATCACACAGAGTCAGAATGTTTCTAATTTTAGAGTTATTGCACGAATGCAAAAAAGCAGTCTGACATATTTGTTAAATATATACAAATGTTAAAGAATTAGATTTGAATGGCACCTTGTTACAGTTTTATTTGCATTTTTGTTCTTGCAAATGTAAGTTTGTATGTTTAATGCCATTCCTGCATGAATGGCATTAAAGACAAGCATCAGCCTGCAATAAGTATTTATCTGTATCGTCATATTAAACATTGGTCCAGAAAAGAACCCGAAATTCAATTTTGTTTTGATTATATTGGCAGTACGACTGTAACACAAAACCTAAAGCGCCAAACTTAAACATTTCTCCACAGCGCTTAAGGCTGGCCTTTCCACCTGCTCAGCGAGACATAATTCATCACTGATTACTCGGTTGCTGCTGCACTACATTGTGCACTATATTTCTTAAGTGTTAACACCATGAATCACTGTTAGATGAGTCGCTCTTGTAAATGTCAGCCACTGTCAGATGTACTGCTGTCTGAGTCTGACTTTTAGGGAACTGCTGTTGAAGTGAAACTCCCAGTAATCTGTGCTGTGGGTCATCCAGCTCAGCATGCCCATATGAGGACAGCACAAAGTATATTGGGGCCACTAATGCAAACATAATGGCTAATCTGGCTTTGAAGCAGTTAAAACAGTATTAGTTGCAGACATACCACTCCGCTACAGTTTGTCTCGGCATAGATTATGGAAAAAGATGTTTTTGTGTATTATATTTCTTGAAAAATCTTTTGTTTATTTGTTTGTCTCTTTATTAAACTACTTAACACTGACTCATTCAAGTGTAAAAACACACCTAATTCAAGAACTGAACCAGTGCTGTATCTAAACCTAACAAAAGTAACCAATGTGTACACAAACAAGGCGATTCACAAAGACCTATTAGTCAAAAGCTGCCATATCATAGCTTGGTTGGTTAGTGGAGGACTAAAGAAGAGGTTGCAGGCCTAAAAAACTGTCAAAGGCTTATCAGAAATGGTCTCAGTGGTATGGTGGCTGTCAAGATGCCATTGATAAGGAAGGGAAACAGGGAGAAAAGGTATGTCTGGACTCTGGAGTAGTTTGGTAACAGCTGGGAGGCTCTGTCATGTTTGGGGCTGCATTTCAACCAGTGGTGGGAATCTTGTCAGAATACTGGAATTATGAACACAGAAGAGGACCATCAGCATTTGATTCATCTTGCAGTACATCTGTCACAGGTAATGGGAAAATACGGACTCAGTCGCGGAGCTCTGGATGCAAAGTACACAGTGCGTTTATTTACAGTGCCCAAAAACAGTTTCAAAACACAAAGCGAAGTGCAAAGTCCAACAGTGGTCTTCTCCAAACTCCCAGTGGTGCGCAGGTGAGTTTCCAAAATGATATCCAAGTGTGTGTTCTCCTCCAATAGCTTAACCCCGCGGGCTCCTTCTCTCCAACCTCCAGCTCTGTATCTCTTCCTCCTACAAATGAGCAAAAACACCAGGTGAGGAGGCTAGCCGGCTAACGCTAAGCTACAAGTCACAAAACACTCTTCACTACCGAGCTTCAAGTACAATCCAGCGTCGACTGCCATCTGGACACACGGTTAAATACCTCAGCCCACAACGAAGGATGATCAGTGACAGCTGGGTGGCAAATTAGGTGCAGGTGTGTCAGCCACTGGGTAGAGGAGGAGGAGGAGAGAGAGAAACACACACATACACACAGGCAGGTCGCCCCGGGAACATCTTGCCGTTTACTTGAAATTCTTATAAATTTGTTAAAAATACAAAAGATTTCAATGCTACAAGATTATGAACTGTGCCTGGTTTCCTCCGTGATGGTTATAATTCAGGGCAAAGAGTTCAATTTGGCCTGAATTTAGTTTCTCATGGTCTGAGAGTACGTTTTGGCAAACTCCAGGCAGGCTGTCATGTATGTTTTGCAGAGGAATGGCTTCCGTCTGGACACTCTATCACACAGTCATGACTGGTTTAGTGCTGCAGAAATGGTAAAAATCCTTTTGGAAGGTTTTCCTGTCTCCACAGAGCAATGCTGGAGCTCTGTCAGTGTGACCGTTGGGTCACGTCCCTGAGTGAGGCCCTGCTACTCTGACCACTCAGATCTGCATATACAGAGATTTAAGGAAGATATTTAGAATAAGAGGATAAATTAACCATGCATGTCTGTGCCATACACGAGTGAAACGAAAAAGCATCGCAGGCCTGGCAAGTTCTGAAATGTTGACAGACAAACCTCAAAAGCTGAGCAGGGAATATTTTCCATACCCCCTATTGTTTCCCAAGAATTTGTGTTTAAGCAAACAAACTCTGACAAAAAGACATAGGCTACACACAAACACACACACATGCTGTAGCCTAATGAACAATGCGGTATAGCAAGCATTACGCGTACCTCATTCATTTCCTTGTACTGTTTTCACTTGTTACACACGTACAGCTGCAGACACAGCACACCCACACAGACACACGTGCACGTGCGCATCCTCTCAGACACTATCTATCAAACACACGTCGCACACAGTCTCAAAGTTTCGCTCAGTCCCGTTTTTTTTTGTTTGTGACACTGCGTTAGCGGGGAGCCCGGCTGTGATCTAACCCCACCATGTTTTTCTCCCCTGTTATGCCTGGCACCTGTTGTGCGCTTGACACGCACACACTCACACACAGACCACTCACACGAGTCCCATACGCTTCTTCTCTGTCGTGCGCTATTAATAAATAGAAGAAATCTAAATTCTTCCCATTCCTGTCCAAAGACAAACGCTAGAAATATTGAACATATCCTTCGTAATTTCTGTCAAGTTCTTGGGTTATATTTTTCCGTACTTTGGCATGAAATTTTTACTACCAAAAAAAACTTTTACTGTATCTTTTATTTCTTATTTATATTTTCTGCGCTTGTTGTCTTTTATCTTTGCCACACACATAAAAAAAAAAGCAAACTGATGCAACATGGCAACCAAGTTAAGCCCTCAAACATATCATCCCTTATTAACAGACTGCTGGAAAGCCCTGGGCCCCCTGGACCGTCCCCTTGGGGTACACAGATGAGCAGGTGATACCGCTGGAATGTGGTTCAGCACAGGTGGAGAGGAACTTTGAACGGGAAAAGGAGTCATAGCCTGTCCCCTGCACTGCAGAGCTTCCCTGAAAAACGTCTGTTGGCAAAACTCCGACAACAACTCTGTATCCTGGGTTGTGTTTTGCTTGGCCGCTGTGATTATTTTCATAGGAAGAACATCTTTATTGATAAAACTTTGTCTGTTGTCCAGGGCTGTTTTGCTCACTTTCTTGTTTGGTTTGCCAGTCTGTGGGGAGAACTCTGTCTCCCTTCTGACTTGTAAGGGATACATAATAGTAAGAGTGATATTTTTGTTTTCCATGAAAATAATGCTTGTTTTCAAAGAGACATTTACTAGAAAGAAAGGAAAAAAGAGAAAAGAATGAAATACCACAGGATGTTTACAGAGCTGGTTCTGTAATCATGACTTGGGACACATTTTGAAGATATTCATTTGCTCCTGTTTTTTTTTTTTTTGCTTTTGTTTTTGTTGTTTTGCTCTTTTTAATTAGATGAAGTAGACATTTCTGCCGGAACTCAAGACTACTGAAAAGTTGAAAAGTGTTACTGTGTATTTTAGTATGGTGTCGTTTTCTCAGCTTAAGTAAAGATTAAGTAAAAAAGCAGAATCAAGAAATCTAATTTTCATAAATAATCTACTCTCCCTCCAACCCCTCTGCTCCACTCTCACTCTCTGACTTTCAATGCAATCATAGAGCAGCTATCTGAGCAGTTATGTGTGTTAATTAAGTCCAGAGTTGGACTACAGGTACAATTTGTCATACACAGATATTTAGAGTTAGCTCTCAGCACCTGAAAACTATGCAGCCTTCATTGGTTATTGAAGTACGCAGGTGGTCAACCTATAGGGCTAACACACTGCTGGGGGAGAAAGTTGCCTGAAACAATCAGTATAATCTTTCATTTTTAAATATTTAAAAATTAATTTTGTAATGGAGGTCAAATAAAGTGATGACCTGGCAGTAAATACTGCCAGGCAGCAGTTGATTCACCGAGCACACATGGGACAAACAGAAGGCTTGTAAGCAGCAGTTTGTCTGGAGAAACATCTCACTGTTCAACCTAGCTTCAGACAGCAAGCTAACTCTCGCTTTAATGATAATAATAAGGCTAACTTGGTATAGCCTCTCTCCCTCTGAGCCCACAATTACTAGCCTGACACACTGTGTACGCACAGTCTGTCTGGGGTGCAAGCCACTGGATAATTCTTGGTTGCCTGTCGCAGCCACTTCTCACAAACACACTTAACATACAAATACCAGCAAAAAATACATGGTTATAAACACACACTAAACATGAACGCACATGCACAGACATGCATTTAGGATCATGCACATATCACAATATGAAATTAGCCAACATGTAGAGGGAGACAAATGTGGATTTGCAGCTAATTTTCCTGCCCAAAACGTCTAGTTAAGGTGAAACCACTGCTGTAAGGTACGTCATTTCTTAGGATCTTTCAATAACCCAGAGGGGAGTAAGTGTTCAGTGAGAACAGGAAATTACCAAAAAAACTTTTGAGTTAATGACAGTAGCTTTGTGTTTCTATCACCTACTCTCTGGTATTGTGGTAGTGACACCAAGCAGCTGATTTTTGACATATGGTGAAAATCTGCATATCCCTGACTTGTCACTTTGCAATGTTAACGTGTAAAACATATCAAAAATGATTTGATTGACTCTTTTGTAAAATTGTGATCATAGTTTTGGTTGGTTGGACTAATTAGAGCTGCAGAAGTGAACAATCTAGAAAGGGCAACAAAAAAAAATGCAACCCCCCCACCCCTCATACCAGGCAATCAAAGCCATATGCATGCACTTCATATGTACACACAACACAAACTTGAATAAAAGGCCACCAACAACAAGACAGCTCATTTTGTGGTGCCATCTGACTCAGTGTGTGCCTCATTGTTACCTTCACTTGCGGGTGAGTACATCGTTGGGGGAGTTGCTTTGCAGTGTAGGCTGATGCTCCATCTGAAGAGATGTTCATGTATATTTGCATCTGTATAGCAGAATTAGTCTGTTCTCATTTCCAGGGCATTCAAATACTGCTGTCATATGCACAATGCCATGATACAACAATACAAGTCTCACTCTTAACTGGTCACATAAGGATGCTTTTCAAAGGCCATTGGGATCCCATTTGTAAGTGTGTGGGGTTAATAGCGCAATATTGAAATAAAGTTTGCCAACTTTTCCAAAAACAGCTGGTTGAATCACCCACGTGGACTCTATCAGTCTTTAAAACCAGGAACATAAGCTGTCTGCTTCTGTTATTACTAAAGCACAAAATTGCATCAGACAGAATGGTGATATAAGATGGACTAAGATGAGAACTTGCTGTTCTGTAAATGGCTAAAGACACCGACTTTATATTTTTGAAGCCTGAAATGAGAGCAGCTTGCAACTTATTTATAATTACATGAGCTTGTGTACTCATTACCACCAAAGGTCTATAAATCCACATTATCTCACATTCTGCTTTTTTATGGCTCAGCCACATCCTCTGTTTAGAATGATGTGGCTGAACATTAATCAGAATCATCCACTCTGCACTCTCACCACATTTATCTCTCTCTCTCTTTGCTTTACTCCATATGAGGAGGGATTTTTGTACCATTGGAAAGGGGAGGTGTAGATATTGAACCATGGACCGGAGTCCTGTGAGTCTGCTGGCAGCAGGCCATTAGCCCTTAATGCTCACTAATGCAATGTTGTCAGAACGACAGGATGCATTGAAAATGATGAAAATGACTTAGATCTGTTGTAGCTGCTCACATGTAAATTCTCCAGAGAACACATTTACAAGAAGCTAATGAGTAAGATTTTATCAGCTTGAGAACAGTCGTATTACATAAAAATAATTCACGCTTCGCTTTAAACCTGGCTGGGCAGGTCATAGGTGCTTTATGCAAACGTCATCTGATTCTTCCCTTTTTTTTTGGCTCTGTCTTCATATTGCTGTGCTTCTTATCAGCTTTGCTCAAGTGGCACAATATAACAGTGATAGCATCTGTTTAACAGAAGTTGTTTGCACTTCAGTGCCATAGTTTTACCACCTCGTGCCAGTGAGCGAACCATATTTTCTTCTTTTCCTTGTACTAACAGATTAATAGCAAAAGCTGTGTCTGTTCCATAATGTCTTCAAGGAAACTATTGACCTACCATCCACCGCATAAATACGCACAGCTTTTCATCCCTGTATGTTCCTGGAAGCTTTGAATTTCCCAACACAAATTGTATCTTGGTATTTTGGATGCCAGAAGGTGTTCTTTTCTTTCATCTATCTTCTAATACTGCTCAGACTTACATGTATGCATAATGCATGTTTTTGTCATGGTGTAACCTGCTCTGTCTCCATGCCTTGTATTAATGTGCATATGTGCGGCACGGTTTACTGGTCTCCCATAGGCAGACCATTAATTGCTTGGCGCCTCTCAAGAGGAAAAAGAAAAAAGGAAAAAAGCTGGGGAAAAAAAAAAAAGCAAACAAAGAAACAGTTTTGTTAATAGCCTGCTGCTGTTGGCGGCTGATTTGGCCCAAGTGGTAATGCCAATTCTTCTGGAACACACACACAAGCATCGAACTGCCACCCATCATTAGCAGAGTTCAGTGTACATAAATGCATGTGCATAGATGTGTGCATGTGTTCATATATGAGCGGTGTGTGTAAATGTGCGTGCTCATGTTTACATGTCTGCTTTGCATGTTTGCATGTGCAGCGTTATTAGTTTGTGTTTGCGTACATGTATTCATTAATTTGAGGGGATAATGTTGCCACTGCATTACATGCATGCACGCACACAGACACAATGCACTGTAGAGACTATATACGTTTTTGGACGTCCTCCCCATCCACCTCACTGAAGCATGAGAATGAAATTGACGGTCTTGGGCTGAACGATGGCACAGCAGACACAAACAACTGCTGCCAGCTTCCATGGCAAGTCTCAGCGGACAATGGTTTGGTGCAGCCAAATGGCACAGTTGCAATGTCCTTCTCGAGCAATTTCCTCACAAATATTTTCACTCTCCTTGTTGTGCGTCTGTGTTTGCTTGTGTTTGGTGTGTGGGCTCCGACAATATCTGGAATGTCTGTCATTCTTAAGAAAGGTGCTTGTTTACGGGATAAACTGCTGCACTTATTAAAAAACAAAATTCCAGTAAACTCTAGGGAACTGAGCTGACTGTTGGTGCGAACTAATAAAATTGACGTGAACTGAAATTAGACGGAGTTACATGTCAGACAATAAGCAGACACGGCACCTATCCTTACAACACACAAAACAAAACAATAAAAAGAAAAAGAAGAATTAAAAGGTCAAAGAGAGGAACCATAAGAGCGTAATAGAAAGAATGGACTCTCTAACCTCTGGACCCTGGTGAGGGCCAAAGAAATGGAGCTTATCTTGTTTATATGGGGAAGATAACTAGCATGCTCATCTGGCCTGAGAGGAACCTCTACCGTAGCCGACGCTGTTCACTGGGGACTCAGACTGAAGCCTGTTTTTGTGTGTGAGAGCCCGACAGCTGGACGCACAACCTGGAACTTGCTCAAGAGATGTACAAAAGTCCAACTCAACACTTGTTGTTCAAAACCCATAATAAGTTCCAAAGGGATTTGCGCATGGTTTATAAAAATGGAGAAACATGTTGAGCAGAAGTTAGCGAAGATTGTTTCTCTGCTATGTTGTTATTTTTCTTTTCTTTTGGATCAGCAAATTTTTCTTTTGTTTTGTTTTTTGTTTCATGCAATAAAATCTTGGAATTTCCTCGGTGAATTTCCTCATCGGTCTGTGGAGTTCCTTTTAGCTTGTAGTCCTTTCAGAGCTTGTGCTGCTTAGCGCTACCTGAACAGAAATAATTTTGCCAGCCACTCCAGCAGAGAGTCTTCCAGCAGAGTTATTTGAAGTGAGGGATAGGTATGGATCATGGCCTGCCTTGTAATTAAGAGAGATTGCTATTTTCCCCTCAGAATGGGCTCTCCTATCCTGATCTGTAATTATATGTTGTTCAAACATAGCGGGGAGTGTCCCTGGTTATTGTGCTGCCTGGTTTATTGTGCCTCTACTGCCACAACAAGTGCCAGCATCGGTGATTGTCTGCCTTTAGCTTCTTTTGAATTTTTCTGTAACAGTACAGTGCAAAAGAATTCCTTTTTCTCCCACACTTTTTCACCCATCCCGCCTCTAATGTTTTTAATGAATCTTGACAGGAATGCATTACCTGCGCGCACGCATGTGTGTGCATATAGTTGCGGGTAGTGCCCCGGTGACCTCCACATACTGACATTGACATGCAACAATGATGAATGCGCTGAGAAAGCAAAGTAAGGACCCACCTGGATAATGTTAAAGTTAAAAACTCTGAAACTTTAAACGTTCCAAGATGCTGACCTTGTTTAATTAAGTGCAGCGTTTCGCTTTTAAATCTTTACTGCCACCCACTTCACTTTTCCTGCAACACCTCCAATTAAATAAAAGTCTTTAGCGATACAAAAATGAATAAAATTGATGAAGGCAATCTTAGTTGGGGAGTATGGATAACACGCACTAATTTTGTTTGTGTGAAAGTGCAGATAGTTTTACATCCTTAAAGAGCCCGTAGAGTGTAACATTTAACCCCTGTGAGTAAGTATAGCCCAGGCAGAGTCTGCACCACACACAGAGTATATTTAAGTGTAAAGCTGTGACCCCCTTGTTTTCCAGTAAGAGGAAATTGTCATGCAATGACCCAGTGACCACAATGGAAACCACTTCCCCCTTTGTTTTGATTTTATATGGCTTAACCGCCTCATTTCCCATGTTCAGGCCCTGCAGTCTACAGTCCATCACATTTTGTCACATCCACGTTGCTCTTCTGTTTCTGCCATCTATGACCTTTCAGTGTTTGTTGACCAAGACACCAAAAGCCTCAAAATTGCAAAACTTTACAAATGTTGCACTCAAAACTGTCTATGTTTAGTGTGCGAGTGGGCTGTATGGATCATTCTCATGGTTTTTAAGTGACCATTAGACAAAGACGGAAGACAAACACTGAAATTGTGGAGTTGTTTTTCTGTCCCCATATAGCTCTTTTCTTTCTTTTCTTTCTTCTTACCTCGTCACACCCCCCAAAGTTTTATTTTACACTTACAAACTCTGATGTAGTCTATATCAACTGAAAAGAACGAGAAAAAAAGTCAAGACTTATGACAACAAACTAAACAATGTAAACAATATAAACAAACATGAAGAAGACCTGACCTCCTTCTCTTCTCCTCGCATAGTTTTACTTTGGAGAAATTCCACTAAAACTTCCACTTCATTGTTAATATGTCCGAACCTACGGTTACATAATTAGGAAAGCTTCGTCACAGCTCCTGGTTGATTAGGAATCAACAATTGTGGAGTTTTGTGGGGCGCTGACGAAACACAATCCCCTCTTTATACTCAGCCTCTGCTGTAACCACCTCAGAGCCAATGCAAAGATGCAGATTGAATTATGTTTTGCATTACCAACTTAAGCTCTTTGGGTGAAAATTAGCCAAATGACTATCTTCCTGTGTCATTATTGACAGAAGAAGTGTTAGATGCTTGTAACCATAAACACCACACGCAAGAGTTTTGACTATTCCAGATGGCCAATACAGTTTGTCCTGGACATAGAGCTTCTGTGGTATGACCCCCTTTCCCTCTAATTCTCCCTCTCACTGTCTCTTCCTCTCAATCTCGTTGCCTTCTCTCCATCCTCTTTTCAGTCCACAGCAATTAGAGAGACAAAGTGGGAAAAGAGGAATGTGTGAGCACGCTTTGTGAGGACCGAGAGAGGGAGTACAAGGGAGAAAGTGAGCGATAAAGAGAGCGGGAGAGATGAGAGATAGAGGAGGAGAGGAGAAGAAAGGAGAGGAGAAGGCCCATCTTAATTGGCCTGTGTAGCCACGCTGGGCTGTGATGGTCTGGGCTTGCCAAACCCTGTGCCTCAATAGTTGGCCTGGCCTTACATGCATCCCGTGCATCCGGCCAACCACAACTAACTCTAGTGTGCTCTTTGGCAGTTTCCAATGTCAGGCCTGGGAGAGTTGTGCCACCCACATCTCCACTCCACAGTTCAGGAGGCCTCTCTGTTGGGGATGGATACGTGGGTTTGCGTTTATGGCATATTTGTCTCCACCACTTTTATGTTGAGGTGGCAATTTTTGTGCTGTCTCTATTGTTTACTTATTTAGGATAATTTTATAGTGGCAATATGTCCCAGCTCCAGATTTAGACACAATGGTACGTTTAAATTTAAGAAGTTAAAAATGCCCTTGCTGAATTTACGTGCATACCTCGGACAGATGGGAAGAAAAGCTTTGTTCTGTTCTATGCAACAAAGGGATTAATACTCAATAATGAAATCATTAATGAAAATGCAATTTCTTTCAGCTCTACTGCAATTTCACCTTAGCCTTAGATTTTTTGGTTTGACTGGTGTCTTGTGTTGCTTTGGATGCTGAGGAGCACAGTTCCTGCTTTAATATGTAAACTGTAAGGAGTCATCCTGGCTGCAGGGATCAAGTATGGAGCACTCATGCTCGCATCGTCGCAACGAGCCATGCTTCAGAAACAAAACATTTTTGATAGTATATGTTTCCAGTGTTTTCCCCTGTTTTTTGTGGGGGAACAAACTCCTTAGTGGGGCAATAAGGTTTCATGAGACAGGCAAAGGTGATTTAATAGAGCGATTTATGACCATAAAACACAGAACATGAGCTCCTCTACATTATCCCACCAGCTTCTCCACTTTGCCAGAAGTGGAGAAGCCACATGTGCATCCCATCATTGTAAGAGAAAAGTTTGCGCCAAAGCCAAAGAAAATTAGATCCTCTACCTATGGTTGTAAAATTCAAAGTCTTTGATTCCAGCCTAAAACACTGCAAAGAACTTCAATAAACCGTTGAACAAAGATAACCTTGTGCCCCAAACGGTTCCATTCTGGGAACAAAGATAGTATGTTGTAAATCTGCCTGGCAACAGACATCTCATGGGTGGGTGTGTGTATGCATGTCAACAATGAAAGGTTGGGCCATTTACAGAATATGCATGTGATAATTTGAGACATGTCGGTTACTAAAATAGGCCTCTGAAGGGGAGATTACTCCGGTAGTTGGCAAGCCACTGGAGGATGGATGGATAGATGTTCAGATGGGTGTGCCAAAGGCAGTGAGAACAGGTCAGGTTTAGTGTGGCATGCAGAAGGAGAAGGTCTGAAGAGCAGGCGGATTGAGAGAGAGAGAGACAGAGAGAAGAAAAAGGGTGTGAGTGAGAGGAAGAGAGTGGGTGCTAAAAGCAGCTGGAGATTTTTTTGCAAGGCCCGAAGATGTAATAAATCATTTATAGGGTACATAAGGTTTAACCGATATAAAGGGATTTCAAAAATGCACATATAAAGAAAAATGTAAGCACACATCCAAGGCAGGCAAATGTGCAGAACAAAGTAGCGAATCAGCATTGAATGTTTGATAAAATGTTTTTTTATTGATATTAAAAATGAAAGTACATGAATTGTGCATTTCGGACGTCCTAGCGTGCAGAGGTTAAATCAATAAAATACACACAGGCTGAGTGATCTACTGACACAGAAGAAGTTGCCTTTGCTCAGCAAGATATTTCTTCATATTCAGCGAAAAGAAGTGGTTGTCTTCCACGCCATTCATAAGAACACTAGAGTAGCCTGTTTGAACATTACAATAGTGAATGAATGCAGTCCTAGCAGGAAAATATAAAATAAAATATAAAATATTATAATAATATCAATAATAATAATAATAATTGCACTGCCTGCTTTGTTGCACAACTGAAGTAGAATATAATTAGAGACAAGATGCAGCCTTGATAATTGAGATCTCTCTGACAGAAAAAAGACACAAGTGTTCTCTCGACTCTACACCACAATATGGCAACTATCCATTGAGTCACCGTTTCATGGGGGTGATGCATGACACAACAGAGGAGGAAACTGTGATAATGTGGCACAGGATGACCTTGCTTCTGACATGGGCTTCAGTGGTTTGTTACAGAGAACTATATTATTGTGGCCAGGTATGGGTAACAACCTCAGCTCACCTTCCACAACAAGATTATCTCTTAAACTCAGCAACGATTCCACTTCTCCCTTAGAGAGCACATTTTTTTTCCTGAGTGCTTCAGAAATGTTTCAGCATGATAGCCCTTCAGTAAATGCATAATGGATGCATTAGTGGAAGATTGTGAGGGATGAATCTCGAACCCCAAACACACATACCAATGCAAATACAGATGCATATTGATGATGCACAAGATCAAGATATCTTGATGATGCACAGAGTCACTGTGCTATACCAAAAAGAGACTTCGAGAGATAGATAGATAGATAGATAGATAGATAGATAGATAGATAGATAGATAGATAGATAGATAGATAGATAGATAGATAGATAGATAGATAGATAGATAGATAGATAGTCTCTCTTTGGCAGACAGTGACTTTCAAATGACCTTTGATGTTTGCTAGCATCACACCAACGTTAGCATGAATAGGATGACTTGGTTAGGTCATGTGTTATGCAAACCCACAACTCCACAGCTGAGTGGACACTTATGGCCTCATGACCCAACTAAGAGTATCAGTGGGACTGGCACTGCATTAGATGTTCCTTAGAAGATCATAGGACACCATGCACACTTATAAAAACACAGTTTAATGAAGGACTCGTCATTCCCCCTCCCCTACCATCAATACTAAAGTGGCTTAAAAAACATAGTGGGTTTGAGTAATATCCATGTTGAACAGTTATTTCTCTTTTTTTTTCCAGCAATGAAAAAGTTACTCATTGATGCTTTCATTTTCTCAGACAACCCTGACAGGCTCCTGGAAATCCATGCAGACCAACAGATTAAGAGTATGTGCCTATTTTTGTGACATAACATGCCTAAGCAATCCAGGCTATGCTGCTGTTAAAATATTAATTTAAAGGACTATGGCAAATGAAACAGGAAAAAAAAAAACAACATTTTTGGTACAAAGCATCTACAAAAAAAAGCCTTACAACTCCAATTGGAAAACAGAGATCATACAAAATAAATCTAGCAGTTGAGCATCAGTGCTACGTATATTATTTGGACCAATTTTTCAAATATATTTTATAACAAAATAAATAATGCCTTTATACAGTGCCCTTATTTGTATTTCAACAAACGAACAAAAAAGCTTGGCGGCTCATTACGCAAGGTACAGCTCAGACTAAAGGAAAATAACACAACGTCCCTGGAAACTAATAGTATATCTATATATCTATATATATATATATCTATATATGAATGTCTATATATATGTATATATATATACATATATATAGATATATATATATACATACATATATATATATCTATAGATATATATATATACATGTAGACGTGTATATATATAAATATAGTTTCAAGTATTTGTTTTCAGGCAAAAGCATGTGAATACTACTGATATACAATAAAAATAAAATGTTAGTTGACATTATTGCTGTTTTTTCCCTTTCTTTATAACTGTAAAATAACATCATAACAATAAAAAAAAAGCCTAACTTGGAAAAACAGGAATGTCACGGTACCAGAAACTGACAGGGTTTTCCTTTTTTTTTCATTGAAACATTGATATGAAAAAAGACAAAAAATAAAATATAATCATCATTATCCCACTCGTTCTTAGTCCATGCCATGTTACTTCCTGCCAGAACAGTCCACAAAGCCATGGCAAACAGGAAGTACTGTCCCCAAACTATAGTACTGTCCCAATCCAGGTGGTCCATGGTGTCCCGTATGTGTCCCCATAGCGCTCCACGTGTCCAGCAGCCTCAGAGGGACAGGAGGAACAGGGACTAGGTCTCGGGTCATCCCTTGCTGCTTATGCTGGCAAACTAGTAAATAGCAGCCGCTAGCACTCACCATGAGCCTAGATGCCAACACAGCCCATATTTTTCCTCAGTGACTCTTCCCCCTTGACATTGCCACTGCCAGGAGCTCCCCCATATCCTTTATTTTATTTAAAAAAAGTCACACTTTCCTTAAAACGGAAAGCTTTAATTATTAATTCAAAGAAAAAAAACGTGCTTTTCCACCTCTTCTTTGAGTCCATTCCCAAAGCTAGCACCATGACATTTTTTTAAGCTACACGTTCATTGTTCATAAAAAAATAGTGCCATTTTTTTCTTTACTTTGACGTAATCCGTGGCAATGTGCAATTTTGCAGACTCTTTTCTGCTTTTTGTTTGTGATCAAAAGGTGCTGGAACAGGAATCTAATTTTATAAAATAATTCCTTACAGTGTGGAAGTCCCTTTATAGGTAGAGGTACAAACTAAAGAACTAACAGGGATTTTCTTTTCGCCTCAGGAAAAATGATGTGGAATGGATTCTTTCATGCAAGCAGCTCTTCACTTTCAGTTGTCTTCCACAAGGACAAAAAACATTCCGCTAGGTGTCCTCTTGACACTTGCAAACGACCGATCTCTTTCATCTTCTTTTTCCCTTCTCTTTTTGTCTTTTGCTTAAGGATCCACCTGAACCGCATTCAGCCGAATTGTTAACTTTTTGTTCGACATTTGTGTTTGTGCCTTTTGTATCAGTGACTGAAAGAGAGTGGGAGAGAAAGAGTTCAGACAGGAAGAATGTGAAGGCATGTCTGTGTGCCAGAGGAGGGTGGGCTGGTGGGGAGGGGGGGAGTTCGGGGGGGGGGGGGGGGGGGGGGGGCATTAGAAAAGGGCCAGGGGTTCAAGACGTAGTGGATATGTGCAGGGGGAGGGATTGGTGAGCTCAGACAGGGCAGGGGAGGTCAAAGAGGACTGCCACAGAAATGACGTCAGAGACAAAGCTATAATCCCCTAGTCTTTTTTTTCACCCTCAAAACTCTTGTCTGTGCAAAGGGCTGGCAGCGGGCTCATTTGTGGCTGACAAAGTTGTCCGTGGTGAGCAACACGGGAGGCAGCTTGCTAGGAAGGCTGATCAGGGGCCTGTGGAAGATAGCCTGCTCCTTGGCTTTAATCTTCTCCGCGTGCCTCTTAAACTTTCTGGCCCTCAGAATGGCGGGGACACCCCTCCGGAGCCGCTGGGCCGCCTTCCTCTGCCACACCTCGTATTTGGAATACTTCACGGTCACATGTTGCTTCTTCGGGACTTCCTATTGTGGCGTGCGGGCGAAAATAGAGGAGAAAAGGGAAAAGAGGGAGTCAGTTCATTAGGGTGATAAGATATTGTTCAAGTGCTTATTACAATGGAGGAAAGCCTTGTTTATTATGTGAAAACATTCAGTCGTTTTTGGGCCAGTGAAACGGAAATCAAATGTCATTCTTAGAGCGCTGAACGTCATAACAGATTCGCCTTGTCCTTGTTTTAGTTTCCTTGACTGGGAGAAGCTGTCAACAAGCGCCTCTTTAACATAATGTCAAAGGGAAGGGCGGTCACTTGTCTCATATACATATGAGGAGCCGGCACTCACTCAGACACTCATTGAACTTTGTAGCCTTCGCAGAAATGCACATAAACACAATTCGCAAACTTCAATTCTTACGCAGAAGACTTCTTTAAACAATGCTAGGTGTTGTCTTGAGCACCAGGGACAAAGCGGGAGGGGTCGCAATGGAGCTAGAATTTATGCGTGAGTAGCCAGTGCTAGATCTGAATGGCTTGTTTTGGTCCTGCCACTTGAAGAGTGTTTATCCCCCTTCATTCACTCCAGGCCTTCTCAATAGCCCAAGAACAGCTGGCCCTCAGAGCAGGCTGTACCCATCAACTCTCCCAACACAGAAAAACTAGAGACATGTCCAAACTAAGTCCCTAACAGCCTTTTATTTTCGTTCTTTCTTTCTTTCGTTCTTTCTTTCTTTCAAATGCCCATTACTTTCCTCAGTAACGGTATTTATATCTATACATTTTTAGCAGTGTCATGCCACCAGTACTGATTTTATGAGCAGTCAAAGCAAAAACATCTTTTTTAGGCTTGTTTTAAAAGTTTAACTGGATTTAAGAGGTCTGGCAAGCAACTGCTCTTGTGAATCCATTAAAAAGATCTGAAACTGGTGGTTCGGGACAGGCACAAATACATTTTGTCCACCATCTTACAGGATATATATGCACTTAACACCCCCCACCCTTTTCCTGAATATAACGTGTTGTGACTTTTGTGATGTTTTCCATGACTGTCAGCACTTTCTTTGTAAGTCGAGTGCTTTCCATTGGCCAATTAACTAGATATAACTGCGTTAGCATGGGTACACTGTACTCAAGAGTCAGTGACATAGGGGCTAGGCTCAGAGGTGAATGGGGGCACAGGAGATGGGAGGACAGATAGAGCTGGGATTAGCACTATTTCCCATACTGGCCTGTTGTTGTTGTTGCTTAGACGTACCTGTTTTAGTGCGGGCATCACCGGTATGACCTGTAGAGAGGTGGCTGACACGTCCCTTTCGGACTTGGCAGGTTTGGCACAGTACTGCTCCAGTAGGTTGAGGTCACAGCTACGGAAACAACACTCCTCTACAATCCCACGGGTCTGGGGGCGTCGGTTGTTACCCCTGCTGGTTGGCCTACCTGAGGAATAATACAAAAAGGAATGAAGACGTAGAGGTTAGGGACTGCAAACACAACATCAGTAACGAATCGAGGTTGTTTTTGCAGGATTATTTCGACAGTCATAGCAGCCCTTGGAGCAAAGAGGATAAAAGGAACTCGATGGCCAACTGCAACAAATCTTTTTGTTTGTAGAGGATAATCTGATTAGGGCTATCTGGAAGTCCTTAAATGAGTGAATACACAAGTAAACACCCTGTGCTGTAGAGACCAAAGGGGAGCAGCAAAGACATCTAAGCTCGCAGGTATATTAGGCATAGCAAAATATATAAAATGGAAAACTCTTCTGTGACCTTGTTGTCTGCCAAGTCAGCAGAGATAAAGACGCTGAGGAGCGAGAGAGGAACAGTAGGGAAGTAGAGATACCAGGAGAAAGGGGATGGGTGCAGACAGGGAATGTGAGGGTCAAAACAGAGATAAAGAATGCATAACAAAAGAGGGCTAAAGCAAGAGAGAGAAAGGTGTAGAAGAAAAAGGGTTGGATGGTTAGCATGTTGCACAGGAGAACATTATCCACAATGAATAAAGGCCTTGTTTGCTGTCCTGTGACCCACACAATGTTTGAGAAATCTCATGGGATGGTCAGATTTGATAGCAAAAGAAAACAAAAATGTGCTGCAGGGGGACAAAGAGAAGGGAGCACATCTATGTTGGCCCAAATTGGATAACGATCTTCCTGATTGGTAAAGAAGCTGCTGTGGCAGCACACAAAGAAAACACCTTGATTTTCAAAGCAACAGCTAAAATTGTTTGTTTTTTTCAGCTGAAGTGTTTGAAATCAGATTATTGAGAAGAAGGTGAAGTTATGTATGTCACAGTGCAGAGTGTGCGAACAGAAGCGTTCGCAGTTTAGGATTAACAGCTACCACAATGCTTCCTCACACACTGCTTTACAATTACTCCATCTTCATGGAAGCAATGATTAGAATTGATGATGTCTTCTCTTAGCCTGACATCAACAACCCCCCACCTCAACCAACTCATCAGTGTGGTCTCCTGGCCTGGGAACACTATTGCTGAGGTGACTGGTATGCCTCATGGGGTGCTATTACTTTACTGGTAAACAAGCAGCCTATTGTGTCGCCAGTCGTGTGTGTGCCTTTGCAGTTCACCAGTCTTTCATATGCAATGAGAGGTATGGGCTGTAAGCAGACTCAGCAGAGAGAGAAGCCTGGACCAGGTCTTGAGACACACAGCTGGCTATAATCTCCCCCTGTGTGTATGCGCACGCGCTAGTGTGAGTGAGTGCGTGAGAAAGAAAAATAGCAAACACGCATACCACACAACCGCAGCACAGTCTCAGCTCTCCAAACCAGAGGTGGCAAAAGTACAGACATTCTGTACTTAAGTAGAAGTACAGACACTAGTGTTAAAAAATACTCCAGTAAAAGTTGAAGTACTGAAGCTACTTCTTTACTCAAGTAAAAGTGAAAAAGTACAGGCTCTGAAATGTTCTCAAAGTAAGAAAGTAAAAGTAGCTCTTTGAGGAATATTTCTACCAGTTATTTTTGTGCAAAGCTCGCTGAACCTTGTGTGATACTAATGTAATAATTAAATAATATTGGTAGATAGAATTTTAGTCTGAATTTTAGAGAAAAATTAGGAAAATAAAAAGTCTCTCTATTTTCTGTTGCCTACATTGTAGAGGCTTTTAAACAGGAAAATAAGTAGGGAAGAGGTTAAAGTGGGATTCAGCAGGTGGGGGATCCTAAAATCAGCTGTAATGGCTCAGTGTGGGGGAAAGAGTCACAACTCACGAGAATTTCTATTGAGAGCTCCAGTAGATTTTCTTTGTGTACAGGCTGTGATTAGCTGATCTGCACTGCTGCTGCTGCTCTTTGCTGAATTCAACAAGATGTCAGCAGATGTTGCATAAATTGTCCTCGCTGATTTCCATCCACTGTTTATGCTGTCCTTATTAATAGACAATATACAGTTGATATGAAGGTAGAATTCAGTGAATAAATCCCACCAACATCAGCTGCACTTGATGTAACCTCCCTCTGACCATGAGCACACAGCCACTGTGTACCAGTCACACATTGTTCTTTACTTAAAATCCATCACAGTACAGCAAACTCACCTGTTTGTCCTAAACAAGTAAAAAAAAGAAGAAACAAATAAAAAAAAACCTTCCAACTTTAACCACTGACTATGGTACTCGGTTTTGCCTCTTTTATCTCTTTTTGGGCGACATCCACTGGTGATTAATACGCAAATGTGATTGCGGTTTGATGTTTGAAGGCTCAATGACCTGAAATAATAACCACCCTCAAATGGATTAAAGCAAAAGTTGCTAGCTTGTTTTGAAAATGTAAGGAGTAGAAAGTACAGATATGTGTTTAAAAATGTAGGGAGCAAAAGTTCTACCTGAAAACTCTAATCGAGTACAGTAACGGAGTATTTGTACTTCGTTACTTCCCACCTCTGCTCCAAACAGATGTGTGCAAGCAAACAACAGAGAGATTCAACAGGCAAATGAGCATTCACGCAGCCCGTCGTGAAAACTTGTAATGCTTTGAAACCTACTGAAATAAAAGCCTCTGTCTTCACAGACAAACTGCAGCGCATCCACCAGCTCTCCCCCACACAGCGTCTCCGCCGAGGCCATTTCCACTACGTAGAGCGTCAGGGCCAGTGCAAAGAGCAGCGCGCGACTCGTCGAAGACATCCTCTTGACCTGCGGAATGAAGCATGGGGGTCACCAAATGTAGCCATGACATGCAGAAAGTTGTGGCATACAGAAATCATTAACAAAATAACAGTTAATGACATTTTAAATACCATTTTTTAATCAAAATCAGCCACTCTTTTTTTTTTTTTGGGTTTTTGTTTGTTTTTGTTTTTCAGACGAAGAGGGCACAGTCTTCATCACAGGCTCCCGTGTGTACGGTGTACGTGCTCAAATGTTCGACAAAGTAGAAATTCAGAAAAAGAAAATCATCTCAAATCATGGCGCAATATGCAGACCCGCTCTTCACCTTCCCCGCCCGCTATTATCAGCTGCTGTCATGTCTGTCGCACCTGAAGAAGTGCTTATTCTGGAGGAAAAAAACAAGTCGCCAGTATCACCAGCTTCCCACTCTTACACAACCCTCCTGAAGTTGCAAGGCCGGCTGCTCGATAGTTAACTAGCCGAAAACACCAAACTCAGCATATATTTTCCCTTTGCTCACCCCGGAATGAGCTCACTGACCCTCAAACCTGCCGCCCCCTATCTGCCGGTTAAAAAATCAGCTGTTTGCTCCGTGTCCACGACACCATCCAGGCGCGAGAAGACTAAAATTACTTGTTCTTTTTCTACCCCAAACGCCTCAAAGCTTCTCCTCGCCGTTTATGCATCTTGAACTTTCTCTGCTGCATACAAATCAAAAGATGTCCCGGTTCTCATACTGCACAAAACTGATGCGAGCACTGCATCTACAGAACCCGAACTGGTTTTCCTACTTATAAAACCAAGACAACACCGCTATAACCCTGTCAGACGTCTTTCATTACGCACACGGCAGAGCCGGAGAGTATAAAACAATTTGCTTGTTCTTTGGTTACCTTCATTCGGCTGTTCTGCGTTCTCCGGCAGGTGTGGCAAAGTGAGTGATGTCCGTATCTTTGCTGGGTTTCCATGTCAGATGGCAGTAGTCAAAATGTTGGGAGTTATTTGGTTGGAGAAATTGCAGGTGAGTTAGTTTCCCAGTTGGTTAAACTATAGAGATGGTGAGTGAGAAGCTGTCCCAAAGACTAGGCGACAGGCAAAACTTCTCAGGGAGAGGTATTATATACTAAAGCACGCCCCTTACACCCACCCCACCCCTTGCTCCTCCTCTTCGCCCATGAAAAAAAAAAGGCCCAGAGACGTTTTATGAAAGTGCTTGAAGGGAGAATAAGAGGGTGAGAGTCACAAAATATGGAACACTTCCATGGGCATTTTCCACGTTTACGCACTGTAACCTACAATCACAATGTTTACACACAGGACGCAGACTGAACAAGAATAGGGGTAATTCCTTCGACTCCAAGAAAAATGTCAATGTCTCCGCCCTGCTGTAATTAAGATTAACATTCAGTGGAATCACTGTGGCCAAGGTTTGCGGCTTTCCTCAGACTGCGTAGATGCAGGCACTGGGGTCAAAGGTGCCTGACAGTGAAGGGGAGATAAAACTGGGGGATCATGCAGTAGAAAGCGGATGCAGCGGGACACCGAGTGGGAAAGTAGATGCAGGCATGTCTCAAGCCACACATATGATGGATGGTCAAATAATGGAGAGTCAGCATTGAGACAAATGTGGAGACTTTTTTAAAAGCTTTACTAATGCATTAATGTGCACATTATGACAAATATGCATCATACAGTCCAGCAGCACTACTTATGCAGATATTGAACAGGTACCGTCAGAGGAGACAAAGAGTGATCCATACTCTGAAAATCTGATTTTAACATATAAACACGCACATTCACGTTATGCTTTATAAAACTCTTCGAGGGCCCCCTTATTTCAGTGTGTGTTCTGGTGAAGGTAACGATCCGGACGTGTCTTCAGACTCATACTGACACCTGCTGGTCTGGTTACGGTACCTCCGTTTGTTTGTCCTCCAGCTTTCGGCTTTCCAGCTTTTGTGCTGGAATGTTGAATCCTGGATTTGATCGCATCTTCTTACCTGAACAGAAGGAAGCGTGTCCCAGCAAACTCGTGTTCTCTTTCACAGCTTAACATTTCTCTCTTATGCACAGCTTTTCTCGGGGTTATTTCAAAACAGCACACGCTGCAAAAAGTAGATCTTTTAAAAGTAGATAATATAGAAACTTAATTTCTATATTATCTTTTCTACTCAGTTAAGCGATGATTACGCAGAGTAACAGTTTCAAAAATGGCTGATTTCTGATTTTTTTTTTTTCAATAAAGCACATTAAATAGAGTTTCTGTAGTGCATTTAGTGTCATAAAAAATGTCTTGAGGTTGTTTGTGAGCTTTAGCTTGTTTTTAAGACCGAATAACGTCTCAAAACAGAGATTGGTGACAGGAAGAGAACCTTAAGAAGATTTATTCTCTCAAAAAAAATTCAATAAATATGCTGTGATTTCATGACGAGGCGGGCTAAAACAGCTAGACAGCTCCCTCTTGCGATAGACAAATGTAAAGCAAGAAGCAGCCAGGTGTCGTTAAATAATAATTCATGCCAAAGTATTTCTAGGTTTTCCCATTAAGAGCAAAAACCTATCAAATATAATGCTATTATTTATATTTTTAGTTTAACTGTAGGAATAAAAACTTGATAAATCACAGAAACGATAGTGAAATGTTAATTTGCAGTTCTTTATTATCTGACAGTTTGTAATCAATAGTTTATTACATAGAAACTATGTTTTCTTTTCTCCCCCTCCCCCTTTTTTATTATGCATTTACACTGCAAGACGAAACCAGCATAAAATACACAATGCAAGACAAGAACAGCATATGAAAGCCATGGATTTAATTACTCAAATGCTAAATTCACATATTTGGAAAATAAAGCTTTTGACAGAGCAGTTACAGATTTTTTTTTTTCTAAATAAAATAAACGATCCAAATATACACCATTATAATTCTTTAATTTCAAAATATCTATACCATACTTATATAGTCTTCTTTTAATACATTCATTATCAGAGTTCCCCTTGATGTGACTCTAGATTTGACACATTTCTCAAACAACAAACTTTAAAAGCATGAATGGTCCAGTCAGTAAAACCCCATCGTTTCACAAATGCAAGCATTTAAGATCTTTGGATACTTTGTCAGCGCTGAGTTTTGAGGTTTTAATGGTTGCAACCTTGCTGGCCAACCAGCCAACCACAACAAGCAAAACTCAGATTCATACAGCAGGTACGGCACAGAAATATGAACACATTGGCAATCTTCAACAGCGTGGACTCAGCTGAGAGAAAAGCAAACAACAGGCGGATGGTGAAAGACAGCGCATCATCATCACGATAGCACACTTAGGGCGTCTGTCAGCACTTTAAGCTCATCCTTCACACCTTCCAGGCCTCCTTGGATCTTCGCTGGGTTGTCCAGTACTTCAACACTGCAGGTATATGGATCAAATCTGACTGAGAAGGGACGCTTGATGCCAGCTACATAAGCCCTGGTCAAAATTGTAAAGATGTAAAGAAGTCAGAAACTTAAAGATCTCAAATCTGTCTTTTAGCTCCAACTGAAAGTATGGACTAAAGCAACCAAGCCTGCAAATTGTCCTTGTGTTATAATGTGCCATGTTGTACATGCATGCAAATTATTGAGACTGTGGATTCCACAACATAACGAAAACACTCCTATGTAATGATGCTCACAATGTTCTCTGTGCTCTTTCAAACATTCCAGGGCGGGTATTTTCTCATCCAGTGTGTCGGGGATGTCATGTGCTGCATTCTACTAGAGGCTGAATATTGTGAAAACACTCACTTAAGCTACTTGTTTTGCAGGGCAGCATTTGATCTGTTTGCCAAATAAAACTCCAGAGTTTCGCCTCGGTAAGGAAGACTACATTAGGAACAGCTGTCTTCTGGCTGCTATGGCTGACCTACAATAGTTTGTGGCCTCGGGGGTTGGCTGGCTGTTCTCTGACCTCGTCCTCACATAACCCCTCTCTTTGTTGTTTTTCGTTGTTGTTGTTTTTTTACATTTTTTTATCAGTTCTGTATGTTCTTATGTATGTGTGCGTCTGGTACGATAAAGAGCAGTACCTGAATTTCTCCTTGGCATCTGAAAAACTCTCAGAAATAAAGTAAACAGGCTGGTATGTCTGGTCTTGATAGGGCTGCACTGCTGCAGCCTCTGGATCAAACTCTCTTGTCTCTGGTTCATCAGACAGAGAGTGCTGGAAGTTGAAAAAAAAAATGGAGAATTAGCTCACAGCTGTCTGTGTGTGCTGCATTAAAGGAAAAGAAAACAAAACGTTTGAACGTACCACAAGTTCACCATAAGAGGAAAGCAGCCCAGCTCCATAAGCCCTCACCTCACCATTTTGTTTACATAAGCCATACTCGACCGTGAACCAGTACAGCTGATGGAAAAACAGAAAGGAGGTGACTGAGAAGAAGTACAATCAGTGCATTAGTTACATGTTAGATTTTTAGACAAGAGGATGTCCAAAGTAATGCATTTTGAAAGATATTTTAGCAATAGTTAATTCCATTGTTTACTATATGGGATATGTAACTTAGTTCGTGCTCGAAGCATGTGTGTTCACCGCAGTAATATTGATAAAGTCTGTATGTGTTGTTTGTGTTCGAAGACAAAAGTCTTACTGTGGACAGTTTCTCAATATCTTCATCCGACGCCCCCAGTGAAGCCAAACCAAGGTTCTGTGGAAAATAATAGATCAGTTCTTGCTAAATAGCACAAAAGAACTGAATGATCTGTAAGGCTGCTAATCGCTTCAGCACTAACCTGTGAAAACTGGGCAAAAGTGCGATCAGCCAGCATGGGTACGTGGCCCAGTAATTCATGGACGCAGTCACTGAAGAGAAAGCAAAAGTTATTTCAATTCACGACAATGTTTGATCTCGAATGAAAAACACCACACAGTTCAGTTTGATTAGATGCAGACTTTATGATCACAAACTGGAAATTCAATCTGATTACATAACAGCTACAGAATGAAAGCAAGCTTGTTCTCTGAAGAAAAACAGCTTTTGCATATGGCAGCTTTTTAATATGAATTGTTGTTGCTATTAGCAGATGCTATGTGTAATTTCACTTGCATTTGTTTTTATGGAGTTATTTCTGATTGTATACTTTATAATTAGTTGAAGCACAAAGCCAAAAGAGTCACAGTAGTACTCACGGTTCTGGGGAATGCATGGGGGAGGAAGCGTGTCGGATGTACTGGGTGCACTGGAACACTCGGAATGCCAAACTGGCCAGAAAATCTCTGGCTGAGAGCAGGCCCGCCACTGGACGCAGCGCAAATCCTGTGCGCTCTGCATGTGTGTTCAGGGGGATGGTGGTGAAGGGACAGTAAGCAAGAGAGAGAGCGAGAATCAAACCCTGATAGGTGGAGTCGACATTCGCCAAGCGTCTGTATTTACGTATCTTTTCTTTTCATTTTGTCTTATCCCATTTTTACCTTTGAGGAAGCGTGACACATCTTCCAGCTGGGGAATGTTGTCTGGGCTGTACCCACAATGCCTTTCTAGGAGACAAAAAGCCTCAAGGTATTCACTGCAGGCATGGGTGGTGTACAAGTCCCTCAGGGTTGAATATACTTCTCGCCTAAATCAAGATTTAATTACATAAAAATTGAGATTTCATTTATTAAAATCAAAATCTTGGAAAAAAAACTGGAAATAAGCAAAACTGCAGTGTAGTTTTAGAGTTATGGTTAGTGTTATGCGCCTGTTTAACTATTTCAAGCAATTTATTTCTTACATCATATTTATAGAGCTCTTTTTTATTATGCTGTTTTTCTTGTATCGTATAAATCTTATGAAAAAGCACGTTGCTATAATTTTCTACTTGGTCTGGTGACTAAATTCATTCATTAGTGTCTTTTTTTTGTCCTAAACTGTTCAAGTAAAATATAAACATCTATTAACTTGCAAACAACACTTTGTTCTCAGGCTATGGATATGTTTTTTATTCAGACAAGCTCGAGCTGTCACCTCAAGTTTATTCTCGTGACACCCTCCATCTGAAGTTAATTTACCGAAGCATCCATAAAAGACAAATCATATGCAAATGACTCATTGGTTGGTGGGTAGACCACAATGTGTTGACAGTAAAACAACATAACAATGAAACGTATTTTAGTAGATAAAAACATTTTGTGCTCACTACTTCAGACTTAACTTTTCATATCTTATATTATCAATATTAAAAACTAGCGTGAAAGAGCCCCTTACCATGTGCCAATCTCCGCCTCTGTGTATTCCACTCTGGGGATCGAGTGCCCACTGAGGACAAACATATGCACACAATTATTACATTTCAATTTTATGTCTATTTTTTTATGGTTGTGTGTGCAGTGTTTAGGAAAACGCCCATCTCACTATCTGTATCTGAAGGCAATGTCACCAATCATTCTCCTCCTCTGTCTGTAGGCAGGATCTGTGTAGCCCTGTTTAAATCAAATATACCAAACACAGATCACATTTTCTGTAACAAACCCAGTAATGACAGCTATTTCTATTCAATTATTTCTTCTTCTTGGCAATGTCATTACTTACTGGATGGTCATGGTCTAAGTCTGGATCAAATTTGGTGACCAGATGATGACACCTATCCAAATCTGCAATTTTCTTTGGGAACCAGTGGACTAGTTGAGAAAACAGGGAGAAAAAAAAAAACTGTTCTGTTTTTTGCTCACTTCTACAGACTATTTAAAATGTTTCACAATTATTTCATCAGTTACATTTGACTTCTTTGGTGGTTTTGACATCCTCTGCGTTCCTCTTTATGGAGCTGATCAGGGTACTGACATCTGAGAGGTGCACCTCACAGCGGACAAAGTACTCCAGGCCCTCAAGGGTGTCTTTGACCTTCCGGCATGGTCGCGTCTCCAGATGGTGAATCTTAGCTTCAAATGTCTGAAATACAGTCAGCAAGCTGAGATGTGACTGTGGTAGCAGAGATCCAGAGGTGAGAAGTATTTGTGAAGCACAATAACTGATTCTGGATGCACACTTTCCTGTTCAAAACATGGAATAACCCCCCGCCCCACCCACACATAGATATTTTTTTTCCAAATGGTTTTCTTCCATGACCTTTTTCGGTACTTCTGTGTGACTAAAATGTGTAACCAACTTTAAGAATAGCCAATAAAATATTATTCAACCTTTACATATCCACTATATTCCACTAACATAAAAAACATTTTACAATTACCTTGTTGTGAATCTTGACTACTTACCTACTATAAAACCGGTTTTAATTTTCCCACACTTATTACAACCCTGTTGTCTGGGTCATAGCTACAATATTAGAGTGCAAATGTTTATAACTGTATTATTACCAACTAGACACAAATACCGACCAATGGGAGTCTTTGCAAAACAGCAAATCCAGTAGCTTAGTGTGAATTTATGAAGCATTCATAAATTAATTATTAACAAACAAAATAAATCGTCACATATAAATCAAAATAAATCTTTTAAATATTTAGTTACCCCTTAAAACTCTATTAGAATAAATTGTGATGGATTACCTCGAAAACCTTGAGTGTCCGCGACAGCGCAGGTGGCTTGGAGTTTTTTAAAGTAAAGAAAATGTTGAGGAGTGCTTTTCCATCGTCCTCCTCAAACACTATCTGTTCACTGGCTTCTGCAGCCCCTGCCGCTGCAGCGGCTGCTTCCCTCTCCTTGCGCGCGTCCTCGATCAAGCTCTGCCGTCTACCGACGAATCTTGGAGACTGTTTTAAAGAGAGAAATTAAAGTTCTGCTTGTTACGATTTAACTGTAAGACAGTAAGAAAAGACAGACACGACACCACATGGACGTAACTGATGGGCTTTGCTTACTTTTTGGATATCTCCCTTGATATTTGATGGGTGCGCTTTACATCTCCAAATGCGCATTAGATTGGCAATGCAATCAAGGTAAACCTTACGACATATCTAAGAGTAAATAGCGACCACAGCACACATTTTAGCAGATTTCAACTGTAAAACTGAAACGTGCGGGATTTGTTTTTCCTTCCTGGGAAGCTGTTCGTTTGAGATGTGCGCCAGACAGCGACGCTGCGTAATGAACATCTTGCCAAGTTTTCTTTGTGCCATACAACAGTTTCCGTGATTTTTTAACAGATGACTCCACAGACAATCACAGATTTCTGTTTGTAATTTAAAACAAACTTGTGTTTTCTAAAATATTTCTTACCGTGATGGAATCAGATCTCTCCAGCTCGGACGCTGCTCTGCGGACGCTCTTTGTGGAGGATGTGGAGCTGGTTGAAAGCGGCATCTTCAGGCTCGGAAGTCTGTATTGACTTAGCTTCTGTGGCAGAAGTGGTAGTATGGTTTTGACGCTCTCTAAACCTCTCAGTCGGTGCTGTGTGCCCACAGTTTTTCTTTTCTTTTTTTCACCACGCAGGTTTCCCCTTTTTATGGGATCATTTGTTTGCCGTTTCTGACGTCAAACACGCTAATCTCAATCTAATCAATCAATGCGCAGAATCTATCAGTCTCATCCCAATTTGGAGCGCGCTGTATAGTTTGAGACAGAGCTCTTTTTTGCAGATGTTTGGCACATTCTCATTGGCCTTTATAAATGCACTTATATTTTCGAAATTTGGCAGGTAAAAAAGGCAAACACGTTTCAAGTTATTAGGGTAAAATTAGAAGTAAGAGAACTGCAAAATGCAATAATGTGCTTTAGTATATTGTATGAATAAATTAATATACCGTTTTCTTAATTAAGTTGTTTGTGTCATTAAAATTTAAATAAGTAAGGTGAAGCTTTGTGTTGTATTTCAGCAGCAGTTGGATACACTGTAGTCATTTTTAGACCATAATTTAAGCTTTGACCTCAGGGCTTTACGTAAAGGTTAGACCAGAGAAAAGTCAACTGTGGAAAATTAAGTCACTTTATCAGCTCAATCCAATCTCCACAGCTCCTCACAAATTAGATTTCATTTGGAAAAAAAAGGGAAAAAGAAACACATGCACAGACAGAAGAGAAAAAGAACAACGCATTGTTTTCCTGTTTTGCCTGCTCCGTTTCTTACCTCAGCAAAAGCCACATCAAGTGAATTTGTACCGCTTTTGCCTGACGACTTTAGGGGTTAACATGATTGTGAGTGATGTACAGTGCCCAGAGGCAAGAAGAGGTAAAATGATTATTTGTGGACCTTTTGCCACTTGCTCTCACAGCAGCAACCATACAAGGCTGCAGAGGAGGCAGGTGGGGCCCCAGTGTGACTCTTACTTAAACCCGAACACACAGGCTCAAAATGCTAAAGAGCACTGATGTTGCCCTGGGCGCAGAAAATGCAGGTTGCTTCCTTAATTGAAGGAGAGCTAGTCTAAAGAAGTAAAGAAACCTGAAACAGACAGTACGATAGATACTACCATTCCCTTTTTGTGAGCCTACAATTCTGCATGGAAACAGTAAATTGGTGCATCTTTTTTTTTTTTTTAAAGCTAGTTATGTATTTTTTTTCTCTGTATCACGACCTTTTTAGAAAGGCATGACACAAAAGACTTGGCAATAGACATAAGGTTGACATTTATCCAGAGATAGGAATAATTTTATGCTATTTTTTCCATCCATGGCTTTCATGTGGTTTAATTCTTTCTTCAGGCAAATTACACTTACAAGGGGCCAAAAGTAGTTGAACAGATGACTGTAAAGCTGTTTCATGTACACATATAAATTATTTATTCATTAGTAATTTAAAAATTAAGCAGGTAAAAGTTCAGGAAATGATTGCAAGGATTGTATTCTGAAACCTTTGCCTTGAATCCTCAAAAGACCCATCAAAGCAAGTGAAATAGGCAATATTTATACTGTATGTGAAAAAAAATCCAACAGAGCGATAGCTGGGACATTAGAAGTGTTGAAATTAACAGTCTGGTACATCCTGTGAAAAGCAGAAAACACTGGTGAGCTAGGCTACACAAAATGATATGGATTTAGCACAAAAAAGCAGTGGTGTATGGTCACATGATCACTCCCATGGTAGTGAAAACTACCTTACATTAATTCAAGTAAAGAATACTTTCAAGAGGATGGTGTGTTCAAGTACTGACTTCACTAAAGTAAATACAGAGGCCTCAGCAGAAGAGGCAAACCAATGATCAGTGATCCCTCTCGAGAACAGAAATCAATTAAGCGTTTTCAATAATAAAAAATAAATAAATAAAAAATCAGGCTAACTCTGAAAGAGAATATATTGGATAGCAGAAACTGAGTTCAATCTTTACTGGAATGAGAGGAAGGATCAAATTTAGAGAAAGGACGTGAAACACATTTCTTTGGTTATCTGAGTGGGATTCAGACTTTAGAAATCCATTGTCTGCAAAAATTCAAAGTATTTAAAACACATTTTAACATATGATGGTTTGTTCAATTATATTTGAAGTGCTAATAGACATATGTGTATAAGAATTGTTATTCCTAAATCTTCAATATATTTTTGTTCAGCCTGTTTAACTAATGCAGAAATTCTGCATTTCATCTACATCTCAGTTGTTTAATTTGAAATCTGTTCTGGTGACATTTAAAGCCAAACTCATTAAGAGCATCACCTTCTACATAATTCCAGATGTAACTGTAAATTATAAGAGCTGCAAAAAAGATTACTTGATGTGATATTGATTAAAAGTTGTATTAAAAAAAGTGAAGAAAGAAATGTGTTAAAATTGCAAGCAAACAAAAAACATTTGGAGTACATGTCAGTGTAAAAAAAAGGAATTTGGTAGCTCAGAGAATGAAGTATCGTGGTGCTCGAAATAGAGAAGAGTGTTCCGGAGAAGAATTGTATTCCAAAATACTAGAGATAAAACCCGAGTTTATTTAAGTACAACCAAATTCAGCGTGTCTGGGGAAGGACAGCAGAGCTACAGGCTGAATCAGGATGAAGATAAACTGATATCCATGCCTTTCCTCCCTCCAAATGTCTGCTTCCTGTGTCAGCACAATTTATCAAGACCATAGCCCACTGGACATCACATAGAGAGAAAGCGCTCTTGATTTCCCCTGCTATTTATGTAACAGAAAGCCTGGCTCTGACATATAGTATGCATTATTTCTAGCCATTAATTTTGAAGTGATATGGTGTAGTCTAGCCATTTCTGTGCCGATCGCAGTAGCTTCCCCTCGATCTTATTGTTTTCTACAGTTTTCCCTTCCCCGATAACTCTTAGTCCCCTCTTTTGTCTCTCTTTCTAACAGGACATTGCAATTGTTACTGCTCATCCAGTCAACTTACATACAGCCACTAATCAAGTCCCTGTGCACATATGCACTAACTTCACTCTCCACTATTTACCAGATCTTTCAGTTAGCATAAGTGACACTAATGCTAAGGGCGAATCTAACCAGGTCAAGCTGACTCAGCCAGCTGAGTAATCCTTGTTTCACTACATCTCTGATCTAATTCATGCTTTGCCCACTAATTGCGAGCCTCACCGAGCTCATAACTACTCTGTGTCCACCTGCCAGCTGTCCAGTTCTTAGATCCATTCCTTACTAACTAGTAGCTATTTGCCAACCTGCCATGTTCACTGCTTAGCTCACATTAAACCTGCCCTCATCGTCCTCCCAGCCACAACTTTAATGAAGCTTCTCTTCCTCCATCTTGCCATCCCCTTGCACCTTCTCCTCTTCCACCACCCATTTCTCCAGCCAGACCATCGTTTGTTCCTGATCTTGAACCTATCACTCTGGATTTTGTCTCTTGTCTCTTGTATTTCTGTGTAAGAAGACATTTAATCAGAGGCTTCTAACATTTTTTCAAAGCCAAATACAAAATTCATTATACTTTGGGATCATTAAGGGGAATAGCTCTGACCTGAGTAGCCTCTGTCTTTTTTGTCTTTTAAGGAGTTAGCTTGTTATTTCAAGTGTCTGTACATCTACATCATACAAGGTCCCACAAATCCTACTTCTGCTCTTTTTCATGAGTTACAATAAAACTTAAACTTTGTCATGCTTTTTAGTCCCCAAACACTTTTAGTGATTTATGGTCATGTCAGCAACAAAAGCCTAACTATTCAAACTTTTCAAACTATTTTCATGCAGTCTAAACATATTCTAAACAACAGGTCAGATTTTCATCAAATCATGTGTCCAAAAGTTAGATAAAAGCAGCAATTTGTCAAGATTTGATGCTTTCATAAATCAAGCAATTTGCTCAGTCATCAAAATAGTTCCATGATAATTTCATTTTTAATTGAAAAATCAATTGATTAATTGAGCTAATTTTTCAAATTGAAATTCTCATGATACCATGATGAAATCTACGTAACCAAAACACATGAAAGGAAACAAGGAAACCAGGCTTAAAGGAAGAACCAGGAATAAGTGGTAGACTGGTAAACAACAAAAAACATAAAAGTAAAAACACAAAAGATGAGGAAAAAGCAAGGTGAAGCAAGTGGCCTGCAATGAGAAAGGAGAACCCTCAGAGGTAGCAGATTTGGACTCAGGACAAGCTACAAGGGAGGCAGAGGGCCTGGAGCTAGAGCTGTCAATTTAAGGAAAGGTGTGAAGGATAATTATTAAAGAACAAGAAAAAGAAAACTGCTGCACACAGAAAATCCAACATGGCTATCTGATATTTCCCAAATGTGTACTACAAAATTTTCATCTTATTTCACATCATGTGTTCTTACTGTAAAGTTCCATGCAGACATAAATGAGAATGAGGAAAAGAAATACAATTTCATTACAAAGGCTGGAATGTAATGGGTCATTTATCTGGATGTAAAAGATGAATGAGAAAAAGAAGATGACTGCACAATTGCAATAGTCCCTGTCCTGGTCAAAGCCAAGAAGAGGACTTCTTTCTGTCATTGGGTCAGTCTATGATCCATCAAGCATTTTGGCACCCGTGGTTTTGCCAGCAAAAAGTATCCATCAGAAATTGTGCAGATTGAAGATTGGGTGGTAAGATGGCCTGGCTGAGAATTTGAAGCAGTGGTCTGACTAGTCTTTCTGCATTGGAACACGTCTACTGTAGTTGCAAGATGTCTCAAGCCTGAAAGTTTTGGAAATTGTCTCTTTACAAAATTGCATCACTTTGCAGACACAAGTGAGGATGTATATGGATCAGTCAGCTGCCTTCTCCTGTGTAACTCAAGCAACGAGACACAATGTACATTCATGATGGGCAAGTCCAGAGTGACGCCTCCCAGGCCTCTTTCCATACCCTGTCAGGAACTGACTGCTGCTGGTGTCCCGAGGAGAGAGCTACAAGTTAACCTTGCACAATCAATATTTTGGACGGACAGTATGGTGGTACTCAAGTATTTCCAGAATGAGGCCACGCATTTCCGTACATTTGCGGCAAACAGAGTTTCAGCTATCCTGAAAAGCTCTGGCATGCATGTGTAGAGACAAATTAGTACAGAAAAGAATCAGGCTGACTGTAGGTGAAAGAGTAGGTGAATTTATGAGAAACATGACCTGGGTCATGATTTTCTTTGCACTCCAGTAGAATTTTGGCCTAACATTCTGCTGAGCTGTACAGAAATGGCTCAGTGACATGAAGGCAGCCATTGTTGACTGAACTTTCAAGATCTGTTCCACCAACATGGGATAATGTGGACATTGAACCCTTCCACTGTTTCACATCATGGTGGAGCTCCACTGTAAGAGAGCAGATTGTTGATGAAGAATGCCTTCATACAGTCTTACACGAGGCAGAGTGGATCATCAACAACCGACTAATCAGAGAGGTGTCCAGTGATTTAGAAGCTCTAATACCTCAACATCTCCTGCTGTTGAAAACAAAACCATCATTGCCTCCACACTGTAAAATGTAATATTGTGTTTAATTAAAAATATTAAATAGGCTGAACTCAGTTTTTATCAATTTGTTATCAGAACTCTACGGAGTCCCGCAGGGGACATGGGAGAAAAAAAAATTAAGACGGACTTTTGCGAGATCTCGCAAAACTTTTGCGAGATCTCGCAAAACAAACTCGGGATCTCGCAAAAGTTTTGCGAGATCTCGCAAAACAAACTCGGGATCTCGCAAAACTTTTGCGAGATCTCGCAAAAGTTGGTCGAGACCTCCCGTTAGCTTCGAGCTAATGGGAGGTCGAGACCTACTACAGCCGGGAGGAACACCGCTTTCCCGGCACATCGTGCCTCGACCGCCCGGTCGGCTTCGAGCCAGCGTCCGAAGAATGCGGCTAAAACGTTTGCGAGATCTCGCAAAACTTTTGCGAGATCCCGAGTTTGTTTTGCGAGATCTCGCAAAAGTTTTGCGAGATCCCGAGTTTGTTTTGCGAGATCTCGCAAAAGTTTTGCGAGATCCTGAGTTAGTTTTGCGAGATCCCGAGTTTGTTTTGCGAGATCTCGCAAAACTTTTGCGAGATCCCGAGTTAGTTTTGCGAGATCCCGAGTTTGTTTTGCGAGATCTCGCAAAACTTTTGCGAGATCTCGCAAAAGTCCGTCTTAATTTTTTTTTCTCCCATGTCCCCTGCGGGGCTCCGTACCTGCGGGGCTCCGTAGAACTCGATTTAAATAAGTTACCAGTACTTTTTATGCAAAAATGCTGATAAACTCAGTTTATTTGAGTTGTCTTAACTTAGAGATACTAAGTAAGTTGGAAGTTTTGCTTCTCAGTGCGGAAGGATGAAAGATGTTTTTTGAAAATGCCCCGTCACTACCGTCCTCCTCCCTCTTGGATCAGTCCGCATGTTCATGGTGCCAGCGTTTGTTATGGAATATGTTGAGCAAACCTGGAAATGCGTCAGCTCAGGATATTATTGTTTTCATTGCTGTGAATCTTTACCTGATACACTGACTTGGTGAGTAAATGTTTACTCTTATTCAAACTGATTTTGTGGCTTCTCTTAGTTTAGCACCAGGTTTATCATCTTGCTAGCTAGTTAGTGTTAGTCTAGCATTGCTTCTGCCGCTGG
Organism: Neolamprologus brichardi; assembly: GCF_056152115.1. NCBI lineage: Eukaryota > Metazoa > Chordata > Actinopteri > Cichliformes > Cichlidae > Neolamprologus > Neolamprologus brichardi. Next base: position 5,369,857 of record NC_142110.1, on the reverse strand, counting down.
GCTCATGTTACTTAAAAATTAACACCACAACCTTAAAAACCTTACATAAAACTATGTCTGTGAAATTTTCTGTTGATTGTTTGAAATAAAAAGTGAGATAAGAGCCCAGACAAAATTCTTCACGAGGTAAAGCCGTTAGGGGTGGGGTGTGGGGGGTATTTTCAATCCATAGCCATAACTAACTAACTAACTAATTATATATATATATATATATATATATATATATATATATATATATATATATATATATATATCATGTTTAACCTGAGTAGCAAAAGAGTGCAGGGGGATTGAAAAGAATACGCCAGGAGTTAGCTGTGCTCCGGGACTCTATCGAGCCTTGACCTCCCGGTCAGCTATAGTGCTGGTGGATAACAGAGCTCTCCGAAAACATGGAAGCACTTTTGCAAATATGTGATATTTTGATAAATTAAGTAGATATTTGAGCATTACACAGCTACATTCTCGCCTGAAAATATCTTAAAAGGTTATTTTGTGACCCAGAAAGGGTAGTCTGGGGAAAAGGAGGATGGCATTTGTCAGCCGGTTGTCGGAGCCTGTGTAAGCACGGCAATGGAGGAGCGCGGCTAAAAAACTTATTACTTTTTCTGGGTCACAAAATAAACTCTTAAGATATTTTTAGGCGACAATGTAGCTGTGTAAAGTTCAAATATCTGCTCAATTTATCAAGACATCACATATTTGCAAAAATGCTCGAACGTTTTCAGAGACTTCCATTTTTTTCATGCTTTGTGGCAGCTTTTGAACATCTGTGGCATCTATTAATGTCAAATCTAGACTTTATTTAACAACATAAGCAAACTCTATGTTACAATAATTGCACAGCCATTAAGGATCAAATCAGTTTCTGAAAAATGTTCTGCTTTTTCTCCCTCTGCTTGCTTCTTACTGTCTTTGAGGCTCGGGACCAGCACTCCTGCTGTTGGACAGAAATACATCAACTCAGTGGTAAGTATTTTGGTTTTCCAATATATTAGCAACTGTCAGCAGTGTTGGGGAGTAATACATGTACCGCCGTTACATATTTAAAATACAAAATATGAACTGTATTCCGTTACAGTTACCGTTTAAAAAGGTGGTATTTAGAATACAGTTACTTTGTTGAAATAAATGGATTACACAGCGGTACTTCCCTGTTTCATATTGTCACAGGACAGGCCTGTTTGGGTTTTGTTTGACAGCTATGTTCTGTTGTTCCAGGTGGCAGCATTACGTTGCCATGGTTAGAGTGACGCTCTCTCTCTGCGTGTTTCCTGGGTGAGAGAGGCCTTTTTGTTGTTGTTGTGCTAAGCTAATAGGCAGAATGCTACAGGTATAGCTCTAAAGAATGTAGCGTCATAGGCAGTGTAGTCCGTGCTGCAGGGAGAATGGACTGCCATACCCGTTATGTGTCTGTGAGCGAGGGAGGGAGAAAAAGGAAAAGTACGAGCTGTCATCGAGCAAAAACGGGAGCTGGAAGCATGTAAATATAATAATAACCACTGCAGCCAAGAAGAGTGCCTGATGAGCCCAGTTGTAAGTAAGCTATTAAGACTCGACAGTACACCGTGTTCGTGTTCTCCTCCAAAAACAATAAGTTCTGTTGGAGCAGCCTTTCAACGCCTCTCTCTGTCTCTCGCAAGCAAAGTTGACCCAGACAACAAAGTAAAGCTATTTTTCGGCTACGAGCCCGACACAGAACCCACCGTATTAGCCAGAGGTCCCTTTACTACGGTTCGGAGCCGCGGACCTTCAGTAACAGTAATACATCACAGCAATAGTACATTCACGTAGTTGTAAACAGCATAATAATATATTAAGTAATCCAAAGTATTCAGAATACGTTACTCTCATTGAGTAACGTAACGGAATACGTTACAGAATACATTTTGGGGCATGTATTCTGTAATCTGTAATGGAATACATTTTAAAAGTAACCTTCCCAACACTGACTGTCAGTGACATTTATATTAATCAGGCTGAACTTTAATCATACTTTAGATCAGCCTGTTTTACTTATTGTTTTATTTGTGCTTTGGTTTGGGGAAGTTGTTTCTTTACTGATCATTTCCTATCTTCTGTTATTAGACTTGAGATATGACTGCACTATGCTGTTGTTGGTGACTCCAGTTAATTCTACAAGACATGATGTAAGTAAACAAACAACAACAGTTTGGTCTGCATTTCTTGAAAGATCACATCCCCCAAACTTAGTTTAGAGGGTCTACACTGTAAATAGTGAAGTCTGCAAGTTTTCTAACAACAAAATTTGTTTTGTGCCCAAATCATTTTGCACATCATTAGAATGAAGGTTATTGGCCATGTTTGCATAGCCCTTTTTAAAATGATGCTTTCATGACATTATTGTGTGTTGGGTGGTGGTCAGGACTATCCAGACTGACAAGTGGGACATTGAATGTCACCTCTCTGGTGGGGAGGGGGCCTGAGATTGTCTAAATTGGAGTCTGTTTTATACCAAATGCATAAAAAAATGTTTTAAGAAAGCAATTAAGTTCATGTTCCAAAAAATATGATTGTTTGCTTGCAGGACAGCAGGAGAGATGAGTCCTCCGTCACAGATGGTGTGGTCAGTGAAGATGGTCGCCTGCAGGTTCAAGCTCATTGCATCTCCAACCCACATCCACTGCCACTGTACTTAAGGGAAGTTAAAGACTTTCTTCTGCACCTACATTTGGATCACCTCGTTCCATGACAGTCATTCAGGCAGTGATGCCTGGACTGGAAACAAGCCATCCTTAAAATAATACAACATTCCAGCTCCTGTGTTGGAATGAAAAACAAATGTGTTGTTTAAATTAGAGACTGCACTTGTGACAGAACAACAAATATTTTATTTTGATTATATAAGTAATGTAAGTACAAAACAAACTTGTGGTAGGCCTAAACTTATTTTCAGGATAATTACATCTAAGACTTTGTTTCATTGTAAGATTATAACCGTGATAGCAATATCACAGTGTCCAGTATGTTGGCTGTTATACTTTGTTGTGTTTGAAAATAAAAGTTGGGCTGATTTTAACATCATTACAAAAAGTGTTGTTAATTATTTTTAATCATATTCAGGTTACCACAAATAGTTTTTTCATTTAGTTGAACTTGAAATGTTTGTCAGTAAGTAAACAATTAGTATTGTACAGTCAGAAATATCAAGTTATTCTTAATACTGCAGACTTGCAATGATGGCTGTTGTCCTAACAGTCATCATAAGTAAGCTTTACTTAGTTTTTTTGAGGCAACGAGTTTCCTCAATTTTTTTGCGTTCTGGGAACTAACAAGGCTGTACAGTGTACTCAAAATGAGTAAGTTGCCCTAACTTGGTCATCTTACGTAAACTTGATCCAATTTTCTTGAGTTCTGGGAGCAAATGAGCTTGTACAGAGTACTCAAATTAAATAAGTTATCCTAATTTAGTCATTTTTAGCTAAGCTTTACTCAATTTTTTTGAGGCAACGAGTTTCCTCAATTTTTTTGAGTTTTGGGAACTAATTCGATTTTACAGTGCAGGATTGTTTGACCAAGATAACCTCTACTCGTGATGTGGATTAAAACAGGTGCAATATGTCCAACTTATTCTGGAAGGCATGGACTAAAGTACCTACCGCAACTCCAGGAACATCAGTGGTGGGCCACAGCATCAAGAAACGTTGCAGAAGGAGATGTCATTCTTCTTGTGCACCAAGAAACTTGTGGATTATGGGAAAGATCACTGAAGCAGTTCCTGACAAGAAGGGTCTTGTTTGCAGGGTGTGGTTATGGTATGTTAACAGCTTTTTATGACAGTCTTATAATATGTTGCCAGGAATTATGAAACAGGCATAGCTCTTATTCTGTTAAAGGACGGTCCAGTGTATCCTATACTAAAGGAGGGTACAATGGATGGCACCCAATGCCTGACTCAGGAATAGTCTTCACTTTTGTCAGTTTGAACTCAGGAACAACGCAAATAGTGTTAAACACCAATTCTGGAACAGCAGAGTCACTGGTCAACCACAAATTTAAAACTGAATTAAAAGGAGGCCAAAAGGAACTGCAGTTGTCTCAGACATAGATTCGACACTGACCAACACAAGGACAGGGTCTTATTGTCATCAGTAGCCTATGGGTTCCTGACTGGAGGGACCATGAGTCAAATGAAAAGTTAGGGTTGTTCCAGTATGAAGGTAAAATTTATTGAAATGTAAACATTTCCGCCTTTTTTAAAACAATAATGGCATTGTTTCCATTTTCAATTCAAATTAATTAAAGTTGATTAAATCTGCATCTATACCAAAATTAAAGGGCAGCCTCAGGTTTGATATGACACAGTCATCAAACATTGGCTCTTGATTATTACGTTTGGTAGTCTTGGTATTTTAACGCTAAAGCAAAGAAAACGGAAACTCTAAATGACAAAATAATACATTTAAATTCATTAAATGATTACATGTGCAGTATGTACTTATCAAGCAGGGCACAAATGAGTAAATATCAGGGTATCAGAGTGTTTTGGAAACTGTTTGGAAAAACTTTGTAAATGATCTGACTTTGAGGTTTTGTTGATTGAGATATTCTTTCCTCTTTTTGGCTCACACCTGTTCACTGTGTACAGTAGCTCAACAGCAAAGAAAGTCCTTTTTGGCAGCATTTAGCTGGGCTGACTCATTATCACTGCTGAGTTGAATACCAGGTATCGAGGTACCTTTTGTTAGAAACACTGGACTTGAAGAGCCACTACCTCTGTGGATGTGTGTTGGATGTGTCCACAAATGACACCAGGATGATAATTGTTACAATTATGCATTGATTCAGCTGCAGCATTGTGGCTTTGTGAGTGTCAGCTGTATAATTGTGGGACTTCAGACGGGCTAATTGCAGCTAACACGACCAGCTGGGCTATTATTCATCATCCTCCACATTTCTTTTCTCTCTCTCTGCTGAACAATGCTGGTCACCTGTGTGGGGGTCAATGGACTCATCTAGTTGATGAAGAAGAGAAACAAAATAAATGCCCTATTAATTGTAATATTGTTGGGTAAACAACCTCAAAATGAGGCCATCAGCTTGTAGTGCCTCCTTTGTAGCCAGCAAGACCCTTATGAACTTGCATTTAAAAATGTGCACTTATTTGATTTATATGATGTGTATTCAAATCCAATATGGCTGGTATATGGTATATGAGTCCATCCAGAAAACAAATGGGTGTTTTAATGTTTCCAAACCTTAAAAATTACAAAAGTGCAACAAGAACTTTGCAACTGACTGAAGCAACAGTAAGTGCCTCTCAGGGTTACATTGTTTTTCTTTTTAAATTTGTTTCTCATCTTCTACGTGTACGGTATGCAGAGTAAGACTGATACCATCAGTAGCGCCTGCCCCACAGTTTGAGAATTAGTATTAAGAAAAGCTGCTTTCAGCTGTGCCCAAGGGGCAACCACAGCAGGTAGCTCTGCATATTTGATTTGGAAGATTTTTTAAACATGATGCCCTTCCTTATGCGGCCTCCAAGGGATCTGTATCTCCTCACAGGCAAGAACTAGAGATCTTTCACTTATTAGATAAATCAATAGCAGTGAAACACTAAGTCTATCATGTTTTATACAATATTTCACTAAAATCACATTTCTTCAAAAAAAGAACCTCTTGCCCTCCTTGCTTTCAAATATCGCAGGTGGTCTTTGCAGTTTGAAAGTAGTGTGACGGAACTGAAACTTAAAATAATGAAAAATTAATAAATCACAAATACATTTTGTGACTTGCAGTTCCTCAAAAAGTTGTTTATAAGGAAGTTGTCCTGTGAAGTTCTTGTGGACACAAAGTTTCACTCACTGTTACTTACCAAAGCACTTGAATGCTGCTAAATTTAAAGCCTACCAATGTGCTAGACTGCTTTTATAAAACATATATAAACCATTTTGAACCCATACTGTTGACAATCATCATTTTATAATATAGCCCCTTTTTTAACCTGCTTTGCTGACACTGCTGCATTTTTCAAAGTGCATTTTGCTTATCTGATACCAGAAATCACAGGGCAAATGGCAGGATACACCTTGAGCAAGGTGTCTGTCACAGGGCTAACACATATAGAAACATCCACTCAAGGTTACACTCACACCCAATTTAAAAATCACTACTTAAGCTAACCTGGATGTCTTTGGACTGTGGGAGAAGAACTGCGCAGCCCCGGGGAGAACATGCCAACAAGTGGATCTGAACACAGGACATTCTTGCTGTGAGTGCAAGCCAGTATCCCACCACCTCATCTCACCATTCCCAATCTCACCCACAAACCTATGTAAATACCTATATAGTAGGGGTGCAACAATACTCGTATCGATATTGAACCGTTCGATACAGTGCTTTCGGTTCGGTACGCATACGTATCGAACAATACAAAATTTTTAATTTATTTTATCAACTTTTCTTCTGACGATGCTGTCTGTGTTGAGCGCTCAGTGGATCTGCGCTCGACATTGCAGCCTAGGCGAAGTAGTCCAACGCAGATTCACTGAGCGCAGGGCAAGCTAGCTAGACAGAAGTTAAGCTCTCGTTGCAACATGGCAAATTGAACCTCCGCCACCCTCATTCAGATCTGGCCTTTGGAACTATTTTGGTTTTCATGTGACGTATGACCCTGAAGGTAAGCGTGTCATGGACAAAAGTAAAACAGTATGTTGGATGTGCTACGCAATGCTCAATTACATTGGTGGGAACTAGTGCGTTAGCGCAGTTAGCTCGTTAACGTGTTGGCCGTCCAGCCCCACGCACGGGGCGATCCGCGGTAACTCGTTAACGGAGATTTGCCGTGTTGTGGCGTTAACCTCATTTCAGATTAACGCTGACAGCACTAGTGGGAACACAACGAATATGACTGCACATTTACTCCGACATCATCCTAGTGCAAAGACAAGTGGAAGCAGACAAAAACAACAAGCACGCATGCTACAAACTTTACCCGAGTCATTTAGACAGCCGTTAACACATGATTCTCCTTATGGGGACCTGATATGTTTAATATGCTGCTGAGAATATAGCCCAGAAGAAGCGTATAGTATAGCTTTTATTTTGGAAAGAGCCATTTCTCTGTAATAAACTCTCTTTTCCAAAGATGAGTGATTTCTCAATCAGATAGATTTATTTTTTTATTACTTTGTTGTTTCAGCAACATTAAATTTAAAAACTGTACTTTTGAGTTAAAATATATATTTATAATTTTAATAAATGACAAATTAAAAAGGCATGAACATTTTTTTTGTATCGAAAAAATATCGAACCATGACACCAAAGTATCGAACCGAACCGTGAATTTTGTGTATCGTTGCACCCCTACTATATAGTAGGGGTGGGGGGAAAAATCGATACTGTGTAGTATCGTGATATTTTGTTTGCTAATAATGTATCGATACAGGGACAGCAGAAATCGATATTTTGTTACAAAAAAGGTTTTTGTGCTCTGACTTCAGAGCATGTTGATCCTTTTTCTGAGCAAGAATCCTGACATTCCTTCACTGTCCAAATGTGTTTAACTTTTTTTTGGCAGCAATAAACATGACAGTTTACTTATTTTAATTTAAGACATGTTTTATTTTAATTAAGTTTAAAACTTTTTTATTTAATGTAAAATTATATTTTGTTTTAATTTACTTTCAAATTCTTCAGTTGCTGAAGGGGCTGCATAGTTTTCATAAATTGCATAGTTCAGAATAGCTATAATTGTACCAGATGGTTGCGTTCAGTTAAGTTGGACTAGACTGTAATACAAACTGTTCAGTTTGTCAACAATAAAACTGAAATGAGAGAAAGACTGAGTGCGAGACTTTGATATTAGATAAAATAAATATTGATAAAGTTTACCTTTATGTACAGAATCTGAATATCGCAAAATATTTTAAAAAATTGCAATAATATCGTATCGTGCGTTAAGTATTGTGATAACATCGTATCGTGGGATGTATGGTGATTCCCACCTCTACTATATAGTATTATTATTATGTTATTGTATTGTGGCCTTCAGAGTCAGGTAGAACTAAATCAATTCTTATGAGAGATTTTGAATTTAAATGTTAGAAAATTAGACGATGGATGGACGGATGGATAAGGAGACAAAATTCGATATTTATAGCAATGACATTAACTTAAAACTCTAAGAAGTTAATATTTTGCAAAGGAAGCATGATCTAACTAATTTATAGTTTATATTTAATGACTCAAACACACTTTTTACCCCTTGTTTTTTTAAAGAGAATGTATGACTAGTGATGACTGTTATTGTCCTTCCATGTATTAAAATACAGCTGCCAAGTGGAATGAGTAATCATCCAGAGTGCTTCTCTATTACCTCTTTCTGCATGTGTAATGACAGCAGTGACACAGAATGTTCTTGTGGTGGGGGTGAGGTTGAAAAAGCGGAGCTCAATGGTTCATGTTGACTGACGTCATCACCTTGGTGCCATGGTGGGCGATAATTACAACTGTGGCAGCGACATAACCGTGCACATTACCCACACTACCAGCAGGCTGCTGTAACCCCATTATGATTATTGGAGTCTTTCCAATCACACTTTAGTTCATTCTAGTTTTTAAGTCATCTAGGCTGTTGGCCTCGATCGTTGTTTGTTCTTGCAGAGGCACAAACATCCACACAATGTGCAAATGTAATTTCATGTTTATGACTGAGCAAGGTGATTGAAGGTTTCTAAATCAGGCGCAAAGACTAAACTAATCATAGTTTTCATTGGAAAAAAGACACATTACACGTGTCAAATGAATCTCAATGGCCATTTAGAAGAGGAACAGCAGATTATGATGGTAAGGAAAGATGTTGAGAGAAACTCAAACTCTCAATAGCTTATTTCAAAGCAAACAGGGGCTTTAACCTTTTAAAGTGTTTGTTGATTATTCTCTGCCATACATATCAGTGCTCAAGGGTACACGTGCTTTACATCTTTATTGGTCTTTCTTTTCTTTTTTTTTGAAAGCATCCTGTGCTTTTCTAAATGTCATATCTGATAAGTCTGACTGTGGTCTGGATGCATTCAAATATCTATTGTGTTTGTCATATTAGAAATGCTCAGCAGGATAAATTTTCACAAAGAGTTCTGAGACCACTTGTGGTGATTGATTTTCATCAATCACTATAAGTGGTTGGAGAACTGGTCACAAATAGCACAAATAAGTTTATTGTTTTGTTTACTGTCCACTTGGAATAAAGGAAAAATGAATATTTCGATTCCAGGATTTATAGCACTATAACATAATTTGTAGTTTCCTTTTTTTCTCCTTAGATATACATAATACATGTTGATTTGTTAAATCTACTGACCTGAATTGCATTTCAAGCATCTGATTTAAAGTTAGGGAGAAGCTCACTTTAAATCCCAGACTAATGCATACAAATACGACGCTGTCTGTAAGTACGTTTTCACTAGCCAGCGCCAGTGACAAAGAAGCAATTCGGTGATGCTGTAGCTTTACCCATTTCCCCTCCAGCAGTGACACAGAGCTTTGTAGCTGGAGAGACTCCTAATTAGATTTACCTTTCCTAAATGGGCCCGAGTCCTCTAGTAGCCTGGAGGGGCCAAGCTTCTGCAGCCCATGATGAAAATCAGCAAGCTGGAGCCTCAGCTAAAACTACTGCTACATTTGCCTTTTCTGCCATACAGCCATTTGTTGTTTAAGCCATTTATGTACATGCATGAAAATGGATGCTTAAGATATAGATATTAATGTGATAATAGTGGGGTAGTTTTTATACACTGATTTTAAAGTGGCAGTAATCTCATGAAAAGGTAATATGGGTTGATATTTTAATATATTAGGAGACCTTTACCATATAATAAAGGCAAGCAGGAGTACTATATCTCCTCTGAGATACAGTAGTTCTCAGAATAGAATATTGCAGGGAGCATAAGTTATAACTTATACCACGGCATTATTCTTTGTTTGAAGGTAACATGTTTAATGCTGCGGCCTATTTCCTGGAAACACTTGTGGTAGTTTCTATTTAATATTAGCAAATCTATTTGATTCCCTGTTAATAACCTAATGAAGCAAACTTCAAAAAATCTGATGATTACCTGGAAACTTAGTTTTTAGTATAACGACCATGAATCAGGGCTGAAAAATGTAAAACTACACATTTCTACTAGATTTCATAATAATATTTTCTTCCTTCCTTCATCTGAAAACCAGACATAATGTCTGAATCAAACATGGGTGTTACGGCTATTTTATATTACACCACTGTCAAATAAACTGTTTATATATAGTGATGCAGGCAAAATAATGGTATAGCTCTTTAAATTACAGTTCAGAAATGTAAACCGATGAATAAATACACAGAATATACAGTACTCTGACCCCATAAGCATGCTCCTATTACACTTTAAGACCTATGAAAGGAAACAAAAGCAAAACATCATCATATTTTAACCTCTTGGCCTTTTGGCCAGTTTAGCTTAGTTTCCTCTTACTAATAAAATGATGAAAATGAATTAGCATTTAAATTAATAATCAGATTCAGCTTTCAGGCCTATCTTAATCAGTGTGCTAATTCACACGTTTTTGCATACAGTTCTCAACATTTTGCAGTCATGATTCCTGGTTGTCACACAACAATTACCATAGTTATTTCTAGATGATGGGGAAACGGGATTAAACAGAATATCTGCATTGTTATCTTTAGGATGTTGGGGACCTAAAGTACGATTTAGTTCACCATATTAATTATCCTGATATGTTAAAAGCATCAGTAGATATTTTATATAATATGAGAACATGGATTGTGTAATCCTTCACTGAGATTTACTATTGACAGCAAACTGTAACTGCACAGATTTAAATATACTGTTCCTAAAAATAGTAATGTCAAAGTATCTTACTGTATATTTTACAGTTTTGTACTGTCTTTCTAGAATATCATTAAATTTACATAAGTAGACTGTGATTTTACATGTCAAAGGTAAAATAACATAACATCACTGTAAATATAGTAAAACACAATTTACTTGTTTTTTAAATATATTTTTTTGTATATATGCATATTTAGATTGTAAAAATACATTCAGAAATTTATCATAATTTCACAAAAAAAAAACATATAAAACATTGCACGGCCACGCTGTGCTAATTATATATTTTAAAAAATAAATGTAGAGGTAGGAATTGCAATGAATATAAATCTCAAAGTATTCACAACATTCCTGAACAGAAATAGGCCTCTGCACCTGGGGTGAGGGTGTGGCCATGAAAACAATGTGACATGCCATTGGATGTTGGGACACATAATAACATGACGCTAAGCATCGGCCAATGAATGTGAACTAACAACCACAAGGTCACGGGTATGGCTGCACTGTAGGGAAAAATCCTAATATAAAAGTATTTTACTGCATTTTACAGTTTTGTTCTGTTCTTCTAGAATATCATTAAAGTTACGTAAATAGACTGATTTCACATTTCAAATATAAATTAACGTTAAATCACTGTAATGTAATAAAACATAATTTTCATAATTATTAAATTTATCTGTCTGTACATATGCATATTTAGATTGTTAAAATACATTCACAAATGTATCATGATTTCGCAAATATCTGTCCGTTATTGAAAGATCGAACTGTTGAATTCAAATGTAATGCTATGGAAAAATATATAAAATTATTCCTATAAGCTTGTGTTACATCACACAAGTATTATTATCATTGCTAGTTAGGGCGATCGTGGCTCAAGAGTTGGCAGTTCGCCTTGTGATCAGAAGGTTGCTGGTTCAAGCCCCGGCTCGGGCACTCTTGGTATTGTGTCCGTGGTCAAGACTCTTCACCTACTGGTGATGGCCAGAGGGGCTGATGGTGCGATATGGCAGCCTCGCCTCTGTCAGTCTGTGCCAGGGCATGCAATCCATTATTATTTAAACCAACTGTTAACTGTATATTTCTGTACATTTACGTATTATGATTCATATTGCCACATTCATTGACCTTGTTTATAGGTAATTTCATTGTTTGATCACGTTAAAATGTTCCTAATTTGATGTCTAAAAGCACTTGGAAAAGGCAGAATCCCATGTGAAATTAGCGCAACAAACTGTATTGTCATTACTGGAAATAACCGTATTTTTATGAGGAAGTTATTTTCTGTTATTTTACGGTAGTATTTTGGCGCCCCAGCTGCCGGAATATTACTCTTTTTTTTTAACAGTGTACATATGGATCCTGACATTAGACTAGAATTGAAAACACAAGCACCATTTTTCCAACAATTTGAAATACTGTGCTCATTATTTTTCACATTTGTATCAGATGTCAAATGTATAAGTTGCAAACAACACATTGTGTTTTCCAGGGATCACTTGTATTTCTTCATCTTGACCTGATAAAACAGGCATTTTTAAAATTAAATTCAGTTCAGTTATATTTGCAGTCATCTCACCCTAAAATATAAGGAAAAGAATCTCAATTTCAGTCTTCTCCTGAGTGGGAAGAGCACTATGGCAGAACCAGGCTCACAGCATGTTGAGAATTTCTAGGTACTTTATAAATATTGATGTCCTTCTATTCATCCTCTTTTGTTTAAAGTATCCTATTCTATTGAGAGTGAATATAACTTTCTGTTTAAGAGAAGCAAGAATGCAACAGCATGGCATTCAGAGGTAAAAACAGAAACTTGTTGAAAACAATAAAAATGTGTACATCTGGGTAAGTTACAGGGAAAAAATTACTCTAAAATAACAGTGTGCCAACACAGATCTGGTTGGCAAAAGAGAAAAAACATTCAAGGTTTCGGGGGTTATATAAAAGATCGGCCTACTGACATTCACAGGAAAGAGTTACCTGTACTTAAGGACATAAAACCTAATAATTAGCTTTATTTTTTAAAGATATTGCTATATCGGCACACTAATACTGTTAATAAAAATGAAAATGATCAAACATTAAAGTAAGTGTGCCCTTGACAGAATATCCTTGGCTGTCCAAATTTGAATGAAAGCAGTTTTGTCGTCAACGTTTTGATGTTAAAATTATAGCGAAGTATAACAAAAGCACTAAAACTGCCATTGTGGATGTCTGCTCATGTGATAGCAGGTGTTATGGACATTTTTTCCTGCTAACTAAAAGGTTTAGCTGTCGCTGCAGAATTAGACTGATGGAGGACAACGAGCACAACAAAACAAACAAACAAGATGTCATGACTGAAATTGCTTATTGGTGCAGATTAAAGTAAATTGCACTCAAAGTGTGGAAAGCGTGAGCTGCCCTAAGTTGGATTGACGGCTCTGCTGAATTTGTTTTACATGCACATCCTTCTGATGCAGCTGACTCACAGGAGATATAGTACTTCTGCTTGCCATTTTTTTTTCATCCTCCCTACCATCCTCACAAACACACACACATTCACTCAAGACCCCCTCCTGTGAATAATGACTGCAGCTGTGTCAATGCAGCAGCTAGCCATGTGTGCGCTTGTTTGTGTGTCTTATATTGATGGCTTTTTTACAGTCAGTGGGGATGTGTGTGTCTGTCTGATTATGGTGTACAGATAGGCCATTACCCACGCGTTACGAGTAGAGGGGCTTAATGGACAACACAGGATGCAAGGGCAGGCTAGCTTGTAAATATTGTCCTGTCTTCCAGGCCATATCAATACTGTCATCTGGGAGTTGGGCCACTTCATTTACAAAACCAATACCCCATTGGGATGAGGTGGCCCAGTGAATGCAGTGTTCAATCAAGAGAAAAAGACAAAGTCAATCATGGCATCCACTTTCACCGATGATTCTTTTCTTCTCTTGTGTGGATGTGGATAGGTTTGTGTGTTTAAGTGCAACGTGAACAACAGAGGCTTTGACCAGCTTTGCTGGGTCCAAACCAATCTTATTGCAAACTGAGATCAATAGAAGCAACACAATATTCATCATGGAGCTTTTAAATAATGCAAAGATATTATTGCAAATGTATGTGTAGCATAAATTTTCAAATTTAACCAATAAGGGCAGAGAAATTGACAAGACAATCTGTGAAAATGTAAGGTTCAATGATTCATTTCATTCAAGGTCACAGAGTATTGAGGTTCTCTAAGTGTGTAATCTAGTAGAGGGTAACAAGACAACTTTGCCATCATGTCACCGTTTAACGCCAAACGCCATCTTCACAATCATATCTGTCAAAGATTATCAGCACATGTTTAACTGGCAAGAAAAGTGAATATATACAGTAGAGAAATTGAGCTACAAAGACAGAATTGATTAGAAATGTTTACAGACTGCAAGATTTCTATTTTTGTTTTTAGGAACATGCAGCATATAACAGTCACTGAGAAAAACAGAAATCAGTAAATCATGACTGGATTAAAAAAATCTGACACCAGCAAAAGTGAGACAAGTCATCGAAATGACAAAATTACACATGGTGGAAACTATTTGCATGTAATGCCTACATGTAATTTGGTATTCTTGAACAAAATCAGAGCTTTTTCAAACATTTAATAAATAAGATTACTTCTGTGGAAAAAAAAACAAAACAAAAAAACAATTACTCCACTGGTTTTAGGATTTTAATTGCCTAAAACTTACTTTCAGCTGCTCCGTTGGCATGAGGGGTCACAGTGAGTAGTTCAGCATTTTTGCAAGACTACTGACAGGGACTAGAAAGAGAGAGCAGATTTCTCCTGTTTTGGCTTCCCTTCATTGGCTTCCTGTTAAATCCAGAATTGAATTCAAAATCCTGCTCCTCACATACAAAGTTTTGAATAATAAGGCCCCATCTTATCTTAATGACCTTGTAGTACCATATGGTAAATGGTAAATGGCGCTTTACTAATCCCTAAGGACCCGCTTTACATATCCAGTCATCCACCCATTCACACACTGGTGATGGCAAGCTACATTGTAGCCACAGCCACCCTGGGGCGCACTGACAGAGGCGAGGCTGCCGGACACTGGCGCCACCGGGCCCTCTGACCACCACCAGTAGGCAACAGGTGGTGGTCTTGCCCAAGGTCACAACGACCAAGACTGTTCAAGCCGGGGCTCGAACCGGCAACCTTCCGATTACAAGGCGAACTCCCAACTCTTGAGCCACGATCGCCCTACCATATCACCCTATTAGAGCACTTTGCTCTCACACTGCAGGCCTACTTGTTGTTCCTAGAGTATTTAAAAGTAGAATGGGAGGGAGAGCCTTCAGTTTTCAGGCCCCTCTTCTGTGGAACCAGCTTCCAGTTTGGATTCAGGAGACAGACACTATCTCTACTTTCAAGATTAGGCTTAAAACTTTCCTTTTTGCCAAAGCATATAGTTAGAGCTGGACCAGGAAACCTGAATCCTTCCCATGATGGAGAGTATTTCTTCTTCAGTCACCTTTTTCACTCACTGTGTGTTAATAGACCTCTCTGCATTGAATCATGCTTGTTATTAATCTCTGGCTGTCTTCCACGGCATGTCTTTTATCCTGTCTTCCCTCTCATACTCCAACTGGTCGCAGCAGATGGCCCCGCCCCTCCCTGAGCCTGGTTCTGCCGGAGGTCTCGTCCTGTTAAAGGGGAGTTTTTCCTTCCCACTGTCGCCAAAGTGCTTGCTCATAGGGGGGTCATATGATCATTGGGGGTTTCTCTGTATGCATTATTGTAGGGTCTACCCTACAATATACAGCACCTTGAGGCGACTGTTGTTGTGATATGTGAATAATTGAATTGATTTGAATTAATTTGTCAGAGGTTTATGCCAGATGCCTGTGACACCTCACCTGTGACTTTTGCTTGCAAAGGAAATGCATTCACTATTATATAATGGAGCCACAAGCTAATATTGATTAACAAATGAATATTAACTAAAGAAAAAGTGATTATATTATTATTTTGCTGATATTTCTATACTTTAATGAAACATGCAGCTTTCATCCCGAGTACAATTTTGTATTGCTTCAATGCTTATTTACTGTCCTTTGATCACTTAGTTTTCAGTAATTCTAAATGACCATCATTTACCTGTTTTTAAATCATAAAATTAAAATATATCAGGGTCACTTTGACCGCAGTATAAAGAAATTAAAATAAACACACAACCAGCCCAGATATGGAATCTCTCCAGTATGCCTCAATGCATCCTTCCAGTAGTACAAGCCCAAAACACATAACTTAGGAGCTACCCAGGAGGCATTATAGTCAGATGCACATCTCAGCTGGCTCCTTTTGATGCGGAGGAGTAGCGATTCTACTCTGATCCACTCCTTAATGATCGAGCTCCTCAACCTATCTCTGAGCCTGAGCCAACACACCCTTCACCAAGCCAAGCTCAGGTGCATCTCTTATATCCATTAATTTATTCTTTCAGTCACTACCCACAGCTTGTGACATAGGTAGGAATGTAGATTGATGGTAAGTCAACAGAACCACATCTGTGAAAAGCAGACTCAAGAGGAACAAGGATCAACTAACCCTTCACAATCCACCCACTGGCTGCACCTAGAAATCTTGTCCATAAATACTATGAATAGAATAGGTGACAAAGGACAGCCTTGGAGGACACCACCCATCAGGAATGAATCTGATTCATGGCTATTAATGTAAACCGAGCTCTAATTATGACTGTACAGAGACTGGAAACAACTAAATACACTCAAACCAAGCACACACTACATATTGCACACAATCTGCCTTATACTGTGCTCAGCATATGTGCTTTATGTGCGTTATTTGCTTTCATAATCACTTAACAGCCTTAAAAGCACCCATAACACACCTTAATATCAACAAAAACATTTGACTATGTAAGCCAGAGGCTTAAATAAGACAGGCTTCACTGGCCACTCCTTTAGGAGGTTCTTCTGACAAAAAGAAACACTGCAAGAAGAATGGGTGAAGGCAGCCTATACTATTTGTATGTATAAATTGTGTGTTTCTGTAACAGGGAAATTTAAAATGTCTTATTTGCTAATCTAACAGGCATTTTCTGGTACGTTAAGATGAACAGAATCAGCTTTTTGGGAATTCCTTATCTGGATGATTAAGAATCTGTCGAGCAATTTAAATGTTCAGGTATAAGGCCTTGACTAAAAAAGTGGAAAAGCAGCCATTGTCCAAAGGAAAGAAAGCCTATTCCTCAAGACCATTTAAAAAAAATTAGAAAGTCTGATTCACTGGGAGACAAAAATCTAAAGAAATGAGGGATGTTTCCAGTTTTACTTATCGCTAAGTATTGCCAGGTATCTATGTATGTGCCAAAGAGGCCCACACACTCTTTGTCTATACTTTCAGGTCTGACTTGCTTACAAGAGTTTTTCCTGCATTCTTCACATGCACATGGTAAAATCTTGTATCGCATAATGAAACGTGTGAACACACAGCTGAACAATGAAGAGGGACCACTGCATGTAACACCTGATGTGTGCCTCTGCTTCCCAAGTGGGAGGACAGGAGAGAGAAAACTGAGATAAGATGAAATCTGGGAGTTATTACTTGACAATTGGCTGTGAAGGACACCCTACTTCTTGCCCTGCAGGTGTTATTATTGTCTAAAAATGTGACTTTGTCTGAGATTTCAAAGTGGTTGCAATAATGTTGCAAGCTTTCAGATAAATAGATTTTCCCCCTTTTAATGGCTAACTCAAATATCTACATTACATTGGTTGGTAGTGCGCAATGTGTTTGTCTATACATTTATAGAATAAATTGGCAGTTATTATACAGTTGTTTCTAGACCCCTGGCTCTTTCCAAATGCTATACAATCACATTTGATTTCTTCTGTAAGTACAGACCCTGCTGGTAAATGTCACAATGTGACAGGCACAAAGTCTGGTCACAACAATCCTACCCTTAGGGGCCCCAGTGCTGTCACTTCCTCTCAAGTGCGTAGACTACACTGCAGTTGATAGTGAACAGAAAGAAGACCAGATTTAAGTGATTTTATGTCTATTGCACTATTTCCGTAAATTTCAAACAGAGAAAAAAAAAACCCTTAATGTTATAACAGCGGGATGTGGCATATAAATAGTCTCTATGATTGTTACCAGTTTAGTCTCATGACCTGTTCTGTGAACTTGTAAAAGAAAAGATTGAATTGAACTTTTTTAAGACAGGTGATTTATTAAGAATGATGATATCAGGATGAGATAGGTGTGCCGATCCAAGCTACACATGTTCAAAATTTCCTTTCATGTCATTTCCTGGTTCCAGTAAAGACAATGATGATTTCTGACAAAACAGGCAAATGTTACCCTTTGTCCTAATGGATACGATGAAACTGTATGTCAAGGGCAAGCATGGCATCAGCGCATTGACCCAACTCAGTAAGATCTGCAGCAAAAACAGGCATGTCATTTAGGGTGCATAAGCATGGCCACATGGCAGCAAAGATGGGGAAGATGATCGAGATTAAAAGGATGACACTACCAGAAGGCAAGCGGCTATCTGCTATCCCACAGGTCAACGTGAACAATGGTGAGGATTCAAGGAGATCAGCCACAGCCAAATACTAGAGATGCTTTGGTGACAATGGGTTTTTACTTCTGCATAAGAAGAAGTGTGCTTATTGCTGTCACATTTCAACCTCTCTATAACATTCCCCCCAAAAAAACCACTCAGTCCAATCTGTGGACTCCCTCTGTTAGAAGGGAGAAATCAAGGGTATATAAAAAAAATTGTATCTTGCTAGATTTAAAAAAAAAAAGTATTTAATGAGATTTTCCAATGCCTGAATAAAGCTGGCTAGGAAACAAAAAAATTGTCTGCAGTTTGTGGAAAATTGTTTATTTATCAACCCAAAAAAACACTATAACATGTGTTTATTTCATTATTATTAGTTTTACTTGTCCTTTTTTTTTTTCCCCACAAAATCTAACATTTTAATTCTTCCAGATGTTTTCCTGACTATAATGAAAACAATGAGTGTTTCACAAATGTTATTTGGAATGGAAAACACTCATCATTAATAATCTTTTAGTGGCTTATTAATATATTTATACAACATTAGAGTCTCTTTCTGTGGGTATTACCAAAAGAGTCACTGTCTCTGACAAAATGAGTATATGAAGCCCTCTTGTGGTCTACACGTGATCTGGCCAATCACTCAGAACACTCACTAGAATTTAATTGAATTTGCTTGTCTCTTGTGCCAAAACATTTGCATTTCTCCTATTGCAAAGTCCTACATTTAATACTGTAAGACTTAAAGTGCCCTAAAATGTAGTTATTATTAATTACATCCGAAAGTACTCAGCAAAACTGGTAACCTGAGTTATACCTGTCCTCTGAAATCACATGATTTTTAAATGCAGCTTTGAAATATACAATCATAAACATGCTGGACTATTTAAAACATAGATTTCTAAAACTACAAGCCACCTTAGATTTTCAAAACTGTGGTTGCATTATGCCATGTGATGTGTAAATAAAGGCTGAAATGGTTCCAAATATCCATCAAATAAAACTCAGGCCAGGACAGACACCAATGTGGGGTTTTTAATTGGCTCTTGTGAGACATTATGATCATATCAGAAAGCATTTATCAAGAGAGCATTTATCTTGTCTAATGAAACATCTGCAGGCTGGACACTATGTATAGGAGTTTTCATGCAAATCTTATATTCATTGTTCCACAAGCTGTTATCTTCTGGGTGCAAGATAAGAACTTGTGCATGCAAGCACATTTGCATTTTTAAAAGTAATGATCCTGTGAGCATGCTTAACTTCCCCATACATACAAATGTGCACAGAAGATGATGACACTGTTCTGACAAGAAAACAAGTCTTTTGGTATGAAATGATTATCTTGTGTGCGTTTGTGTTGCACGTACACAAGATGTACTCTCAAGAAATGCTTGTTTGTTTGTTTGTTTGTGTTTTTATCAAACCCTGATAGGGGTTCCTAGAATTAGATTACATATTAATCATGAAAACACTTCTTTGTTTAAGAAACCCTGGATGACTGAAGCACAAGTGAAGGTAGATAAGTGATCGGTGTTACCAAAAATGACATTTTCGCAACGCAGTGCTTAAATGTAGCACCAAGCTCGCTCTCGCCGGCTGTCCAATCAGAATCCAAGAAGCTGGAGCATGTGTGTCGCTCGGACGTGCGGATTGAAGCGAATACGCGTGAGCGACGCGCCTGGCGAGATTCCGCTCATATAGAGGTAAGACTGCTGAAACAGTCAGTAAGCAAAGATTTGTCATTAATTTTAGCATATGTTTCCATGTTGGAGTATTACTTTTGCAGCCGGAGTTATCTAATGAGCCCGGCGGACCGCCGGTAAACTGTCTTCACGGTACTTTTGTCTGACTCTGGTGTTTTTAATTCACGCGCGAGCTAGCCGAAGCTAGCTGGTATTAGCTTGTCAATGCGGTCGGTAGTGGCTAGCTGTTGTACCGTTATCCGTCGAGATAAATGGAATTGTACAGCACTGCTGCTCTGCCTCCCCATTCTGATTGTCTTGAGCCAACTGGCGACAGTCTAAAATAGTAACCCTTACACTTTGTCCTCGCCCAAGCATTGTTCTTAGCACGTTGGCTTGTAGTTTCTTGCTACCTAGCTGGCTAACCCGGTTAGCTGCTGTCAGATCTTTGGCACGCCCATACTAAGTGATTACACCTATGTGTTTGTACGTGAGGTGATGTTAGCGTCCACTTTCATTAGATGTTTCCCAGTGGTTCCCTGACGGCCATAACCAGCGCTGGTCATTTTACACTTGTTGAAAATGGAGAGATGCTAACTTTGGTTGACATAGCTTAGCCCAGCTGCTGTTAGCATGTCAATGCGTCATCGGCCTGCGCTTGCTCAACACTGCTGTTGCTGTAGATCGGTGAAAGTTAGCTCAGCTGGTCTGCCTGTCACTCTTCTGCATTGGTTTTAATTATGAGCCTTCCGCGCAGGTTATTTTTGGCAGTTCAGTAGCTTCTCTAATTTACAAGGACTCACTGATGAGATACAATTGACAGTATTAATCATTCACTTTGGTGTTACTTCCATAAGTTACTTACTCACTGTAATTGCTAATGATAATCTCATATACTTCTAAACAGAGGGAGGAGCTGACACTTGGTCATGGAAGCCAATAAAGGTAAAAAATAATTTTTCTTTTTTTTCCACTGGCCACGTTAAAGTAATGCATCTGATGAGATTTGTTTACTTGATTTGACTCTGTACCTGTTGGTTGTTAAAGGTATGTATGCTTAGTAAGTTTTTCCATTACCAATTACATTAAAAAAAAACCTCTTAATGCCAGTTCTTCCAGCAATTATTATTTCAAATATGCAATTTGTTGGCAAATTGTTAGAAAAAGTTGTGAAATAATGAATTCAGATCCTCATTATGCACATTACAAATGTCCTTTTCATGAGCTTTTTCCAAATCAGCACTCCACTGAGATTTCCCCTTTGAAGATCTAAAATGATCTTCTAATGGGATCTAATGTAGGGCATTGTTGTCATTGTTTGACCTCTGCACTGCCTTTATTACCATTGACTATAACATTTCTCTTAACAGGCTTAAGGTTTTGGCTAATATCTCTAGCTGTTTGTGGACTTTTTTAAGCTGTTACTATAAAACCATATCAAACATGGTTTTATATTGCTAGTAACTGCTTTATTCCAAGACAAGGGCTAGAGATGTTAGCTAGTCCATTATTTCACAGTATTTGTTGGCTGTTGTTTTATTGATTGGTTTACCTTATATTGTGTACAACAAGGTTGCAATTGGCTAAATATTAAATTAATATTACATGTAATTACATTTAATACACATTTTTGTTATCACAGTTTGAGATGAACATCTCTACTAATGTTGTATGCTGGTTTGGCAGGTAAAGGGGATCAAGGGATGCAAAATCCAAGTGGGCAGGTGGACAGACCTGTCAGCTTCCACTTCTTGGAAAGGTCAGTGCAGCTGAACTGTGATTCGATTACATTTTTAGATATGCTAAAAATGAAAACACTCATGATTACAATTTATTGTTCACATCATTGAGCGTTGTAGATGTCAATTCAAGAGAATTGCAACTTTTTAAACATATTAAGGCTAATTGTAACTAAATAATTCTTGAAGATTTATTTCCCCCTTGCATTGACCTTTGTGTGGCACAGAACATATCTCATTGACATTTTTCTTGGCATTTGATAGGATTTAAAACTTATGTAGGTATAACAGCTGTATGAAAATGGAGAAGCAATCATAATCATAATTTTTACAGGGATTCTGACACTAAGGAGCCAAAAGTTTGCAAATTACTTAAATTTCCATTTGGACAGCATGCTCAAAAATGCAGAATCACTAATGTAAAATCATGAAATTATTCAGTACAGTGAACTAGTCTGCTGTTATGCATGGCATAAAACAAAACCTTTCACATGTACAACAAAACCAGTGTTTGGATTGTTGGCTTGCTCCAGTCAGCAGATGAATTTGATAACTGACACTATTGAGTGATTTCCTACAGCTGATAGTTTTTTTTTTTTTTATGCTGTACATATAAATAAAATCACTGTTTAATCTCCTAAAAACAAAAACATGATTTAGTTTGTTGTAGACTCTCAACAAATGTGTAGGATTACATTTTTTCTTGTAAGACATTTTCCTTCATCATTTTCTAATGACCCTTTGTTATGTTTCTCTTCCCTGATAGCATGCTTCCCAAAGCAGTGAAGAGGCGAGTGCATGCCTTGAAAAGACTACAGGTGCAATGTGCTAACATAGAGGCTAAATTCTATGAGGAGGTTCATGAGCTTGAGAGGAAGTATGCCGCTCTCTATCAGCCACTGTTTGACAAGGTACAACAGATTTTGTTTTTAATAACACATTTCCTTAAAGTTATTTTACGTAACACTAGGCAGATATTTTCCTTTACTCTTTATGTGTTAATGCAAACAGAGTACATGCTAGCTTTAAATATAAAGCTCAACAAATCTGTAAGGATCACTTGTGATGTTTCCTACACGAATGGGTGTTTAAGTATGTCTCTGGCCTAATCAGAGGTCAGCAAGGCTGCATCCATTGTGCTAAATTGAAAACTGCTGCAGCAAGTAGTCGACTGTCCTTTGTCAGTCAAGGCTATTTCCAGAGATAGGGACAAGAAGTCTGCCATTCTTAATCACACTGGAGACTGGCAGCTGTAATCCTGCTGCACCTGTCCTGTGTGCATGTCGTGTGAGTGTGTGTCAGTCTCTCTCTCAAATGGTGTTGGTGTCAGTCTGCGAGCTGAAAATAATCCACGCTTGCCAAATGAACGTTTGCCTGCATAGTTATATTTCATCAACATATTGACAATTCTGTTAAAAATGTTTAACTTCACCATAATGTCTATCACAGAGACGAGATATCGTCACAGGAACAGTGGAACCCACAGACGAGGAGTGTGAGTGGCAGAGTGACAGAGACGAAGAGGAGGAGCTAGCTGTAAGTACAAATTTGATTTTCCTTTAGAACCTGATACCACATTTTAATGTAATCTTGCTGCAGTGTGAATTGTCTGATAATTTGGTAATAAATCATGATCTTAGTGCGACTAAATATAGATTTTTGTGAACAGTGAGTGTTGATTATCGCTCTGTCCACTCCTTACAGGAGGAAGTAAAGGAAAAAGCTGCTATTGAGGATGCAAAGAAAGAGGAAGCCACACCAGAAGAAGACCCAAAAGGCATCCCTGAGTTTTGGCTCACTATATTCAAGAGTGTGGACATGCTTAGTGACATGCTACAGGTACATTTCAGTGACTGATGATCCTCTTCTCCCTTTTCACTCACTTTATGAATAGTACTTGACTTGTCTGTTAATCTCGTGACAGGAGCACGATGAGCCCATCCTAAAACACCTGAAAGATATTCAAGTCAAGTTTTCTGAGCCAGGAGAGCCAATGGTCAGTGTCTGCCAGTGACTGTAATTATGGTCGATTATCATTAGTTACTTGGGCAAGATTTAAGTCGGTGTGTTAAATTATCCTTTTGTTCCTTCTTAGAGTTTTACATTAGGGTTCCACTTTGAGCCCAATGGTTACTTCAACAATGCAGTTCTCACTAAGGTCTACAAGATGAAGTCAGAGCCTGATCCCTCAGATCCTTTCTCATTTGAAGGACCAGAGATCATTGACTGTGAGGGGTGAGAACCAGAGCTTAATACATATGCTTGTCAAACTGTGGTAAACATGTGATGTTAAGTTTTAACTCAGAAATAGATCTGTGGTTTGTGCAGTATTTATTTTTGTATTTTCTATATAAATCTGTTGATTCTGCAGCCCACATATCAACCTCTTCTTTGCAGGTCTTCCAACTTCTGCCTTTTTCTTGTATATTTGCTTTTTGCCGCCTCTCACTTTTTTATACTTCCTCTCTCTAGCTGTCAGATAGATTGGCACAAGGGGAAGGACGTGACAGTGAAAACCATTAAGAAGAAGCAGAAGCATAAAGGGCGTGGCACTGTCCGCACTGTTACCAAACAGGTCCCCAATGACTCCTTCTTCAACTTCTTTAATCCTGTTAAAGGTGAGAGCACACAGACACGCATAATGTTTGGGATTTCTCAGGAACTCCCAAAGATACTTCTCTCTTTAAAAAAAACAAAAAAAAAACACAAGTTGAGAACTGTGTACAGATCTGCCAAACCTCCACTCAGAAAATTGCTTATGTTGCACTTAATGGGCTGGTAGCATCTGTTTACATGCAGGTAGTTTAAAAATACGTAAGCATATAATATGAGCTGTTAATCATGTATTTAACTAAAGTGAACAGCAGGTGGCAGCAGACTCACTTTTTTAAATTGTTCAGACAGTGCCATGAGTAGGTGTATCAGTCAGTGTAGCTGTTGCTGCTGAAGCTGAACTTTGTTCATTAGTCAGCTTTGGGACTTTTATCAACTTTGGTTTTACCATTATTTTCCAGCTTGAAAGGCTTGTTACTGTGATGCTAAACAGTGACTTTAATGACTGATAAAGAGGTAGTTAAAAAATTTAGGTTTAAGGTAACCACCACCTTTTAATGACATCATGTAGTTTATTGTATGTTATTATTTAAACTAATTTTAACAGAGCTGGCACTCTGGGTTCTTCAAACAATATTAACTGTATTCCAAGTACCATAGGTTCTTTTTTAAGGCATTTAGCTTGCTGAGTTTAAATTAATTTGGTGTTAATTTAATTTAAATGAACAAATCAAACCATTCTAATATTAGGCAACCTTATTGAAACAGTTGCCTAAAAACGAGGCAGGTCAGTTTCAGTTGAATAAACTTCAGGTGAATAATAAAGTGTCAGTTAGGCAAATCTTGAAATTAATCATTCTTATTCAAAAGATCATTAATTTAGGGCAGGATACACCTGCAATGACTGTGTCGTCTTACCTGTCTGACATGCCCGGACTTATTCTGACTTTGAGGAGGTGACCTGATTACTCATTGGCTGCACCAATGTTTGCCCTACTGGTTCGGTCATAGTCTTGGTGTATGACTAGTGGATATAAATACCTCCTTGTCAAGTGTGCTTGGGTGTGCAGCTCTTTGGCCAGAATGGCCATTAGTAGATAGGCTATCATTCAAAGCTCATGTGAACATGCAGAAATGCTGCATGTGACTTACCTGCTGTGCACCCCATTGACATATCAAGATTTTGATTTGTTGAAAATTTTTATTGGTAAATAGTTGCCAGAGAAAACGTTGGCTTTTGACTATACATTTCGTTTTTCAGCATAATATAAAGCTTGATATCTCCATCTGCCCTAGGAGGAAGCTTATTCTCAGTAGTTACACTGTCTTTTTTGTGTGTGCGCGAGTGCGCGTGCGTGTGGGACTTCTTTATAAGCAGACCTGAACTATGCTAAGTGTCATGCATATAGTGATGCAGCTATTAATTGTTTTAGTAATCAAGTAATTTATTGAGTAATTGGATAAGAAGTACTTTTGTCTCATTAATGAGCAATAATACATATTATAATAAAGATATAAAACACAGGTCAATAAGAACAACTAAACCCTTTGATTGTATACATGCTATACAGAAATTTTATTTTTTAAAGAAAAATAAATACAAAAAATATATAAATATGACCAAAATCTCATATCCCGATATAAGACATTTATCGTCCTGACAACGATATAAATCACAAAAATGTAATATTTTCTGTAAATCCTGTGAATCTCGGGCAGCTCGACTTGTGTGAAGTTTTCCCAGCTGGGCGTCCTTTACCTGGAGTTGAGTGTTTTAACCGATGCATGAAACTATGCATTTTTAGACATAAGTTGTAACGGCCGCCGTTTTCTTTCAAAGTTTGAGTCTAAGGTTTATTTTTTAGCTCTTTTTTGCTTCTTCTCCGTAAACTCTCTGCGTACTCTTTCACGTGATTCAGTTTATTTTGAAAAGCCTCAACAGGATCTTGAGCTTCATTGTGAAAGGTTTCTGTGGAAAACAAACAAGCGGACGGCGGAGCCACGCGATGGTTTTACCATCATTGTTGCTAACGACAACGCATAAAAACAGGCGCTTGTCCGTCCGTAGTGTGGTTATATTAAATACAAGAGAAAGAGAGAACTTTAAGAAATTAATATAGCCACTACACTGACCATCAAAACGATGAAAAAATCTTGCCGTAAACAGTTTATTTTACGACACCACGAAACAAACGATAGCCGTTTTTATATCGTCCTCCAATATATATTGTTATATCGAACGTCCCTAAGTCCAGGTCATATAAAATAATTCATCTGCGTATTTTAATACAACTCCTGGAGGCTTACTGTGGATTCTCGCTGTGTTAAACAGATGGTGGTGGATGAAACAGCTACAAAGTTTGCCTTTCTTCACATCAGAGTTTGTTGATCAGGTGCTTTGATGAAGGACTCCTGCTAGCTTTTTTTCCTAGTACTGCTTTTAATGGTGATCACAGAAACGCCGCTGCTGTTTTGGACGCTAGAAACACATTTTCTTTTGCTCACCCTGAGCTCACCGTCTCTGTAACGGCTCTGCCTCTTTGCTCTTTGCATTGTGTAAAGAGATTCCGTTAAACTGGGTCAATGTCATCATCACTGCTGATGTTGTGTTATTGGTATTTTTGTTAAAAACTGGAGGTTGTTTGACTTATTGTTGTAAAAGTCTTTTTATTCACACGCTGCTCCTTAATAAGTTTGTATTGCAGGTTTGTTTTTAGTTGTACATATGGGTAAAAAGCTCCCATTTACGTTTAACACATTGGCGCGCTACAGAGCTGTGCATTAACCAAAACATCGGAGGAAATAATTTGTGTCAAATTTAATCAAATTACTTGATGATTCATTGCAGCCCTACATGCATAGTCTTATAAAAAATACTGTTGCGCTTAAATCGCATGCTTCACTAAAAATCTCTGGATAAATTTCTATTTTCCTTCCAAGACTAGCACTGCTAGTTGTAAATTTTAAAGTGTAAGACTGTTGGCGTTCTGCTGTTAAACTTGTAAAAATCCTCTGTCATGTAAACATGATAATATTGACCTGACATGTACAAAATTTGCAAATAATAATGTACCATAAAACTTGACCCCTCAGATGTACATAACACTGACCAGTGTGGGCACAGCCTCATAAGTGTAACGTCTCAGTTTCCTCTAATACAGAATTGTTCAAAGAACAGGAAGGCTCAGATGATGTCACTTTTAGTCAGCGTGGTGGAGCACAAGTGTTTGTTCATGGGCTGTCACTTCCTGTGTATGATAACCTCGCTTTGTGATGTCATTGATAACCTACTGGGTTTTCATACCTTATGTGAAATTCAGCTAATCCCATAAATCTTTCCACTGATATTGGCCTTTGTTTTAATGAATCTTATTTTTACCCTCTCGTCCCGTTTAAATCCTTTCTGTCATCGCTTTGATTCAGTGTGTTAATATATTTTTTTTTCTTTGCAGCTCCACCAGATGGAGAAATGGTGAGTATAATGTTGCTGAAATGTTCTTCATAAAGGCATTATTGCACCATTTCTTAGGTATTACATTCTGTTCAATCTGTCAGATTTGTGTGATAACGCTCTATTCTATTCTTGTTTTATAGGATGAAGACTCTGAGTTC
Source organism: Neolamprologus brichardi (assembly GCF_056152115.1). Classification (NCBI taxonomy): domain Eukaryota; kingdom Metazoa; phylum Chordata; class Actinopteri; order Cichliformes; family Cichlidae; genus Neolamprologus; species Neolamprologus brichardi. Next base: position 5,341,850 of record NC_142110.1, on the reverse strand, counting down.
ACCCTAGCCACAGACTTTGAGATTGGTCATTTCTTCCGTGAAAGAATAGTTCCCAGAGCAGTGCTGTATTTCACCGGAGAGGCCCTGGAAGATGACGAGAGCGTGAGTTTTTGCCTCAGACGCATGCACTTTCAGACACGACCATATAAAAAACTGAAGCCACAAGTTGGATATTTGCAGACTGACTTTGATGGCTTTGGGTTTTTTCCCCTTCTTTGTTTTTGTAGTTTGAAGAGGAGGAGCTGGAGGAGGGAGAAGAGGAGGTAATTATTTGTTCACTGACAAACACTTGAAATCTTAAGAAATGCCCCTGACTTTCACACAGGGATTAAAGTGTACCACCTCAAAACATTTAAATTATACTAGTTACTATAAATGTGAAATTTTCTTAAGTATTTCTTGCATGTTTAAGTGTCATTTTTCTGTTTGTGTCTAAGGAACAAGATGAGGATGGTGATGACGACGATGATGAGGGAGACTTTGATCCCAAGGTCTGTTTACACCCTACGCTTCCTTCCCTATCATTGTAAATTATCACAATTTGAACCGTTAGGTCCTCAAAAGTTTAATTTAGTAAATCAAAGTTTTGATATATCCCATAAGTTTGGCATATGGATGGTAAAATGTTTTGTCAGTGGTAGAAACAAGCTTATGTGTGGGATTTGCACCAGTTTGATCACTGTTATGTTCATGTAGAGGAGTGTCGTTTACTCTGTTCTTAATGAGGGTCCGCAAACTCCTGCAGGATTAAAGGAACCTCTAATTTTGTGCCTCCAATTTGTAGTGCACACAATAGCAAAGCTATTCTGATTATGTTTTTAGCATTTTTACTAAGTGAAGAAAGCAGAGTTCTTTGGATCCTTTTTCCATCTGTAGCTGTGTTGCAGTCCTGCTGAGAGTTACTTTAGCAGAGTGTCAATGTCCTGTTATGTAAACAGTTGCCTTAAAAACAATATGACAGTTCCTTGACTTTGGTTTCTAATTTTCTCTTGTAAATGCACAGGCTGCACAAACCTAACTGTCAGGATTTGGCTTCAATTTCAAGCCCTAACAATCTCAATGTTGTTAGACTGCTTTGGGGAAGCTCTGGTTATCTAGGAGACACTGGTTATATATTTTATCACCAGAGCCTCAAGATCTCAATATTTCAAGTAGCTGTTTTAGGAGACCATTACTTTCTCTTGAGTCATCTGTTCACTGCAGTGCAGTTGTATAATGTCCTGTGTTGGAAAACTACTGATTGTGTGACCTGTTCATACAGGTTACATCTCATTTCTTTCAGGCTATCGGATTTAAAAAAAAATTTAAAAATCACGTGATAACAGATGGTGTAGTTAAGATGGACTATCACATAAACACATAAACAATGTGTCCTGAAAACATGTAATAAGTCGGTTGTTAGTAGTGTTATTTTTATAAATTTGTCTTTAAATTTTATTTTATCTTTTTTCCCATTCCCGGATACCACCTCATCACCCATTGTTTTTTGCTTCATGGTGCTCATTAATAGCAATGTTTCACTGTGCTTTTTTGTCATTTATTTTTTAATGTAATGTTTTAACTTCATCATACTGTTGTCTCTCCCTCCCCTGGATTACCCCCTCTCCCTTACAGGCATAATCAAACATTCTCACCCCATGCATTTCTAGGTAAGGGAGAAATTAGGATGGCGTCCCACATACATCACACTCGCTCGTCCAGTGGCTTTGGTTTATTCTTGCTTTCCTTTTCTTCTTTACCTCTTTCATTTATGTTAACATTCCCACCTCTTTAGGACCCCCAGTTTACATATTGGGTAGATTGCTTCTGTTCTTAGTCATGTTGGTTTCCATCTATTTACATTTCTTGCTTTAGACCCATTTCAGGTTTCTAACAATCCTCCCTTTGCTGTACCAAACAAGGTGCTTTCTTTCTTGAGCAGTTGCTTTCTAGCTAGCTGATGTTGAGCAGTTTCATTGCCTGTCTCGTTTCATTTTGTTTTCTTTTTCGTCTTTGTTCCTTGCAGAAAGAACAGCCCCAGCCGGCTGAGTGCAAACAGCAGTAACCTTGGTGATCAGGGGAGGTGGAGACCTGCTGTCCATCAAATCAGTTGTTAACCAATCAGCAAGTCCTACTACTTGTACAGGCTCCGCCTTTTTACAAACTCTTACCTGAACGCAATAGAACGCAAACCAAACTGCGTTTTTTACTATGTGCATGACTTCTTTTTCTTTTGTCTTGCGCCCATCTCGCCCCGTTTATTTGGCTTCATTTCAGCCCAAAGCAAGAAGTGACTTGACTCTATGTAAATTGCCATGGCATCATATAGGAACAGTTGTCTTTAATAATGTGGAGTAGGTTACTACTGCCAAACTCAGAGCATTATTAGATGAAAGAGTTTAAAAATAAGCAAAAAAAAGGATTGGATCCCAAACTTTAGTTTTCATGGAAATCGGTCAGTTACTCAGGGTTTTTTAAACACCAACACGATGTGAGTTTACCAGGAAACTGCTGAACAAGTTTGACTTAATCTTTCACTGGGGTTGTTATCATTTGTTTAGTGTTTTTTAAGAGACATATTTACTTTTTTGAAATGTTCATTGTCATGTCATTGGACTATTTATTCTGGTGTCATGCAGCTATATGATACGGTGCATTTTGGGGAACGCTTTAAGGCCCATCTGCAGTTATAGGCTGAAAGCTTATTTGAGCATAGCAGGTTAACAAAACGTGAATACTGCCAATTTTTTTTGTTTGTTTTGTTGTCGTTTATTTTTTTTGTTTTTTTTGTTTTTTAAAAACATGTTCAGACTGAAGATTCATGTTCTGCATTGATAGTGCTCTCTTCTGTTCGGATGTAGTGGAGTAAACAAGCATTTACACTGAGCACAGTAACTACAATCACGAGACAAGCATGTGGTTATATATTTCCATTTTCTTCAGTCACCCCTGAAATGCTCCTTGCTCTTGTTTTAACAATTACAATGTTTGACATGAAAGACAAAACTTGAACGAATCTTGAATTTCCCCCAGCCCAGGCCTCACATCCAGTCTGAATATTCTCCTCACAAATGACAAATTTAAGCAGTGGCCCACCCCTAGGCTTTTTGTCGCTGTTTTATAAGATGGCACTTCTGGTATGTATCTTACGCTAAACAAGTGTCATTTAGAGTCAGTGTTGGGACACAAAGTGTGGATAAAATGTAAATTCTGTTGCCAAGAAGCCAAAATGAAAGACGCTGTTCTGGTTCGTTAAATTGTTTGCCAATTGTCGTTAACACAGTGTAATCTAATTCAGCATTTAAAGTTGTTTCAGAATATATAAGTATTTGTTATTGTCTACTTATTGAATCGGTAGAAAGTGGGAAAACAAATGGGAGAAGGTGCCAATGTATTTTATATACTTCACTGGGATTTTGGCCATTTGTTTTGGGCGCTTGTGCCTGATGACTGATCATCAAAGGACTTGACAGCAAAATATTATCCACCCCTCTCTCTCTTTTTAAAAAAAGATTGTTGATCTTGTTAGACAGATCTCAGAGCCACGGTTGACATCTTCAGATCTACTGCATTGGACCGTGTGCTAGCAATGGCCTTAACTGGTTCTTATTCACAATTTGTTACTTGCGTAATATTTCTTTTCAATTTGTACAGTTAGTTAAAATATTCTATTAAAGTTGTGCGACATGGAAATGCAAATTCGTTGTACTTTGTGTGTTTGTGTTTTGTGTTGGTTTAGCCAGGAACACAGGTAACCCACTTTTTAATTTTGTATAGGAATTAAGAGGCTCAGGTGCTGATAATCAAATGCACTTTGAGTTATAAGCAAGTGTTGGGGGTTTGCTCATGTGGAAGATTGTGATGCGTTACGATCAGGAGGAGGAAAGGAAATTTGCAAACAATTTGGAAAGTTCACGGTGCAAAAGATTATTCACACGTGGAAAGCATTCAAGACTTGCCTTTTTTGCATGAGTGAACATCCCAGTAGATTAACTGCAAGGTCAAATCATGCAGTGCTCAGAGAAAGTTCAAAAACCTCAACAGCTACATCTCAGACTCTACAGGCCTTTACAAACATAATAGTCAGAAAAATACTGAGCAAGTATGGCTTGCTAGGAAGAATTACCATGAGAAATTTTTACAGCATGACACCCTTCTCAAGTTATTGTACAGATGACACAATACACAGTGCTACATTCGGGGAAAGCTAAATGTCATATCAACATGGTGATGGTTTGGGTTTGTTATAGAGCCACAGGATCTGAACACCTCTCAGTCGTGTCGACCATGAACTCAAGGTGAAGCCATCTGTTTGACGGTTAAAGCTGGGCTTGATCCCATATCGGCAAATCTACAACTGAGTAGCTTGAAAAGCAAAGAATCAACGTGTTACGGTGGCCCAAAGTCCAGAACTCAACTGAAATGCTGTGCATGAATAAATCCCCACAAATCTAAATTAACTGAAACAATATAAAGAAGAGTGGTGCAAAATTCCTTGATAATATTGTGACGACACATCCTAAATTTGACATGCAGCACACAGGTTCCTCGTGACATATTAAAAATGTCCCTGCAGAGCAAAGCACTTTGTCTCCTGCTACTGAAGCTGCTCTGTTGTATGTCCAACCCGGTGTTGCTGTGGAGTGATTCATGTGCTCTGGTATTTTTTCTCAGGTGAATGCACATGCTGTTAAAAACACATCAGGTGATGATTTGCAAATGATTGACTAAAGCTCTGAGCAGCGCATGCAGTTGCAGTCTCTACGTGAGCAAATCAGCTGAGCCTTTTGTCCATCACAAACACCACAGTGACAATTTTAGAGCAGTTTGGTATCCAGGCTGCAGGAATTTTGGTTTCAGTCTGTCCAACCTCAAGCAAGGCAACACTTAGTGTGGAATTCTGTCTTGCAGATAGAGAAAGCATGCACACTCCTTTGAGAAATCCTTGTGATGCATTGTGGGTGATAATGGCTGAGGACTCTGAAGTTTCTGGAGGAAAATATCAACACGGTGCTGACATGGGTGCTTTCTTATCCTGTCAACTCATCCAACAACACTTACAGCTATGTATGTTTATGCCTCTTCATCGGGGCATAAAAGCGACAACGTGAGACGGCAGGAAAACATTTTGGATGACAAAAAGATGCTAAAATAAATGCATGAAGGGAATAAGATGTGAATTCAGATCTCTCCACCCTTCAAAGCAGACAAACCACAGACTGAAGTCTCTACTGTAACTTTGGGGATTTTGCTCTCAAGACCTGTGAACAAGACATTATTCATACTGAGACTGCTGCGTGGGGGTTTGA